>NC_033796.1:40840925-40885261 GCF_001876935.1 Asparagus officinalis | reverse complement strand
TAGCAAGTATGAAATACCACAAGATATATGAGCTAGGATAAGCAATGTAAACAATGAGATATATCCTATATGATGAAATATATATATATGTAAGGATATATAAACTAACACAAGGGTAAACAATATGAACTAGATAGTGGATCATATAAATGATGAGCTAATGACAATGGCAACAAGAATTATAAACACAAGTATAAATAAACGCCAAAGCACACTCAAACACAAGATATGATCACGGAGTTCGGACCTTCCGTCCTACGTCTCCGCTCCCCACTCCCGGGGAGAAATCCACTATCAACCGGGTTTTCTACGTTCACCCGAATAACGTTTACACCTCACAGTATCGGTTTTCAACGCTCACCGATCAACGTCACTCCTCACACTCGGTTTCTAGCTCACCGAAAACCTCACTACACACTCGGTTTCTAGCTCACCGAAAACCTTACAACACTCACAATGTAACAAATATAAATTTGTTCTCTACAATAGATGAGAACACAATGAAAGCACAACTCAAAGTTACAATCTCTCACCACCCAACTATACTATGTATGTAAATACTAAAAGCTCAATGTGGGTGTGTGTAACAATGAGTAAAATGAAATCTAACTCAAATAGCAAACTAGCAATAATTAATATATGATAAATCAATAATGAAATTGCTAGGGAAAAGAGTTAGAAAACTTCTCTATAAACACAAAGAGAGGATGAGAAGATTTTGAGGATGAAATCCTCAACTGGTGATGCAAACTCCTCTTTGTAACAGCAAACCCCAAAAACAAACTAAACAAACTCAAACCCTTGTTTAAAACTTTCTTAAACTTGTTTTTAAAACTCTCTTTATTAAAAATGAAAGACATCAGCAATGGGGTATATATACCCACTAGAAATCTCAGCAAAAACCCCCAAAACAAAATGACCAAAAACCCCAGCAAACAGCTCAGAGAAAGAGCCGTTAAAAAGCAACGGCTATATTGTCGGTCGACCGAAAATTCCGTCGGTCGACCGATGGAAAAATTCGGTCGACCGATGGAAAGTTCGGTCGACCGTTATCCAGGTCGAAGACAGGAAATCAAGCAAACACTTATCCGGTCGATCTGTCGGTCGACCGATTTGAGCTCTCGGTCGACCGGACCGGTCGACCGATGACTCTCTGGAAAAATACTGACGAATGGTCAATTGACCGGTCGACCGTACCGGTCGACCGAAAACTGACATTCCAGAAAAAATCGGTTTTAGAGCTGATTTTAAAACACTGTTTAAAAATATCAAATAAATTCCAAAAAATGTAAAACTTTGGGGAATGATTCTGTCGCCCAGTGAACTTTTGACCTCAGGTTCGGTCGACCGGTGCGGTCGACCGAAAACTGATATGAAAACTGTTTATCTGATTTTGAAATGCTGTTTAAAAATATCAAATAAATTCCAAAAAATGTAAAACTTTGGGGAATGATTGTAGACATGATAATAAACATGCTACAACGACTGGTTTTGAAAAAGGACTTCCCAAATGAAAAATATCATCATTTTACAAAATAGTCCAAAACATGAAAACCTGAAAATTGATATTTTGATATTTTGACTTAAAAAACATTTTGAAACCTTATGAAATGATTGTATAGACTTGATAAAAGATATAATATGTTGTTATGAAGTCTATAACCTAGAAATGCAATATTTTCATGAAATTGCATATTCTATGCAAATATATTCAAAACACTAAATATGATTTCATTAAATATAAGCTTGTTAAAGGGGAAATCATATATAGGCATATAAACATGAAACAAAATAGTATTTTCCAATTCTATTCATTTGTTTCATAGTAAAACTTGAAAACTATCAAACCAAAACATATATGTGTATATATAACTATATATATACAAAATCCAAAACGTGTATGTGTGTATATGATTGAGCTTAAAGTACTAACACACATAATATAAATTCCTAAACTAAATTACCCAAGCTTGATCTTGATCTTCATTGTAGCTCAACTTGGTAATCTTGCGGATGAAGCTTTGAACTTGGATCTTCAACTTGAATTTGCATAAGCTTCACCGACATTCCGCCAACCTCCTTTGGATATGATCGTTGAAGCTCTATTCCATCCATCCTCCAACAACGTTGTTTGTCTATAATAAATAAGAAAACACAAATACTAGACAAACAACATTAGTGGTAAATTGTTTGTTAAACATCATCAAAACAAGAAGGCCAACAGTGTTGTGCTACTGACGTGACTTTCGCTATTCTCAGATTGAATAACCGCTTCATCAAATAAACTTTGTTCGTGACTGATGGCTTCTCATACATATTTGAAAGTGCTACTATAAGACCCGTCGTGGTCTTTTCTTTTGTAATATTGAACGTAACATTACGAGTCAACGTCAATCTGATAACTCTGAGGGCTTGTCTGTCTAGAAGGTTCCACTCATCTTCCTTTATAGAATCCGGTTTCTTCCCCGAAAGGGGTTGATATAGATTTTTTTGATATAAATAATCTTCTATCTGTATTTTCCAGAATCCAAAATCTGTTCTATCAAACTTATCTAATCTCATTTTTTCTTCATCTGCCACCATTGTTGGCCTTCTTGTTTTGATGATGTTTAACAAACAATTTACCACTAATGTTGTTTGTCTAGATTTGTATTTTTCTTATTTATTATAGACAAACAACGTAGTTAGAGGTTGGATGGATTGAGCCTACACGATCATATCAAGAGGAGGTTGGCGGAATTGTGGAGTGAAGCATCGTACAATTCAAGTTGAAGATCCAAGTTCAAGCTTCATCCGTAAGTTTACCAAGTTGAGCTACAATGAAGATCAAGATCAAGCTTGGGTAATCTAGTTTAGATTTTATATTATGTGTGTTAAGTACGTTAAGCTCAATATCTATACACACACACTTATTGGTTTCTTCGTATATATATATAGTTATATATATATACATAAGTTTTTGGTTTCTATGCATATATATATATATATATTATATATATAATATATATATATATAATATATATATACTATATATATATATTATATATATATATATATATATATATATGATAATATCACACCATGTGTTTTGCGTTTTTATTGATATATACATATTTCGATACCTCTATTGTGTTTAGTACTTATTGCCATAGAATATGTAATTTTGGTAAAAAAATATTGTCTCCTAATTAGTTTATAGACTTCATAATAGTTTATTACATGTTTTACTAAGTCTATAAAAAACATTTCACAAAGTTTTTAAAAGTTGGTTTAATATCAAAACATCAAAATTAAGTATCTCATATTTTCATGCTGTTGGACTATTTTTAGCTAAAATTGATGATATTTTTCATTTGGCGAAGTCCCTTTTTGCGAAACCAGTTATTGCTAGCATGTTTATTATCAGTTCTACAAATCCATTCCCAAAGTTTTACATTTTTTGCGAAATTACTTTTTGATATTTTTAAACAGTGTTTTTAAATCAGCAAATCAGATTTTCATGTATCAGATTTCGGTCGACCGCACCGGCTCGCACCCCTCACTGTGTTCTTTTGTCAGCTGGTAGCCCAGAGAGTTTGTCGGGTCGACCGCCGCGGTCGACCGACGAGTTCGAAATTTCCATCGGCTCGACCGCACCGACTCGAACAGACGAAGTTCCTACTCGATCTCAGATTGGCGACCTAGATCGCGGTCGACCGTAGAATTTCGGGTACGTCGACCGCCGCTCAGTCAGGTCTGTTTCCAACGGCTATTTTTGTTACCGTTGCTGGGGCTGTTTCTGTCTTTTGGTTTGGGGTTTTTGGCTGAGGTTCTTGGAGGCTATAAATACCCCATTGATCTCAGTTCTCATAAACTCAAGAGAATGTTTTAACAAGTTTTAAACGAGTTTAAGTTTGTTTAGTTTGTTTTTGGGGTTTGCTGTTACAAAGAGGATTTTGCATCATCTGTTGAGGAATTCATCTTCAATATCCTTTCATCCTCTCTTCGTGTTTATAGAGAAGTTTCCTTAACTCTATTTCCTAGCATTTCTACTATTGTATTTCATATCAATCTTATTGCTAGTTCTTATTGAGTTAAGTTTTTATTGAATCTCATTGTTACACACACCCACTTGAGCTTATTGTATTTGCATACATAGTATATTAGGGTTGTGAGAGATTGTAACATTGAGTTGTGCTTAATTGAGTTCTCATCTATTGTAGAGAACAAATTTATATTTGTTACATTGTGAGATTGTAAGGTTTTCGGTGAGCTAGAAAACCGAGTGTGTTGTGAAGTTTTCGGTGAACTAGAAAACCGAGTGTGAGGAGTGGACGTTGATCGGTGATCATTGAAAACCGACATAGTGTGGTTGTAAACGTTATTCGGGTGAGCGTAGAAAACCCGGTTGTGATAGTGGATTTCTCCCCGGGAGTGGGGAGCGGAGACGTAGGACGGAAGGTCCGAACTCCGTGATCATATCTTGTGTTTGAGTGTGCTTTGGCGTTTATTTATACTTGTGTTTATATTTCTTGTCGCCATTGTCATTAGCTCATTATTTATATGATCCACTATCTAGTTCATATAGTTTACCCCTTGTGTTAGTTTCACATCCTTGCATATATATATATTCATCATATAGGATATATCTCATTGTTCATATTGCTTATCCTAGCTTATATAGTTGTTATATTTCATACTTGCTAGAATAACTTGTTAATTAGATTTTATTAGCATATAATCGGATTAGATTAGCATAAGACCCTAATCACCCCCTCTCTAGGGTCTAACAACCATCGCTCCCACTTGAATCTGACTTCCTCTATATCGTTTCAGGCTCTGATACCAGTTGTTGGGAAAACTCAGGGCTATGCTAAACCCCTAAAACAGCAGAAACACGGTATAGAGAAAAGTACACCAAGATTTACGAGGTTCGGTAAACTTTCCTACGTCCTCGTGAGCTACACAATTAATTCTCAAACCCTCTTCTCTTTTCTCCTCTTAAAATCCCCCCTCAAATCTCTTTGAGCGCTGGAGAAAGATTTACGAGCTACACAATTGATTCCCCCTCTTTAATTCCCCCTCAAAATAACCTATTGAGAGCTGAGAAAAAGATCCTCACTTTAATTCTCAAACCCTCTTCTCTTTTCTCCTCTTAAAATCCCCTCTCAAATCTCTTTGAGCACTGGAGAAAAAAGTCCAAGAGAGAACAAATAGGGTCGCCGCCACCTGGGGAGAAATCGCGAAGGAGCCAGAGGAGAAGCAACCCCAGATCTCGGATTTGGGTTCCCTTTTATAGGGGAATCCTAACGACAGTCTGGTGACAGCCATGCTTACGCCCAACCTCGCCTGTAGGAGCCTCAAACCTCGCCTATAGAGTTCTCCTTAGACCTCGAGCTCGCCTGACTGAGCTCCTCTCCTGCGTCCGTCAGGATCTTGAGCTCGCATGCGCATCGTCGACTAGAGCTCGCCTGAAGATTGCGAGCTCACCTGGATCTTGAGCTGGACTGAAAGGAGCTCGACCTCGCCTGAGCTTGCCTGAAGGTGAGTTTGGGCTACACACCCAGATCCAACAACTACCCTATCAAAGGCAATTCCCTTCCTACAAAAATTATGCAGAGATGATTCGAAACTGAAGTTCTATATAAATCTCAGTGAGCAGCGTATGTGATCAGTATCAACATATAAGAATTCATACACGAAAATGCAACAATAAAGAGGTTTCAATAAGATGAATATACCTGAACAATATTACAAAAGGAATAGTCTTGACCGCTAGTTTCGTCACAAAGAAAGGAGCATTCTGCATTCAATTCCAATAGTAATTAGTCTTGGTAAATAAATTAAAAAAACAGAGAGTGGATGCAGAAACTAACTTAAGAATCTAATTTAATGAACTTTGTATTAATATGTTATGGTGCAAGGGCCTTCAAATGCTTATCCATTATCCTACAAAGAATAAGGGCCAAACTCAACTCATTAAAATTGAATATGAAATGATCAAACTACATAAAAGTATGTGATTTAATTACTTCCATATAAGTTCTATGTGATGAAATTACTTGCAACGGTAGAACTCGTGGTAGTATGTGATTTAATTACTTCCATATAAGTTCTATGTGATGAAATTACTTGCAACGGTAGAACTCGTGGTGGTAGAAATGACAGATCGCTGTTCTATGTGATGAAATTACTTGCAACGGTAGAACTCGTGGTGGTAGAAATGACAGATCGCTCTTTCACTCCCAGTAACTTCCCCAAGAAAGTCTCCCTCAGATATCTCTCTGTACTCACCATGGCCTTGCCTTTTCAAGGCCTCCCTCTTTTCAGCTTCTTTCTGTTAACATATGAGGATAATGGGATAAGCACACCATCGCTTTTGATTCAGCATCCAACTCAAGGCCTATCCTGATGGGGATTTTAAGGAGATTAATCTGCGGAACTAAACACTAAATGAATAACGGCACCGATGAAAAATATCACAAGCAAACAAACACCAAGATTTAACGTGGTTCGGTAAATCGTGCCTACATCCACGGGGGAATCCAGAGAGAAATATTTTACTATGAATCAAGAGTACAATCCCTCCAAGTTACACCTGAACTTAAGGATTAAATCATAAGAGAAAGATACAGTGTTACCTCTAGGGCACCAAAACCCTAAAACATGTCTCACCAAAAATCTCCAACTCCCAAGGAGAAATCAACACTGTATCATTGACGACGTCATCGTTCTGAAGACAACGGCTTTTGCATCACTGTAATCGGAAACCCGAGCTATCCAGAATCTGAACTTTTCTCTCTCTTTTTTTCTCTCTTTTCTCTCTCCTCGCAGCACTGTAGCAAATCCGTGGTTACTGTAGCACCGAAGTACTGTTCACTCAAAAATTGTTCATATAAAAATTGATCTCATGGCTCTTTTATATAGAATTCTCCAAACATATACCTATTTCAAATAGATCATTCAAATTCTCTTCTAAATAAAGTTCTAATCCATGTAGACTTCTTATAGATAGAATTCTAATTCATGTAGATCTCCTCATGTGGGCCTTATCTTGGGATGGACCCATAACAATCTCCCCCTCCAGCCCAAGGAGGGGCTATGCCAATCTTTAACACCTCAACGGGAGTTCATGTCAGTCAATCGCCCTCGGTCTTCTCTCTGGAAACAGTCTTCGTTAAAAAATCTGCTGGATTTTCATCTGTGTGAATCATCTGTAACTTTAACTCCTCTTTCTCAACAGATTCTCTAAGCTAATGATATCTCACATCAATATGTTTTTAGAATGAAATGTAGAATTCTTGCTCAAATCAAGAGCACTTTGACTATCAATAAAGATTTGATAATTATCCTGCTGTAAGCCTAACTCCTGTAGAAAGCTTCTCAACCAAATCATCTCTTTACCGACTTCCACAGCTGTAATATATTCTGCCTCTGTTGTAGATAAAGCAGCACACTTCTGCAACCTAGCTGCTAAGATATTGCTCCCCCTGCAAAAGTGAACAACCAACTTGAGGTAGACTTCCTGTGATCGAGATCACCTGTCATATCTGTATCTGCAAAACCATGTAATACTGCCTTTGAACTTCCAAAACTCAAATACAATCTGGAACTACCTTTTTTAAATATTTTAAGATTTACTTTACACCTTCCCAATGAACTTTCCCTGGATTAGAAAGAAACATGCTCACAACGCCAACTGCATGAGCTATATCTGGCTGAGTACAAACCATGTCATACATCAAACTCCCTACAGCTAAAGAGTAAGGAATATTCTCCATCTCACTCTTTTCCTTATCTGTAGTCGGGCAAAATTTCTTGCTAAGCTTCAAATGACCTGTAAGAAGAGTACTGACTGACTTGGCATCTTTCATGTTGGATCTATCAAGTAATCATTCAACATATTTCTCCTGTGATAACCACAACTTTCTGGTTTTCCTATCACGAGCAATATCCATACCAAGAATCCTCTGTGCCGAGCCTAAATCCTTCATGTCAAAAGATTTAAATAACTCCTTCTTCAGCCCACCGATTATTTGACTATCCTTACCAACAATTAACATATCGTCCACATAAAGCAAAAGGATAATAAAACTAGAATCTAAAATTCTCCTAAAATATACACACGAATCTGCAACTGTCCTCTAGTAGCCATGACTTAACATGAAAGAATCAAATTTCTTGTACCACTGCTTGAGTGCCTGTTTCAAACCATAGAGGTTCTTCTTCAACCTACAAACCATGTGTTCTTTTCCCTTCACTTCAAAACCTTCTGATTGCTCCATGTAGATCTCCTCCTCCAAATCACCATGAAGGAATGTAGCCTCAACATCAAACTGCTTAATCTTGAGGTCTAAACTAGCTGCTAACCCCAAGATAACTCTAATGGACGTCATCTTCACAACCGGTGAAAAATATCATCAAAATCAATGCTCTTTTTCTGACTAAAGCCTTTCACCACTAATTTGGCTTTGTATTTCTGAATCTCTTTGTAGCCATCCTTCCTTCACTTGAACACCCACTTATTCTTCAAAGCTTTTCTATCCTTCGGTAAATCCACCAACTCATAAGTATTGTTCTTCTCAAGAGACTTTATCTCTTCCTTCACAGCCTGGAACCATCTGTCCTTGTCTTTATGAGTATGTGCCTCCTGAAAGCTTTCTAGCTCCTCCTCTTCTGTCAGCAAAGAATACTCTAAAAGAGGATATCTCGTGGATGGTCGATGCTCTTAAGCTGATCTCCTAAGTTGTGGCTCTGTAAACTCCTGTTGCTGGTGATGCTCTCTCTGCTGAGGAGCCTCCTGCTCATGATCCTGATCACCGTCTCCCTGCTCTAGTATCTGACCATCATCACCATGCACCTGCTCTGTATCTGTAGGATGCAACTGTACTGGAGATGAAACATGTGTCATATTTGGAATCTCACTAGCAACACTCTCTGGCTGCTCTGCTCTCCAGAGATCTGTAGTAGTCTGATCCTCCTAAAAAATTATATCTGCTCGTCTGATAATTTATCTCTTTTCTGGATCTCATAGTTTATAGTCGAACTCATCTTCTCCATAACCAAGAAAGATGTAAGGAACTACTCTATCATCAAGCTTCTGTCTCTTCTCCTTCAGAATATGTGCAAACGCATTGCAACCAAACACTTTCAGATGAGAATAGGAAATATCTTTTCTGAACAAAACTCTCTCTGGAATATCAAAACCCAAAGGAACTGAATGAGAGCTGTTGATTATGTAGCATGCAGCGTGAACAGCTTCAGCGCAAAAGCTTTTAGGTAACTTCGCCATCTTCAACATGCATCTGACTTTCTCCACAATGGTCATGTTGTACCTCTCTGCAACTCTATTATATTGCGGTGTGCCGGGTTCTATCCTCTGATATCGAATACTATGCTTGGAACAATAATCTCTAAACACAATGGAAGTGTACTCTCCTCCATTATCAGTGCGCAAACACTTCAACTTCTTTCCTATCTGGCTCTCCACCATAGCATGAAAATGCTGGAAGACTAAAAATGCCTGATCCTTTGTCCTCAACAAGAAGATCCACATCTTCCGCGATGCATCATCAATAAATATGACAAAATACTTATTGCCACCCAAGGACTCCACCTCAATAGGACCACAAACGTCAGAATAAATCAAATCCAGGATATTATCTTTTCTTTTAGAAGGCTTATTAAAAGAAACTCTATGTTGTTTGCCAAATAAACAATAATCACAAGGGGTGAGTAACGAACATTTAGCAAAGGGAATGAGAGAATTTTTTTGCCAATATCTGCAACCCTTTCTCTCTCATGTCCCGAGCCTCCTATGCCACAAACTGAGAGTGTCACCGTCTTGAGCCATGCTCAAAGAATCACATGAAGTCTTTGCTTGAGTCTTGTATAAATTGCAACATACACTTCCTCTATCCACCACAAGAGAGCCTTTTGTGATTTTACATTTTCCTCCACCAAATTGAATTTCATATCCCATTCGGTCCAAAGCAAAACCCAAAATTAAGTTGAGCCGCAAATTAAGAACATGCCGCACATTCTTTAAGATCAATGTACATCCGATATCTATCTGCAAGTATATATCACCAAGTCTTATAATCTTCGAGTAGCTGGTATTGCCCATCTTCACATTGTCAAAGTCACCTAGTTTATATGACGTGAAAAGGTCTCGATTGGAGGTAGCATGACATGTAGCTCCTGTATCCACTATCCACTCGGAATTCTGACTTATAACATGCATACAGTCTTCTTCCTACAAATGAGAATAACATTGGTCTTAGACAAAGTAGCTGTAGTGTCACTGTCAGCTTTCTTCTTCTCATCTTTCTTTTCATCTTTATTCCCAGCTTTCTCTTTCTTTAATGCCCAACAATTCTTCTTTATATGACCTGGCTTCCCACAATAAAAACAACCTTTTCCTTTAGACTTTGATCTGCCCTTGGATGTGCCATGACCTCTGGACTGGTCCCTGTACCTGCTCCTGCCCCTGTTTTTTGTGATAAGTGCCTGTGAGTTATTTATGTTGGTAAACTTCCTCCGAGTCTCCTTATTGAATAAACTGATAGTAACCATACTCATCGATAACATACCATATGGAGCTGTGTTACTGACTGTCACAACCAATATCTGTCAACTATCTGGTAAAGAACCCAATAGCAATAAAGCCTCTAGCTCATCATCGATAGTCATCTTCATGGTAGCTAACCGATTAATCAAACTCTTGAACTCATTTAAGTGCCCTGCTATGTTGCTTCCTTCTTTGAATTTTAAGTTCACCAACCGCCTCATAATAAACGCCTTGTTTCCTACGGTCTTCTGCTCGTAGAGACCCTCAAGCTTCTTCCAAAGAGACTTCGCATTAGTCTCACCCGAAACATGATGAAACACACTAACGTCGACCCACATCCGAATATAACCGGTTGTATTCCTGTGTTGTTTCTCACATTCTTTATCAGTCATCTTTTCTGGCTTGGGTTCATCTCTCTTAATAGGATCATGTAAATCTTTACAATACAGAATATCTTCCATCTTGAATTTTTATACTTGCCAATTGGAATCATCCAATTTTATCATTGTGCCAAAACTCTCCATCTTTTCCATCCCAAAGCACGCCTCAAACCAGGGCTATGATACCACTTGTTGGAGATTTTAAGAAGATTAATCTACGGAACTAAACACTAAACGAATAACGGTAACAATAAAAAATATCACAAGCAAGCAAGCAAACACCAAGATTTAACGTGGTTCGGCAAATCATGCCTACGTCCACGGGGCAATCCAGAGAGAAATATTTCACTATGAATCAAGAGTACAATCCCTCCAAGTTACATCTGAACTTGAGGATTAAATCACAAGAAAAAGATATAGTGTTACCTCTAGGTCACCAAAACCCTAAAACTTGTCTCACCAAAAATCTCCAACTCCCGAGGAAAAATCAGCACCGTGCCCTCGACAGCGTCATCGTTCTGAAGACAACGGCTTTTGAATCACTGCAATCGGATACCCGAACTATCTAGAATCTGAACTTTTATCTCTCTTTTTCTTTTCTCTTTTCTCTCTCCTCGTGGCATTGTAGCAAACCCGCAGTTACTGTAGCATCGAAGTACTGTTCATCCAAAAATTATTCATATAAAAATTGATCTCAGAGCTCTCTTATATAGAATTCTCCAAACCTATTCCTATTTCAAATAGATCATCCAAATCCTTTTCTAAATAGAGTTCTAATCCTTATAAACTGCTTATAGATAGAATTCTAATTCATGTAAACCTCCTCATGTGGGTCTTATCTTGGACTGGACCCACAACATATCCAGACACCTGTTTATGTTTAAGAACAAATATTACCAGAGGGGCATAATCTGGATGAAGACAATGAAAAACTTGGGGAAACTGTTATTTCCCCCATCTATGCTTTTGTATTAGGTTTAGTGTTTACAATATTAGTGTTTGTAGTATGTCTCGTTGCAGTATTTGTTAGCTTCTCTATTGCAAAAAGTATGTAATATGATTTGTAGGTTATGTGTATAACTTATATACATTTTCTCCCTCTCATTGTCCTTCAATGTTTTGGTAGTTTTGTGCTTGCAATTTGCAACTTTATGGAAGTTATGTGTATAATTTTGTATGAGCATACTAGAATTTATGACACTATTATGTTATTTATGTCCAAAATTGAATAAAGTTTCCAAGATTGCTAATCGATGTCATGTTATTTCTAGTGCCAGTTCCATGTGATGTCAAATATGTTAGTTCTAATCGATGTCTTGTTAGTTCTAATGTTTTTTTGTTAGTTCTAATCGATATTTTGTTAGTTATATTTGATTTATTGCTAGTTCTAGCTCCAGTTCCATGTGAGGTCAAATATGTTAGTTCTTATCGATTTCTTGTTAGTCCTAATAGTTTTATTGTTGGTTCTAATCGCTATTTTGTTAGTTCTATTCGATTTATTGTTAGTTTTAGCTCCAGTTCCATGTGTGGTCAAATATCTTAGTTCTAATCGATGTCTTGTTAGTTCTAATGTTGTAAGTATTAGAAATATCCTCACAACAGGTGGAACTAACATTAACTCAGGTAGAACTAACAAAGGCAACAGAACCAATGCTTACACTAGAACTTTCATTAGCTGGAGGTAGAACTAACAGTAAATCCTAAGTGGGCCAATCAGAAGGAGTCACGTCATCACCTTAAAAAATATGGAGCCCCCTTGCTGCTTTTAGAAATAATTTTTTCTTACAGAAAATTCGGCCACTTTCTAAATGTCCAATTAAATGTATGTTGTACCAATTAAATTTTCTAACTAATTCCAAATTGACAAATTAGTTTCTGATTTTTTAGTAAAAAAGCCATGTTCCATTAAACCAAATTCTTCTCTAATCCACGCTCTGAAGCAGTTATCGCCTCCCCAGACATTCTAAATGTTCGACAAAAACTAATTTTTCACAGCTAATCTGCACAATTAATCCCACCTAATGTCATATTAATTCAAATCTTTCACCTTGGTTGGTCTTTCTCTCAGAGAAAAAGAAAGAGCAGCGAGATTTTTTATGCTTAATCTAAAATCCAAGCAATCTCCTTAAGCAAATTTGCTCACGTCGAAGAAAACAATAAAAATTTCTCAACCTTCAATCTTCATCAAAAATTTGAAGAAAGCTCAAGGAAGAACAGAGATCTGAAAGAATTCGGAGGTCTAGAGTTGATCTCTTTCAGATTTTGGATCGTGTTCTTCTTTCTCACGGCATCAGCGAGTAATCTCTTCTTTATGAAAGATTATCTTTTCCAAATAGTTTTAATGATCAGAGACACAAGGCTTAATTTGAGTCAAACTATTCACTTTATGAAGATGTTCACATTGGTAAAGTTGATTTGTAATTCTTAATTTTTGAGTTGTAGACGAGAGGTTGAGGGATACTTCTATTATTAATTCAAATCTATCATGTTATTTATCAATTTTGCTTCCTAATATTTAGGCATTTTCGGGGTTTTTTCATATCAATTTTGGTTATTAAGTTTTTATCATCTATTTGATCTATCAAATTATTCCAAACTCTTGGGATTAAAATTTCATTGTGTATGTTATAAGAGAGATTAACAATCTTCAGAATTTCTACTTTTAAAGAATATTATGTATTATGTATTATTAATATTGGAATCTTTTAGTATGTATTCCATCTATTCGTCATTAAGTCATTTTATGTGAGTTTTATTGTTAACTAACTCTCAAATCATACATATACAAGGCAAAATCACAGTGCGTACACTCATATGTAAAGATACAAGATCCAGTGTCGGTCAAGTTTTCAAGGTAATCTTCACCTTACGTTCTTTGAATAGCATTAGATATTCATGAATGCGGCACAAAAAATGACACGGTTGCAAATGGAGTTGGCAAGATCAAGATAGTGCTAAACAGGAACCAACCAACAGAGTACCATAATAATACCACAAGCAAAGAGATGATATGATTAGCATGTGGAAGTTATCTTCATGAAATTATAAAAATTGATAGCTCTTGGAAGAGAATGGAGATTGCTCAACTACAACTCAGGTATATAAAATAACCACATAATGTTGATCTATATGCTCAAGTTCAAACTAGATTCTTGAACATGAGATCACCATACTTTTGTTGGTACGGTATGTTCATACTATTAAACTTATTCCTTAATTGATTATGTTAGTCATGTTAACACCATTGAATTATATAAATGCATACTTTATTTTAATTTCTGATTTAGGTTAGTGTTAGGGGTAGGGTCAAAATTAGGATTAGCAGGTTCGGGTTCTGGTTTAGGGTTCGGATTAATGTTCTGGTTAGGATTCGGGTTACTGGGTTCGGGTTTTTGTTAGGGTTAACGTTAGGGTTAGGGTTCAGGTTGGGTTAGGGTTAGGGTTAGGGTTCAGGTTCGGGTTGGGGAAGATTTGACAGAGAAATCAAATAAATATGGGAGCCGCGTATCTTTAATTAATCAAACTATTAGTATAAATCTAACTATTAATTTGAATCTAACGGTGTAGAATAGCCATCTCACATTACATCCTATTCTAATCCTACGTGAATTATCTATAGCTTAACAATTTAAAAAATAATATTAATAAAATATATAAAACATCTTTATGGTATTAGTTTGTTAAGATAAAGAAATTATACGTAGCTCACATACTATAATACATGAAGAATTACAAAAAAAACCCTAAAAAGTTTAAAAATTGCCAAAATATCTTAAAAAGTTTAAAATTATAAAAACCATCGCGATGTCTTAAAACTTAGAATAACAAACATGAAATTAAGAAATTAACAGCAGTTTTTGAAAATTTTAAAATTTGCAGTTAACACCTCAATGTCATAAAAATTATAGAAACACCCTAAAAAGTTCATAAACAAGCACCCTGAAATTCTAAAATTTCATAACTTGTGAACAATATAGATGAATTTAAGGGATTATCATGATACACCTAAAAATTTCTAACATTTCAAAACTTAAAGCAACAAACATGAAATTAAGAAATTAATAGCATCATCTGAAGAATTTAAAATTTTTAATTAACACTCTCAATATCTCAAAAATTATGGAAACAACCTCAAAAGTTTAAATTATAAAAACTCACCCTAAAATTTGAAAATTTTAAAATTTGTAAATAATAAAAGATGAATTCAAGATATTACCCTCAGACACCTAAAAATTTAAAATTTATCGAAATTAACCTTAAAGTTACAAAAATTATAAAAAAAACTCCTTCAAAATTTAAAAATCATAAAAAAAATCTAAAATTTTAAAATTTTTAACAAGTTTACATCAAATCTGGAAACTATTAGTAGACCGCTGAAAATTTAAATTTTTTCAAAATTAATCTATAGTTTTAATAATTACAAAAAAGCACCCTCAAAATTTTAAAGTTACAAGAAATATCCTGATATTTAAAAAAATTACCATCGACATATGAAACATAAAAGTTACTACTACCAAACATAAAAGATTTTTTTCTAAAAAAACTATCCCAAAGTTTTAAAAACTACAAATCACAGTCTCAAAGTTCAAAACCATAAAAAAATGGCTGAAATTTTAAAACTTGGGAAAGAAAAGTGTAATTGTTGGTATTTTTCATTAAGATATGTGTGCGTGTGAGTGAGTGAGTGAGTAAGTGAGTGTGTGTGTGTGTGTATGTGTATGTGTGTGAGTGTGTGTGCGTGTGTGTATGTGTGTGTGTGTGTAATTTCCAATTTAGGGTTTAGTATCGATCCCTTTTCAGCATCTAAAATTAGTATAAGTTGATACTGGTAAACAAAAGCAATAAGAATTGATTAAAACATTCGGCTAAGGAATAAAAATTTAAAAAATATTATAGCTTAAAATTATAGCCACTATATAAATTAAAGTAATTGCATATAATTTTACTAATAGGTTGGAGCAGGAAAAATACATTAGTAAGTTAATTGGTAAATGTTTAAATCCATAAAAATGATAAAATATTATAATATAATAGCATAGCATTAATTAATTGTAATTTAGAAACATTAATTTCTGATGTTAATAATATTTATAAGGTAAAAGAATACAAGGAATTACATATAGAGAAATTATCAGAATGTTCAGAAATACTCTTCAAAAGAATTAAGTTATTTCCATTGCAAATGAAAAAGTAACGGAAATAAATTTAAAATTCAAAAAATATCTAAAAATTACTTGAATTGGCATTAACATAACGCATATCTATTAAAGAAGTACCGACTGAGTTGCGTTAGAAAATAATTTAACAACTTTATCCCAATCAAAAAAGAATTCTCCATGGAAGATATACAAAATTAGAGTATTCATATAAATTTCATACGTTGTTCTTCAAATACTAAAGAAATTAAATATTAATATTATAGTTTATGGCAAATTGGTAATAAAAAATGCAAGTATTTAGTTTATACCTTTGTGAAAAATAACAGGGATAGAGCAAAGATAATATTATTGATATAACAGAAACTCTTATTGGATGCAATTCATTATAGGAAAAAAAAGAGGTAGCTTCTAATCTTATTTAAGTACTAAATTAGGATCACAAAGAATTTTACATACATACACACATACACACACACACATACACACATACAGACAGACACACACACATATACATACACACACACACATACACACATACATACGTACACACACATACACACACACAGAGAGAGACAGACACACATACACACACACAGAGACAGACACACATACACACACACACACACACACACAGAGACAGACACACATACACACACAGAGACAGACACACATACACACACACACATGCATGCATGCATGATGCATGCATGTATAAATATATATATAAATATGTATGTATATATATATATATATATATATATATATACATACGTACGTACATACACACAGACACACAAACACACAGACACACACACACAAACACACATACACAGACACACACACACATACACACAGACATACATACATACATACACACACAACACACACACAACACACACACACACATACATAAGGTAATAAAACCAAGTATATGCTTTATTTTCGCACCTTGGCAAGGTAATAAAACCAAGTATATGCTTTATTTTCGCACCTTGGCAAGGTGTATGCAGATGTGATCTGCTTGTTGGAAGAATGCTTGCAATTACCCAAATATGCCTGCGGTTGTGATGTACATATTGGCTTTGGATTTAGCGAGAACTCTGGCTTACTGACCACAAAAAATGGGAATCAGGGACATTGCAAGATTAGAAGAGAATTTGAAGATCATTTATAAATCAACGATGCCTCTCTCTAGTTTAAACAATTGTCAAGCAGAGAGCATTTTGACCACATCATTGTCGCTGTTTCTCCTATCGTGACGATGATCTGATTGCAGGAAACAGATCATGAAATACTCATAGGAAGTAAAGGAACTTGCAGCAAAAAGCATTGTAGGGCATCAGTGAAGCTTTGAAAGTGTACATTGACTACAAGGTGAAAGGCAAAAGATTATACAACACTAGGAAATACATACAAACAAGTTATGACATATAGTTCATGGACAACTTATCTGGGTGCGGACATATACATCTTATGCTCGTATCTACAGAAGCTACAATATTACCGATGTACTAATCTCCATAAAAATGCGTCAAGCTGGTCTTCTATGATTTATTTGGTGATCTAATTTTGAGAGTCATCACAAGCTGCTGCCTCTCTCCTTCAACCTCGGCAAACTTCAAGCTCAGCTGAGAATACCGTTCCTGCATTTCTTTAAGCTCAGTTTCTATAGTGGCATTCCTTTTCTTTAGGGCAAGCATGTCTTTTAGTAGCTCATTTATGTCCCTGAAGCTCTGGAACACTGCTTCGTCATCACTATGTTGCTTCAGGAAGGAGCTGCAATAATATTATGCATTAACCAAGTATGTAATTGTAAAAAAAAAATGAAATGAATGTCGAAACTACATGACAATAAAAAGGAATACACCTAAAACATAACAAAAATAGCTGAAGCTATGCACTGCGAGCACATACTCTCTTTAACAGAGGAGTTAGTATTGTAAATGAAAATGCAGAACGAAAATTTATATCTTAGAGGAGAAATGTTAAACACTGCACATGAGAATAGCCATGGAAAGGTAAATATCAGAATCAATAATAGCTCTTTTAATCTCCAAGTTTTACCACCAAAAGATGCAGATATTTACCACCTTTGTTATACTGATGAAAAGGAGAATCTGAGAGGACTGGTCATGGGGGGGAATGCAGAATACATAGCCTGATGAAAAACTCTGGAACCATGCACAACAAGTTCTCAACAGGTTCATAATTTGATAGAAAAACCATAAATAGTTACCTCTGGAAATGTATATCTGTTTTCTTTGCCTGCAATGCATCTGCAAGCTCAAGCTCCAAGGCAAGGACTCTCTCTAATGCATTGCCACAGCCCCGGAGTTCCTTAAATGAAGGGAAAATGCTTCCTAAATGTTCATTTGCCTGAACAGAAGTTGAATAGGTTTTTTCAACAAAATTAATAGCCAGACTCCTGCAATAACAATACAATTTCTCAACGTACCTTTTCTAGCTGAGATAAATCGCTTTGTAGATCGTGAAGGGCTGAATCAAAATGATGGTCTTCTAATGGTACAATAGAAGATAAATTATCATTTTTAAACCTTTCTAGCTGCAAGGTCAAAATAAAATATTTAGCGATTCAGATTCCACTGAAAGTTCAATGTAAGAAACCACATGACAAGTTGAGTCTTATCTGATTAGGATTCAAACGTATCTATCCTAGTTGACTAGCTATTCCTATGCATTCCTCTACAGTAAAAAATTAAGCTCATTTCAATAATACATGTCACCCATGATCATCATATCAATAATACATGTCACACATGTCACCCATGATCATTATATATAAGATTATGCTAAAGCTTGAGGTACCTTCGTCGGACTGAAGATGACCAATAACAAATAGGATTTGTACCCTAGTATTTATTAATCCATAATCCTAACTTGAGCCTATACTGATTTCATATGCGGTCGCTTTAGCATAATCTTATATATATTAGTGATTATATTGTGCTGATGATATTAGCATCTACGCACGCATAATCTATAGAGAAAGGTGAGGCACAAGCACAATGCTATTAGAAGATTTTGAAGTCCAATTCAATTGACTGGAGTGCAAACCGCATTATTAGGCATCCGAATCAAATTATAGCCAGTAACATATCATGTACCTAGATAATGCATATAGCTGACCCCAAAAAAAAATTAATTAAAAATAAAAAAATTGGTGTCTTTGTTGCTTTTGCAACTTATGAATATGCCAGAGAAGAAGAAACCAAATTTTAGCCTCTATACATGTTAAATGGTAACTAGAATAATAGTTTCTGAAACAAGTTGTTAAAGAAAAGTGTTGCGGATCATGTAACCATTTACGAAGATCTTCACCTCCTAGAACATTATTGATTAATTTACCAATCAGATTTGCTACGGGCTATCTATTCAATTCTACTGAAAATATGGTATACAACCTCTCCATTCAGAAACCTAAAATCATTCACCTAAGGTCATTCAGTGTAACTATTTTATTCTGAGATAGAAATCTAGGAACATGCTGTAGATATCTTCTAATGTGTAAATATTAGTCCCCAATTGCATCTAGAATTTCTTTGAAACTCACCCATGATAAATTAAAACTTTTCAAGTACCATGTACCTCTCTATGAAACACATCCATGCTGGTAAGCAATTTCTGCTGTGCCCTGAAATGCTCCTTAATATCATCAATATGATTTTGACCGTTCTCCAACAAGGTTTCCTTGTTGATTGAACTTCTTGTTGCAAGTGCATTCTGTCAAATAATATAAAGGTTAATTACTTAAGAGATTCCAATCAAGACAGAACATTGGGAATAAGGTCATAATTTAACAACCCATTTCATATCTATTTGCACAAGACAGAACATTGGGAATAAGGTCATAATTTAACAACCCATTTCATATCTATTTGCAGATTATTGCATCATCAGGTACTATGTTATACAATCTCACAATTTAACAACCCATTTCATATCTATTTGCAGATTATTGCATCATCAGGTACTATGTTATACAATCTCACTGAAAAAAAATTGATAGTGCTTAAGTTGTAAAAGAAAATGTTAAGATGATGGAAATTTCAGTACTGTTTTTGGACTTCTCAATTTATTACTTTTTAAGATCTTCATATGAAAAATCATAGATATAGTATTTCCAATCTGAAACCAGTTAGATAGATGAAATATCAAATACCCCATTCCGATACCACAAACTAGAACCAAAATCTCCAAAAATGGAACCTTGGTTTGAGGGGAACTAACCAAAAAAATTCCTTTGAGGCATACTATGTAACATAACCTTAAACATATAACATTTAGCTAAATATCCAGAATTAAGTGCAGGTTATCCTAAATTTTGTTCAATAAAATAAGTTGAACAATATACAATATAAAAGAAAGAGAAAAAATGTAAAACTTCTATTGCAACAATAATTGCTCTGTTTTTTTCTTACGGAAGAATTTGATCAAAACTTCCTATATGACAGATTCCTTTATTGATGGGAACAGCCAGCAAAAAATAATAGGAAAGAGCAACCAATAGTCAGGAGAAAGCTTCAGGGCTGGAACTGGAAATCAAACAAAGTTCAATATTGAGGTGTTCATGTTTTTATGTACCTAAAATCTTTAAATCCGAATTCAAATTTCTTCTCCTAAGCTAAACTCGAAAAAAATATTTTTTGAATAATCATCAAATACTGCAATATATTTATTTCTTTAATATATGAGTTTAGAAATATAAAATTATTTAATTAAAGAAATATTAATGTTCGATTAAAGGTATTTTTTATAATCTCAAATTTTCATTAGTTTCCTTGACAATTTCCCAGCTTTTAGATGTTTCTGGACATATAAAACAAACGAAAGCAAGAATATTGCCACAAGACCTGTAAAGTCAAATAAAAAGAAAATTTAAACTAATACTCTCATGGAAATGAATTAGTAACTAAAGTTACCTGAGAATTTGGTAGGCTCTGCTGACGGGAGTTCACAGTGACATGAGCTGATTGCACTTCTCTGCTTGAGCTTGACATGGAACTCATGCTTGGAAGTTTCAGTCTGTCATCACTATTTACATCATCTTCACCAGCCTTTGTTCCTAGGCCTTTGTCAAGACAATCAGCGTTTAAATTTGGTGTTTCTTGGCGACCTGAAGACGGTGAATTTCCATCTTCCAGTATTTCCCCAATAGATGTAGTACTCTGATTATTAGGTTGATTTTTCTGCACTTCGATGTCTGCGGCAGATGATGCCATGTTCTCCAACAATCTTTTTACCAAGTCAAGTTCCACTCTGAGTCTTGTCCTTTCTTCACTGAATTCTTGCAAAGAAACCTCTAGCTTCAATCTTTCTTCCTTGCAACAGTCAAGACTTAAAGTAGTACACTCCAGTTCAGTCTTCATCCCGTCACAAGCCTTTGCCAATTCTCTTCTGTCAGTCACAACTTCATGTAGCTCAGCTTCCATGTCTGAGATCTTCATTGCCAGCTCTTCATTTCTTTTAGCAAGAGAAGCTTCACTTCTCTTTCCAATCTCAACTTCATCAAGAGCAGTTTGCAGCTTTAATAACATTTCTTCTGAATATTTCTTTGAGGCACATAACTGGCTTTTCATCTCTTGAAGTTTCGATTCACATTGCTCCTTGATGAAAGCAATTCTCAGCGAGTCCTGCATGGCAACTGATGCTCCCTCAGCCTCCCTTCTTTCACGAGCTTGAAGACACTCAGCTTCTGCTTTATCCTTGAGTTCTCTGAGATGAATTGACAGGTTCTTGAACTCTTCTGTCTTCAAAATTTGCTCAGCTAGTTTGTAACTAAGCTCATTGTGCTGCCCTTTTAACCTCTCTAACTCGTATTCACATTCTTCACGCAATGAAATCCTGGCTTGTTGATCATTTAATTTAGATTGAAGAATTATCGCTGTCGTTTCCAGCTCAGCCTTTGACAATCCAAGGTCTTCCACCTCTTTTTCTAATCTCACCAGCATGTTTCTGAACTGGCAAATTTCATCTTCATACTTGAGCTTTTCTCTTATACTATTGGCTTCCAGTGTTGCAGCTCTGGCCTTCATATTTTCAAAAGCAGACAACACAGAGCTCTTTTCATTTGTGTTACCTAAAAGGTCTTCCTTCTCACGGACAACAACTTCAAGTTCAGCTTTCAAAGACTGAAGGTCTGTTGATAGCCTTGCATTTTCATCTGCAACTTGTGCTTCAGTAGCCATATGATCTCTTAGGGAGGCAACAACATCATTATGCTTTAAATGAAGCTCCTCAAATTCACCTTGTAATGCCTTGTTTTGCTCAACAAGTTCCTCTCTCCTTAGCTGGAACTCACACTTCAGGTAAGTGAATTTAATTTCTGCAGTTAAGAAATGATCAAGAACTTCAGCAAAATTATATTCCTGGTCACTAATTAGGAGGTGTTGACTTGAAACCTCATTATCATATTTCCCTCGGTATTCTTCAGCCTTAAATTGGAAATGCTGCATTTCTGTTTCAAGATCAATAATTCTTTTCCTAAGAGCGACCAATTCAGATTTCCTTTCATCAGAATATAGTAATTGATGACTTTTCTCCTTCAATTGCAGCGTAAGATCAGTAACTGTAGCCTCCAGTTCATCCCTTAAACCTCTTTCAGAATGAAGATTATCACAGGCACATTTTAAACATTCTTTCAGGTTGCTGATCTCATTTTCCAATTGCTTGGATATCACTTTTTCAGACTCTATAGACATCATTAAAGCTCTGTTCTCTTGCATGCAATCAATAAGACGAAAATTTATCCTTTCAAGTTCCTCTTTGAAATTATTAAATTCCAGTAGCTTTTGACACTTCAGATAAGTGAATTTAATGTCCGCACTAAATGAATGATCAAGAACTTCAGCCAAGTAATATTGCAAATCAGCGATTTGGAGGTGGAGACTTGAAACCTCATCATCATATTTCCTTCGTTGTTTTTCGGAGTTACACAGGAAATTCTGCATTTCTGTTTCAAGACCAGCGATCCTTTTCCGAAGCATGATCAACTCAGATTTCTGTTCATCAAAAGAGAGTAGTTCCTGACCTCTCTCTTTCAATTGCAATGTAAAATCCGAAACTGTAGCCTCCAGATTCTCCCTTGATCCTCTTTCCGCATGCAGGTTATCATGGGCACATCTCAGATCTTCTTGCAAGTTGCTGAGCTCAGTCTCCAATTGTGTGTATGCCAATTTTCCTGACTCTACACACATCATTAAAGATTTATTTTCTTGCATGCATTCCATAAGACGTAAGTTTGTCCTTTCAAGTTCCTCCTTGACATTATCAAACTGCAGAAGCTTATGAGAGATATCCCTCTTTTCATCATTGGCTTGTTGTATTTCAATATCCAGAATAGTGAGTTTCGTAGACAACTCTCTGTTTGTGCTTCTGAGTTTTTCTTCAGCTTCTAAACTAAAGCTAAGCTTATCAGCTACATCTTGCAGCTCCAGCCTTAGTTTTTCAACAAGAGTATTTGACAGCTCTAGATTCATTTTAGACTCTTCTAAGCCAGACTCAAACTTCGCTTTCACATGCAAAAGTTGTGATTCTGTCTCATTAAGAGAACAACGAGCGGTATCTCTGTCTTGTTCTATCTCCTTCTTAGCACGATGAAGTTGCAGAATCTTTTTGTATGCCTCGTGCTGAAACTTTTCCAGATGGGAGACAATAGCAGCATGGTTGTTGCTTTCTGTTTCTCGTTTTAGAGATGGATCATCAAAAGTAAAACCATCAATTTCCTTGCTGAAAGTTGTGATGTTATGGCACAGATCGCCCAGCTTCTTTTGAAGATGATCTATAGTTATTTCCAGTGTACAGTTTTTTGATGATAGATTGTCAAATTCTTCCTTCAGTGCCTTATAGTCTTTGTCTATGGATTTGATTTCACTCTGAAGACTACTTCTCTGCAAGCTTTCTTTCTCTAACATGACTTCAAATTTATTCCTTTGTTCAAGGCAACTTGTGTACTTGCTTTCATATTCTGCAATTTTCTGACTAAGAGAACTATTTTCTTCTGAGACATCAATGATTCTTGCTTCCAGAATATTGTTCTTCAACATTAAATCATCACACTCGGAACGGCAGTTTGCTCCATTCTTCCTCAACTTTCTGATGTCATCAAGTGTGCTATGCAAATTAAGCATCAAGGATTCTTTCTCAGAAGTTGAAAGTCTCAGATTCTCTACAAGCTTAGACATGTCTTCCTTCATGTGCAGAACGCCATCATTCGCACTATGCATTGCTTCCTTCAGGACCTCCATGAAAACTTCCCAATGAATATTTAGCATATGCATCTCGGAAAGCTCAGCATGTATGTCCTCTTGGAGATTTTGCGGTGTGTGCAGTGATCTTCTCTTTTCCTCAGAGCCAACGTTACCATCTACCAGCTGGCTATTTGATTCAACACTTTGGTTTTGAGAATCACATTTGGGCTCAAATATTGGGGACCCATCCGCAAGTCCATTTCTCTTGTCACAGTGAAATACCAGACCCTTTTCCTTCTGAGCTCTTTTGAGAGGCGAACTTGTTTGAATGTTCTCAAATTTCAACCCGTTCATACAAGATCTCTCTTCATTGTTGGCCCTCAAATCTACATCTCTGGTATGACCTCCAGATTTTGCAAGACGGTATTGCTCCTCTGGATTTTCCATAGGAATATCATGAGGAAATAGTTGGGAAGCTTCTGTAAGGGTGTTCTTTGCAAGGTTTTCATTTGTTTCGTACATAGACAAAACCTGGAACGAAAGTAGTTCGAGGTCCTTCTGTAGACGGTCAACTGCAATAGCATAGTTCAGGCGTACCCTCTTAAGTGCAGCCTCTGAGGCAATGGCCCTTTTCTCAAGATTCTTATTCAGAGAATCCAAGTTATGTCTGTCACTTGCAAACCTGAGGAACTGTTCACTCGTGTCTTGCTGTAACTTCTCAATCTGACTTTGGAGAGCAGAATTTGTATAAAGGCAAGAAGAATATTCAGTTCTAAGATTTTCCAATTCATTAACCGTTTTATGCCGGCCTTCCTCAAGTTCCTGAATTAGTGCCTCATAGTAACACTCCATCTGGTCCATTTTTTTGGTTAGAAGTTCCTTCTCAGCATCTGACGCTTCTAATTTCTCTAGAAGTTCACACATTCTCTCCTCTAGTATGCTTGCAGCATCATTACTTTTCTTCAGAGGGTGAGAATTAATTGAGCTATGAAGCATACCTTCTGGGTGATGGTCTATCTGAGATCTTTCCAAACCATGTCCCTGTATAGAACAATCTGTCTGCAAATTAGTTTTAAGCTTGGTTTCTTTTAGACAATACTTGTCTGTGAGTTCCCGCTTAAGATTCAGGAGGATGCCTTGAAGAACATCAAAATCAGAAATAAGAAAATCAAAATCACTTCCATTGTATCCAATGCGTGCCTTATTTTGAATTTCTTGGACCTTGCGCTCGAGCAGCAACAGACCCTGAAGCCAATTCGCCTGATGATGATTGGAGAAACTGTCCTGGTCTGCAGAAAAAGCATCTGCCATCATTGTTCCATTTGAAGGAGTTCTATTGCTAGAAACAGACTGCATTAGTGTAGCAGATTTCAATTCTTCTAGTTCTTTTCTGAACTTATAACACTCTGACTTCAGGATGGAGAGTTCTGTAGTAAGTTTCTCCCCTGAAGCAAGCTCTAAAGAAAGTTTCCCAGCCAAGCTTTGTGTTTCTGATCCTAGTTCATCACAAAGGCTCTGAAGTGACTTTGTTTCTGTTTTAAGCTGCAAAAAAGCTGCCTCGGCTCCTTCAAGTCTTAGTCTAAGACGGCTATTCTCTTCATGAGCAGTGACCTGATCATTATCTGCAGAGTAGTCAGAACTCCACCCATGATTCCACTCACTGCTCCCTTGTTTTGGAAGCCGAACATCACGTACATCACCTTTGACAATTCTAGGACTCTGAAAAAGAGCTGGTGCACTTAAATCAGCAGAGGCCATGCTCTTAAGACTATCAACCTCATGCATACTAGATATTTCATTTTTTTCAGCATAAAGGCTCCCTGAGGTATTTGATGAACCATCAAGTCCAGCAGCAGAATCTTCATAGTCTTCTGTTGATTCCCCCACCTCTTCAAGTAAAGGAAGATCGGCAAACTTTTCCTTGAACCTGACCCTCGCATTGTTAACCTGTTACCAATAATAAACCAAATTATAGTTGTAGTAGTATGAAGTGCTTAATATTTTGGATTGGATGGGTGTAGGACATTTGCTGTGAAAAAGGCACTAATCAATAAGACATGCATGGAACATGTGTTTAGACTGGATAAAAGCAAGAAATATGGGATGTGATGGGCATTAATAGTTTCCCATAGCTAGTGGAAATTTGAGACAATGTGGGCCAATAATAAGAGATACACTTATGCCTATATACCTCTACAGTTGCAGTAGATGAAATTCACACCAATATACAGTGATATCTTGTGTTTGTTATTTTGTATGTTATGATGTGAGCAGATGAGAGCCATATAATGAAGTTCGACATGGATTAAAAATGTGGAGAAGACCCATGGATGGTAAGTGGCTGAACACTCAAGGGGGATAAACTAAAATCTAGATTTAATGGGATTATATAAGCGTAAGTGTAGTTAGCAGCTAAGAGATACCACATGCTAACTAGCTAAGCTGTCTTGGTTGTGTTGTAAAGTGCAGAAGTAACTGAAGATGCATTCAGTAAAACCTACACACTGAGTGGATGAGGAATAAAAATCTTTTAAGATTGATTACATATCTTATTGTTTTTTGTTGTTTTTTTTTTCCAAGCAGTGATAACAGTAGACACTATTGCTCAAATAAATAGGTATAGATTTGGACACATAGGTGAAATTCACCACTTAGAATTTAAATGATTGAAATTAAAGATTTGAATATTAATTTGTTAATTAGTCTTAGATTAAGATCTAGGATTGAAGGTATTATATAAATTTGATTATTAATAAATAAAATGAGGTTTGAAGTCTGAACTTTGGATCCCCAGGAGAAAGAGAAGATGAACAGTGTTGTAAGGTTTTAATGTAAAGATTAAAACGTTGAACTTGAGAATTATACTACATATGAGTTGCAATGTGTTTTATAGGAGGCTGAAAATTTAATGAAAATGTGGTATTGATAAATTTTTGAGGGAAATAAAAAATTCTGCTAAGCATGAGAATTAAAAGCCCTAATATTGAGGAAACTGGAGGTTCTTCAGGCAAAAACACACATTGGTATTTAGGTGAAATGAGTGAAGTTCTAGTTATTTGATGCAATTTAGTATGCAATATTGGTGAACAGATGGGCAACAAAGTGCAAACATATCAATGTTTTCCTAAAAATTGAATAAGGTAACTTTTACAAAGTGTACTAAAGATAGACATTATCACATAATGAATGTTTATTTAGATGCAGAGATAAAGAAAGAGACAAAAAATGAGGGATGAACACAGTGGAGAAAACATTGTCCGTTTTAGGATAGGTAAAATAGATATGAACAAGCATTAGAAAGTGGAATAGAGTTCTGAGACTTAAACCAAGATTATACATATGAAAATAATTCCGCATATCCAAAACATTTTATGACAAATGTTAAATGTAGCTCATAATCCACTTTGTAGTACCGCATCGGGGTAGATATTTGTGTTTCTCAACAGGTTAACCCGTTGCTATGACCAACAACTATACTGTATATGTAGCTATCATAATTCTTCAGCTTCTGACAATATAATATATTTCTGTGCTATTACTAAAAGTAAGTGTTTTCTCCCTCCATTCAAAAAAAACCCAGTAACCTGGAAAATATTCATATCCTTCGTATATAGTATTTGACACTGTTAGAAGAATGACAGCTCAAGAAAGTTCACAGATAGTTCTAGCATTTGTACCGGAAAGCAGATTGGAAAACTGGAAAAAAATCAGGATAACACAGTTGAACAAAACAAAAGAAATTGATTATGTCCGTTTTTGGCACAAATGACCATACCTTGTCTAGTTGTTCGCTTCCTATCTCCAAAGAAGCTGCTGCAGTCCCAACAGGTTCATGACTTCTTTGACCAGATGGCATCTGAAACCCTTTCGCGCTAAGCTCTCTTTGCTGCTCAAATTCTCTGATTAAAATTGGCAGACATAAGGCATGTAGGTAAGAGTATTAAAAGAAATTTTTTTACAGTTAGATGCACTACCTGAATCCAGTTTTGGAGGTGAGGAGCTGTACTGTTACCTGGGTTACCATAAATACAGAACCATTAGATTCAAATATGTACAATGTTGATATCATTTCTGATGAAGGTTACAGTCGTCCCCAAAGTGTTAAAGAGGACAAAACACCGACAAAATTATAGCATTACACCTGAACCCACTATTTTCATCTCAATATACACTCCCACGCACGCGCACAGAGAGAGAGAGAGAGAGAGAGAGAGAGAGAGAGAGAGAGAGAGAGAGAAAAGCTCTTATAAAAGTGCACTGAGGGCTCTGCCCACCAACTTTATTATCCTTTAGATTTGCTTTGAGACATGGTGATGTGTAATGGATCTTGAGAAAAGATAGCCTTGACATGTATTACACATCAACACACCTCACAGTAAATCAAAGGACAATATTGGTGAACTGAGCCTTTAATCCACTGAGTGTACAAGAGCATTACTCTTTATGTGTGTGCATCTGCGCATGACCGCGTGTCTATATGAAAAAAATGGGTATGAGGTGATAGTTCATTACTATCAACCCAATTTTGAAATTTGAAACCCAAAAGTGAAAATTCAAATCAGTGGATGTGATCTTTTATATATGAACTACTTAGAAACAAAATCTCAAAGGATTTCGATATGTCTTGTATCATAGATCAAGAGGTGAAAAATAAAGCAGCTTTATGAAAATTCTGAAACATTTATTTGATGACATGTTATGCATGGGTTGATGATGTTGGAATCTTTTGATTTTTTGTTGCTGGATAGTTCATGTGTAGTAGGCCACATCCACTGGTTTTGATTTTTATCTTTGCACCTCCCTTCCTCCCTCGTGTGTGAAGTCTTCTTAGTTATCAGGGAGTTGATAGACATGATTAAGAGAAAACTAACACTCCTATACAATAGGATCTGAAGGGAAAAAATGTTGTGGTAAGACTAAATGATGAAACAATGAGCAAGCAAAAGGCTAAGTTAAAAGGATTAATAATTCATAAAGCAGGCCTCACATGTAAAACAGCCCCACAGTCACAGCCCTTGAGAGGTAGATCAACAGAAGAAGGCTTTGAAGCATCAGCAAAGTCAGCAAGATTGATAATAACCTCCCCAAGAATGCTAGATCGTGAAGACCCCTGGTATAAAATTGTCTCAAGGCATCATCAATTGTTAATAACACCTATTTATTAGAAATAATCTCAGAACTCAGAAACATAATAAACTGCACAAATGCCTCAAATTCTGTAAGTCACAATTCAAGAAAAAGGAAGGAAAAAAAGCATGCAAATAACTTCAGTGTAAATGATAAATTAAACAGAAAACCATAGTCATGACAGTATTGATACCATTGCCACAACAAGCTTATATAACTTTGCGTCATACTTTCTACTTCGTGTGTCCTGAAGAAGTCTTGTAGTTTCATAGATGGGATCTGACCATTTACAATTCCCATTCCTCACATTTGCTTTCGTTGTTTTTGCAGTTGCTTTCCCCGTATCGGTAGGGATGAATGATACAAATAATTTATCCCATCCTGGTTGTGGAATCTGCCAACAACAGAAAATCAACTGTAAGTTCATTTGGAAAAGAATAAGAACATTTGCAATGATATGCAGCAATTCCAAGATGGACAGATGAGTTATGTATTCAACTTCTCACAGTCGATGGCATGCAGATAACGCCATCTAACCTACTTAGTACATGCATCGACATATGTTTATTAAGCTTAGGAACATCTCAATGACATCCAAGATATTACAATATACATCTAGAAGTATGAAAGAGAAGTGCATAGCTGGTAATTGTTCTGCGTAATGCAAAAGGCAAATGCAAGACAGGGATGCCAAAGGATGATCTAGTAGTCATATTTGATCATTATTATGGTCATGGGAGTAATCAGGGAACACCGCGTGCATGAATTCCAACATATAAAAAACCTAAACTAAATGCTCCTCTCTCATGAGAACTTTGCAGGAGGCTGATGTTGAAGAGTGCCTACTAAACAACTCTTTCACGAGCAGGCTTACATTGACCTGATTCCTTTCATGCCTTCTACATAGTAGAGAGTAAATACACATATAACAGAGCTCTAAGCAGGAAACATATATATCAGAACTTCTTCAAGGAAAATGGCTTGATATGACTTCTCAAATTCTCATGATAGCTCAGTTGTCGTAGATGTACATTACTATTTTTCCATGGGCAATATAGCAATACACAAGCAAACAAATTACCAACATTGAAGGCACTTCATATCAATATTTCCAAATTTCCATAATTAAGAATGATTTTTTCCCCAAAATCAAGAAAATATACTATGCCTTTTGTTACAAAAATAGGAAGGGAAAAAATGGGCATCAGGGATATGGTAATTGAAGGAGGAGGATTAGACGTAATTCAGAATTCAAGTCAAATTATGTACCTTAGGATTCTTTCAGCCCTTTCCACACCGTATAACATTCATAATTCTTTTTCACAATAAGGAGAGAGGCAGAAAATAGCATGACTTAAGCTGTACTTTACAAATCATAGTTTAGGTTGCTAATGGTTGGCATTTTCAAAACACGCCTTTTTATGTCCAATAGGTTATTTTATAACAAAAGGGTGAATAAACTTTAATCTTCAAATGTTTTCTTAGCAACTGGTTTAAGTTAACAACAAAAGCAAGGAACCAAAAAAGAAGACCACATGGGATCCTAATGATAAAACTGAAAGGTACAGAAAAAGTTTGACGTACAAAGCAAAAATAAATATTCCACTGCTTCAACTTAACATATTTAGAAAGAAGATCTATATGTACAACTAATTCAAAGAAAAAGCAACTCCAAAAATCCAGCATTGAAAGGCGAAGCTTAGCTTACATGGGTTGCATGAAACTGTAGTCTAAAGACCACTTTAACTTTTGCCTTTTCAACCTTCCACTTAGGAACCCTTGACATTGCTTAAGAATCACCTAATTATCTGCTAACTCATCATCCTTTCCTCTTTCATTTCTGTTCTCTGCACGGCAAAACAAAGGTCATGATGCATGGCCAATTAACTTTCCAATGAAAGTAATGGAACAAGGACAAATTCCCAATTTCCAATTCTCTTGAAAAGTAATATTTTCAAAGACAGAGAATCCAAATATGAGCATAACAAAGTGAATTTAACCACAAAATGAGCACCTGAAAATAAATCAAACCCCATGTCCCCAGTGCATCCTTATTTCTTTGTGTAGAAAACAAAGACAATGCTGCATTTCCCAATTTTACTTTCTCTGAAAGTAACATAAGAGAAATATATCCCTAAAAACAAAGGAATCTCAACAGATGCGGGAAATTGTTCAAGCATTGCTAGTCCCAACCACAAATCCTATTAAATTTACATATAAAAAAAACAGCTGAATTGATCAACAGAGAATCCCATTCTCCAATCGATCAAAAGCTACCCAAAGAGACAACAACAAATCTAACAAAAATACCGTAAAATGTAGCATAAGGGATCAAATTACAGGACGATTTAACATAAAACTACCTACATTAACCCCAAATAGTGCAGGAATCTCACTGACATAAATCGGCGATCAAATTAAGACGGTAAAAACCCAATCGAACTAGAGATCCGTCCAAAGACCCTAAACAAAAGCAAATCGGCTCAGAGATCTGAAGGGGGAATTACCTAAAATGCCTTCAAGTGCTTCACATTCCAAAAAACCCTAGAGTAGGATCTCTCGCGAGTGCGAGAGAGGAGGAAGTGACGGGGGTCGCTATCTCACCAAACTCTAAATGATCTCGTGCGTAGATATGAAGGCAAGGCAAAATGAGGAATCTTCATCGAGACGCCATTGGAGCTGTAGTGATGGGGCTGGCCCGGCCCTCTAGAGTTTCGAGCTAGGGTTTTTGACTAGATCGAGAAGAAGATCTCAGTCCCTCCTCTGTTTACTCAAAAAAATTTAATTTATTTTTTTCCTTTTTTTTACTCGAGTTGATTTTGGAGTCCACAGTGAGACAAAAGAGAGTACGTATTGAGCGAAAGATAAGGGGAGGGTGCCGCGTCGCGGGTTTAAAAGGAGAATGATATGCTTGCAATCTGTTAGAGTAGATGCTTGGTAATTAACCAACATTTTTTGTAGAATTGATTTAAATACGAGGATAGAAAACTAAAATATCAATTTAATAGTAAGTAAGAATATTAATGTGCCTGTAAAAATTAATGAATAAAACAGTTTGTTTACTAGACCAAAATGATTGTCATTTTATTAAGTTTATGCATACTTTAATATACTATAATAGATTCGTCTCCCAAAGGGCTAAACTACCAAAGTGGTATTTAAAAAGATATTTAAAATATCTCTGATGACGTTTAGATATTTAAAGTGAGTTTAAAATTAGCACATAGGTCCAAATTCTGGTCAGCATTAAGTTTTCCGGCGAAACCCTTCACGTAAACATCATGTGGCCCTTAATGACTGTTAGAAAACGCTGATGTAGCATGGATTAGTGATGTGGAGTTGATTAACCGATTTTGGGAGGGAATAAAAGCGGGGATGAAACGATGAACTAGGGCACAACCAATTGGGTGGGAAATAAGGTTGGGGTTTATTTGGCGGAGGGGAGATAGGCAAAATTGCTTCGGGAGATCTGAAGGATGCCCTCTTCAAGCTCAAGCGCACGGTGAAGGAGGAGCGTCGTTGGCGGGAATAGTGGAATGGCTGCAGGATTGAACAAATTGCACTTCATTCAAAAGTTGATTGAAGAAGCAAAAATTGAGGGCGTAAAGAAGTGTAAGCGTGGGTTAGATTGCATCTATCTAACCTCCTTCATTAATAAAAAAAACCTGGCAGAATGTTCTATGGATGTCAAAAGGTGACTTTGACTTTAATTTGATTTTTGTTTTGGGTAAATTTTTGATTTTCTAAATTTTTGTTTGAACTAAATGTTTAGAATATTGGTTGTGGATTGTGGGAATGGCATGATCCACCAACGTACAAAGTTGCTGCTAATTTAGTGTCTCTACTAAGAGATAAAATCATGAAGTTGAATTGACACACGAATGAACTAGATGGATTGTTTGACGAGAGAAGCAATAATCTGCATTCATACATTCATCAAAATTATCAGTTAAAATATGATATCAATAGCTACGAAGAGGAAAACATCATGTTGAAGAAAGAGGTGATTATTTTTTGTGCTAAAATGAAACTGCGGCTAGTTTGGAAGAGATTAGCAGATTGAGAGATGCTTTTGTTTTACAGAAAATGTCTCTCAAATTATACAAGTGTGCTACTTTGTTGTTAGTTATATTTATGTTGGTCTTATTGTATTTGAGTGGGTAATGTAATGGCGTTTAATGTAATGTTTAATGCAATGGTGTTATATTTATGTTGTTCTTGTTTAAATGAAATGCTTATTGAGCAAATGAATGATGTGCTTATCGACAACATTATATGCAAATTTGGTAGCAATTTGCCTGTATTTTTATTGCAAAAATATTTTGTCATAATTACATACACAAGCACGAACCTGATAGTGACTATAACATATGATCCATATAAACCACCAATATCATATTACATAACATACAAGCAACCTTGCATAAACAACCAAAATTTTTCCAAACATGGTACATGTACAGATAACAAAAAACAAGCCAAGAACAATGTCATTAACACTGACATATTAAAATACATGTCTCATGATAGAAATTACAAGCTTTAGTCCATCCCACTTAGTGTACTCTTCATTGTTGTTGTGTTGTAAATTGTGATTGTTTGTTAATTTTGGTCTACAATTTCAAATGCACTTTGAGTTTCATTCATCACAATATGTGATTGACTAACAGTTGGATCCATGAAGACCATCTTACAATGTTCTCTCTGCCAAAAACCAAAGCCTTCAAGTACTCTTTATTGACTGCTCATCACCCTTCCACCATCTCTACCTCTTCCTTGTCCTCTTCCTCTAATAGGTTCCGTTGTCTGAGATTGAGCTTCACCTTTACAAACAAAAAATAAAGTTAACTTAGACATATAGCTTACAACAACTAATAAGTGAGTTTTTATCTTTACCTAGATGTGCATTTTCACCCCTTGTAGACCTATTCCTGATAAATTACTGAGTTTTATGAATTGGATTAGTTGGTGCCAAATCATCTGTTAATAAGACAACTCTAGTTTTGCTCCCTCTTGGTCTTCCTCTTTTTCTTTTTTTGACTTGAATTAGTAGTGTCATTGGTTTGAGCTTTTGCATCCTGAAACTTAAAATTTGACTTAAATCAATATTATTGATTTATAAACCAACTCAAATACAAAGTTTTAAACAGTTAGTTACATGTTGAGTTGAAGTTCTTTGATTCATTGGTGGTGCAAGTGGACAATGTTTGATTGAATGCTCATTAGAATGGCGATGACCACACCTTTGGGGGATCCCCTGCCATGATTCTTTAGAAGTGTTCCGTAGGCCTTTAGATGAGTCTCTCCTTCTTGTTGTATTGGTCTTCCCATCTTTCTCTTAGCAACATTTGGAGGCAGTATCATACCTTCTCTTTCTTTGTCCCAGTATTTGTAGTCTTCCATTGGGCCCAACAAATATTCATATGTAAGTAAGTAGCATTCACTCTTATAACAATTTGATACATAATCCTCTGGTTTTCTCCTTAGGAGTAAAATTGCACTTACAGTATGTGTGCTGTCAACTCCCACACTCTACAAGAATATGTCCTCTTGCCTATGTCAAGTTTATGGCTTAAACATTTATAGATCACTTCAAGACCATCCTCATTTGTTGAGCCATTGCAACGTACTTCACAATTAATTTGTTCATTATAAGCCTCGTCCAATTTTTTACGCACTCTAGGGGAAACTTCACCAATGAATTTATGTAATAGCATATTTTTTTATTGCATCCTTTCCCTCATCACAGATAGCCTAATATCCTCTAACATAGATACTATAGGCTTAAATCTTGAAAGTAAAATGAAGGAGTTGAAAGAGTCAGACATGTGTCACCTAGGGAGTCACATTAGCTATGGGTCTTGAAATGAGACTTACAAAATGAATGAGATTCCTTATCCATGAAATCATCATATCGCTTATCTGAAAGGCACCTCAGCTTGGCTGCTTCATATGCAAACTCTCCCATTATACTCGCTTTTGTACATTTCTAAAATTACCTTTGCAAAACCCTATCATTGTGAGCCTTTCTCCAGTTAAAATATATGTGCCTTGCACATTGTCTATGCTCCACTTTTGGATATATTTCATGAATGGCAGGTACAAGGCCTAATCAAATAGTAACATATATAGACTATCAATTGAAAAAATCTAGCAACAATTTAAATCTAAATTATCTCATACCTTTTATTGACTAGCATCATAGTCCATCCATAACCATCTCTGTAATGACCGTAAAATTTTGATACTAGTTAAAATAAATTTTTGGTATTTTAAAATATTTAATTATGATTTTTAAAAGAGTATTTGTATTTTTCTCGATTTTCTAGAAATTTTCTATGATTTAAAGTCTAAGTTTTATATTTATTTAAATGGTTTTGATATTATAAATTAATTTAGTGCAATAAAAATTTCTGGGATTTATCCGTTGTATTACTGATACTATTACGTATTATTTTAAATAATACATCGTATTATTATTACTATTACGTATTAATTCTTGTATTATGTTGAATTATTAATTACGTATTATTTGTGTAAATTATTGTATTATTTTAATTATTACGTATCAGCTATCGTATTAGCATAACGGGTACGTTTTATCATGTAGATAATTGTCACATAATTATTTAATTTTAAATATAAGTAAATATATTATTATTATTATTTATTCTCGTTTAATTATACAATATGTGTATATTTTAACTATTTCGTATCAACTGTTGTATTAGCACAACATGTACATTTTTATTTGTAGATAATTATTCCGTAATTGGTTTAATTTTTTAATACCCGTAACTATTTATTTAATTATTTTCGTTTAAATACCTGAAACTATTTGAAAATAATCCAAGTTGTTGCTCCCTGTCAAACCCCCAACAACCATCCCCTTATCACGTTTTCTCTCTCCTTTTTTTCCAAGATGACGGCTGTCCACGCACATCCTCTCTCAGTATTTTAATTTATTTTTTTATTCAATTTTTTTCTATTTAAAGCTCACCCCTCTCTCCTCTCGTGATCACCTTTTTCTTTCTCTCTCTTTCTCTCTCTCTCTCTCTCTCTCTCTCTCTCTCTCTCGAGCTCGAGCTCGAGCTTCATCGCGCACGACCGCCTCCCCCAACTGGCTCGTCGCTCGAGTGTAGCCCTCGGTCGACCGCACGTCAGCTGCAGCCCAACTCCGCCCCGCCAGGCTCGCACACCGACAAAACCCCAGCAGGCCGCCGCCCTCGGTCGGCGCGGATCCCACTCCTGACCTCCTGCTCTGCTCTCCGTCGAAAACTAATCCCAGCTGCTTTCGTCGGCCGTTGGCACAGCCGCCACCCGCCTGAAGCTAACGGCTGAAGCTGCCAGCCGCTGGCTCTCGGGAACCGCCTGAGCTCTGTCCCGCCTCTCACCCCGCTCAAAAGCCGGCAGCCACCGCTCGGCCACCAATCAACCTACCAACGATCCCGCAGCGCCTGCCTCGCCTCAGGCCCGACAACCCGCAACCCCCCCGCCTTGAGCCGGTCGCGGCCCACGCACCTGCCAGGCCTGCCCTCAGCGCCGATTCCTGCGTCTTGGAGCCGGCCGGCCTCAACTCTCATCGCTTAACCAAGGCCGAACTCCAGTATCCTCAGCTCTACTCCCGCCGAACTCTGGGCCTGGCACGACACGCGTCGCAGCTGTCCTCTCGCGCCACTTCCGGTCCGCCGTTCGTCGCTATCGTCGTATCTACGAAAACCACCCCAGCGACGTGCGCTGAACACAGGGCGAGACCCTTAGGAGCATCGAACCTAGTCAGTCCGATCCGTCCAGATTCGAATCAAATTCAGTCACCTGGCCGTCCCTCAGTGTCATCGCACGCCATCTGTTCGATCGTATGCCAATGCACACCTAGTTGCAGAACCGCCATCCGCTACGTCACCTCGATCGTCACACGCTGCGTCCGCATCAGCATCGTAGCCTCATCATCAGACCCCACGGTCTCGTAGGCAAGATCCCGATACTCTTTTGACTCATCATTCAATTCTTAGATCCGCTCTGAATTAATTAGTTACTTGCAATATCCCTATTCTTGCTCAGTATAATTTTAGATTGATCACTGATTAATTATGCATACGAACTCGTTACCCGAATAATTACTCGTTAAGAACTGTCGTGAACATATTGGACTGAGAACTATAACGTATAGAATTGTTGTGACGAAATGGACTGTGGACAATAACGTATGACCATTCACGTTATAATACATATACTGTGATGACCTGTACGGATTTATTTGACGAATGATATTAAAAAATATTATTATGATAATAGATACTGTAGAGATAAAATAAAATAAAATTATTTTAGATTAATTTATAATTTTAAAGAATTTATTGACAAAATAATCAATTTAAAATAATTATTATTTTTGGTGAAAAATCATTTTAGAGTAATTATAATAAATTAATAGAATTTATTTGACAAAAGAATTATTTTAGAATAAGTATAAATAATTTAAAAGAATTTATTTTGGAAAAGAGTTTATTTTGGAAAATAATTATTTTTTAATTAATAGTGTATGACTGTGTAATTGATAGTTGTAGAAATGATATTTCATGTACCTTGCCATCGACATGTTGACACTCTTATTTATACTCACTCATGTTATATATGCATTTCTGATTCATCGTTAACTTGTATAGTCATGCTCATGTCATATTGATACTCGTAATTATATTCTGTCATATGATTACTCATTTGATTCGTGCAATTGACTGATATCATATCCTTATCGTACTCGCTTATGCACTAGCTTAGAATCTCGTGCAGGTTTGCTTTGCAAATTCATTGCCGGTAAATATATTATTATTTACGACTTTGTATAAATAATCGTCGGCCGTGTATATTATTGATGGCCTTGTATTGTAATCGTTGACTCATTTGTGGTTGTGTATCATCGTGGTGGATGGCCTTCGTGCCTATGTATTTGTTTCATTCCTGTGTCGGCTATACGCCTTGATTTTCCTCCAAATTGTGGAGATGAACCGACTATATCCTTGTAGGCAATTTTGCCGTTTTCACTAAAATAGGAAGGAGAGATTAACGTCCTGATTTATTAACAACCCCGATTTGACCTCCTCTATAGATAGGATGATTCGTTTGGTCTCTTTCTTTCATTCTATTGCTCCGTTATTCAAAATTAGACCCGAAGTAGCTTTCTCGTTTCCTGCGTCGACCTACCTTCAATTGAACTAAACCTGAGTTTTCTTCTCTGTTGACGTTGTAGGATTCCTCTTTTGACCTACCTTCAATTGAACTAAACCTGAGTTTTCTTCTCTGTTGACGTTGTAGGATTCCTCTTTTGTGACATCATTGTACTTGTGATTATTTTCTATATTTCATTTTCTTGGATCGCTTACTCGTGTAGCGTGTATATCTCCTTTTCGATCGATATGAGTCATTTTCCTTATTTTCTGCATTGACCTATCGATCGTCGAATTTGATTTTAGGATTTCTCACATTATCTTTATTTCATATTATATATATATTGTAATGAATCATTCTTTTAATTATGTGATATGCCTTGATATTATCGTACATGATCATTCGTATTCGTTATTTCTGGTTGTGTTTGAGAACCATTAGTAGTCATGACCGTAGTAGTATTTCTGGTTGTGTTTGAGAACCATTAGTAGTCATGACCGTAGTAGCCTTGTGTGACCTAGAGACATGTGCCGTGTTATTTTAGAAAAACGAGAAGAGTTGGGATGGGAAAGTTAATGTTCATGTGATCAGATAAGATTGTTGATGTATCTTCCAGGCTCGCTCCCGTGGTTGGTGTCGCCACCGGGGTTGGTTTGTAGGGCTAAAGTGAAGTGTGTACATCACTTTAGTCAGTGAAATCGTTTCGTCACCCGAGTTTTGCTTGAGTTCAAACCAGGCCGAAATCGGATTGCGTGTAGTCCTCTCACCGAACCATTTCGTGGGTTTGGATGCACGTAGGGGATTTGTGAACAGTCAGTATCCGATGACAGGAACGTTGACTCTGTGTGAGATGTGACCGGTGACCTGTTATAGAATGGCTAGTTACATAACCTCGTTTCTTGGCTAGGTATGATTTCTTGTGAGATGTAGGCCAGTTATGTTTCTTTTCATACATAGATCGGAATTAATATTTAATTATTTATAATTCGAGACATATGGTATATACATGAGGGTTTCCTTGTTTGGATTATTTCGCTCGACGTACTACGTCTCGAGTTTTAGATTTTTAAGTATTAATTCCATCTAGTTGTATGACCTTGTGACTTGTATGATTGTTTCTGATCGCTAGCTACATGATTTCGTTACCCGATTGATTTACGGATTCTTATGATTATCATGTTTTGGTAGTGCATTGTATGTTGATTTTGTTGGATTACCAGTTGCACGTTCTTTTGTCGTTTCGGTTATCGTATTATTTTTCGCTTGGGTTTTTGTTCGTTTTTTCTTTTGTGGAGTCTTGCCGTGTGCCATGCACCCTGACGTACACCTGTTTTCTCTGGTGTACGTCAGACTTAGAAGAAGAGCAGGTTCAACTTAGAGATGCGCCAGAGCCGAGGATTCTCAGCAGGAGTGCCTTGCAGACGGAGCAGAAGGAGTCGAAGCCTATTCTTTGATGGTTCCAGTTTACCCTTGTAGTTCCTTCTTTTTTCATTGATCTATGTATTTTGGTATCTCTTCAGTATTCATTGGTTCAGTTTTGTATAAGGGCATGTTGACCCGAATATTATATCCTGGATGTTATCCCATTTGTGATATGTAACATTATGTTCTGAGTTTGTTCATTATATTCTTGCTATCTGTGATCAGGGACCTGTGACTTCACATTGTATTTATTTTCAGACGCTTAGCATATTGGATTGAGAAGAAAAAGAAAAGAAAAAGAAAAGAAAAAAAATGATAGTGTATATTTCTTCTCAATCTAATACGTCGAGGGCTTGTTCACGTTCCGATTCCCGGGTATTTTGGGAAGCGGGGCGTGACAATCTCTCATTTCCAAAATCTACATTCGAACAACTAAGAAACCATTGCCAAGAGTTCTTATTTTCTCCCTTAACTACAACCCATGTAATTGCATACACGTGGTTGTTTCCATCTCTCCCAATAGCACTTAGTAACTATCCTCCCCATGAATGCTTGAGAAAACATCCATCTAAGCCAAAGAACCCCCTACAACCATGTAGGAAACCCAATCTCATTACTTTAAAACACATATAAATTCTCATGAATATAGTCGGTTCTCCCGATTCTGATTCATGGACCTTTAAAATGGCTCTAGTGCCTTGATTTCATTTGCACAACTATCTTATGTAAGACTTGAGCAATCCATACTACCTTTGCATTAAGTTATGCACAGCATTGAGTGCCTTGTCCTTGGCCCTTGCACATTTCCTCTCATTTACATTTGTTCTAAATTTTATTCTCATATCAGCAGCTATTTCCATTGGCTACATTTTAGGATTCTTTAATAGTTGGTTTAGGTAAGTTTGAGCAATCCAATTCTTAGTTATTGGTCTATTCTTGAATGTCCTATTACATGTGTGTGTAGGGGATACATGCTTGATTTGTCATGTCATCCTATCTATGAGATCTGTTCCAACGGTCATCTCCCAATTGCATGAAGAACATCTAATATGAAGCATTTTTTGTCATTTTTTACATAGACCAAATCATAGTATTTTTGCATGGAGTACATGAGTATAGCTTCTTTCGGTACCTTTCTTGAAGTGAATCTCAATCCAGGTTCAAACTCCACATGTTTCATGTCCACATTCTCATTGAAAAACTTGTACTTTACTACCTCCTTCATTTTCTTTTTCCTTTTAGCGTCAACTACTGCTTCATCTTCACTTGGCTCCAAAGCATCCTCATCAGCACTATCTCTCTGATCTAATTCATGCCCTCCTTTATAAGATGTCTAATTTTTAGGCCATTTTACATTACTTGGCATTGCTCCTATTGCTCTAGGACCACCTACAATCAAACCCTCAATATCATCATTATCTTGTTCAAGAGATTGATGCACATTTGGTTCTCCTAGTTGTCCTGCATTTGCTTCTGTTGCTCTTTCTGCATTTGCTTCAATTGGTTGTTCTTCATTTGCTTTAGAATATTGTTCTAAATTTGATTTACTTAGCTGCTCTGCATTTGGTTCACTAGGCTGCTCTGCATTTGGTTCACTAGGTTGTGCATGTGCTTGACTTGGCTATGCATGAGTCTTAGTTGCTTGTCCTGTATCTATTTCACTTGGCTGATCATTTTCAATCCTTGTACCAGAATTGAAAGCTATGTTACTCTTCTATGCAGCAGACAAGGTAATATTTCTTTCTCGCATCTCATGAAGCTCCTCATGGTCACTATTCAATGCATTTTCTACTTCACTATCAATTGAGACGTCACTTTAATATCCCTTTGGGATATTAGCTTCATGTTTAGAATGACCTTCCTCAGTCACCACTTTTTTCTCCACTCTAATTCTAGAAGTTTCAACCAACTCATCATCATCATCTACCATTTCAGTTTGGTCGATTTTGTATGTTTTATCCTCTACTGAGTTATCATCATTAGTAGAGGATGCATTCTGATCAATATGAGTTAGAGTGACAATATTTTTCCCCTTTTCACATCTTGATAATACTTTCCTAACAGAGGTTAACTTCTTTCATTTAGATGTTGTTTTCTTTCTCATAAGGGTTGTCTTCTTTCTCTTAGGGGGTTCTCTTCTTTCTCACTCTGAAGATACTAGCTTTTTTAGGAGTAGACTCATTGGGGTCAGGAACTTCATGCTGATTAGCTTGCTCTGAAGGATCTTCAACTGGAGGATTATCCACTTCAATAACTTGTTCAAAAAATTGATTTACAAAAACTTCAATTACTCTCTCCTTATGTGCATATTCCTTACATTTTGCTAAGTCTGTATCTAAGAAAAGAGGCATGATGGCTCTAACACCACCACCAGCTATGCCATACCATAAAGTAAAAGCATCAGTATACTCATACTTTCTATTTTTTTTCTCAATAAGTTTATAGTCAGAATGGCTTCCACAATGAATTGCACGTCAAAGGAGCCACTAATATACTGATCTGGCATTTGAAATTTAAGAGAACCACCATGTCTGAATTAACCATAATATTCTCACCCATCTGCATGATGAAAAAAATGAATCACAAACCATACTCTGGTATTAATCGCATTTCATCGCTCGTCTTAAAACTTCGAAGGAAAAAAAATAGAAAAAAAACATTATGCTCTGCTCCAAATCTTACAAAACCCCTAATTTTTTGAAAAATTCACTTCGATGTCATTCATATAAACCATGGTTTGTTAAAAATAGGACTTATAAACACTTGAAAACTACAATTTCACTTAATAAACAAACTTTTAAATGCATGCACCATCAAAGACCAAGGTAACCTGAATATAGTCACCTTTGTCTTTTCGATGAGGATGATCAAGCACATGCAGATTCTTAGACACCACTTTCACTTTCCCACCATGAAATCTTTAGCGAGATTACCAGCAACTGCAAGACTCGCAACAATCTCCCTAACCTCTCCGATCCATTGAACTTTTAAAGCGCATGAAGATGGTGGCAATCTATCAAATTTAGGGCTTTTGAAACGCAGGAAAATTAGTTATTTCAGGTTACATGCTCGGCATATAGGCGGTTAATCAACTTCATGTCACTAATCCCTGCCACATCAGCATTTTCTGACGGCCATTAAGAATACATGTGAGGGATTTCGCTGGAAAACTTAACGCCAACCAAAATTTAGACCTAGGTGCTAACTTAAACCCACTTTAAATACCAAAAGATTATCGAAAAGGTTTTAAATAAGAAAGTGGTAAAATAGATCTTTTTTTTTAAATACCAATTTGGCTGTTTAGCCGTCTTTAGAATTGGAAGAATTCTTACAATATATCTTGGAACATCTTGCCATAAAGCCAGATTTGACAAGAACATATCCTAAAATCTGAAATCTTAGTGACACATAGCTGTATACCAAACCAAGCAAAATATCCATTTATTAAAGATCAAGTAAATGCGTACGGATCTCATGAGAATGAAATAGATATATATATATATTAGATAAAGAACTTTTTTTTTTACTTATGAAGGATCTAATAAAATAAACTTGTAACGTTCCATGATATTTCCTGCTAATGATATAATTTCTTTAGTCAAAAGATTTATTAGTATGTACGATGGCTGAGTAATTGAATATATAAAAAACATTTTACCTCTTATCTCCATGGAAATTGAATAAATTAAGAATAAGTCCCCGTCCGACAGAAACTTACAGAGGGAGTCCATGTGTCATTTGGTCGGTTCACGACTCACTTTCCTACGTGCAAACTATAAACAAGTAGGTTAAATTAATTATCACTAAGAATTGTCACATAAGCATACTCGCCTAACTCTAACTACAGAATGAATTTTAACTACCAATGGCCAGTTTCATACCAAATTAGCAGGATGATATTTGGGACAAGGTGACATTATGTTTGAATCTATAGAAAAAACTCTTTTCGAAATTTTACTATGAAAGGGTTTGTCTACATTATAAACTTTTTCAATATGAATTATTATAAGAGTTTTTTTTCCCATGAAAAGCACCTTTAAAACAAGCCAAATCGACATAAACTATCTTTAAAGTTTTTTCTTATTATATAAAATACATCTTAAAAATGGGTTTAGCTTCGAATCAACTGCTTTAGAGAAATTTCTGTTCAAAATTTATATGAACTATCTAAATACATTCACTCCACCTCCACTCTACTCTTTCTTCATCCCGTCTCCGACGTCTTCCTCCTTCTCCGCTGCATCTCCTTAATTCCTCCCCATCCCCCTCCTTCCTCTCTATTCTTCCCGCCATCCTCCTTTTCTTTCTCTTCTGTCCCACCTCA
>NC_033796.1:40796101-40839966 GCF_001876935.1 Asparagus officinalis | reverse complement strand
GTTTAAGTATGAAGGAGGATGACAGCATAGGTTATTGAGCGCTGCGAAAGCCAAACAACCAAACCAACGTGCTACGAGAAATCAAATCAAACGAACGTCGAGAGAAGGTCAAACGAATCAAATCAATGCCACAAACACAAACAACTAATTTTAACGTGGTTCGACAAGTTGCTTACGTCTACGGGGCAAGAAGGGGATATGGTTTTTTACTAAGAGAGAAGAAGAGTACAAACTGAGATTACAGATCACTCAAACTCACCAATTAATCTTACCAACAAATCTCTAATTCTCTCCAAACAAAACCCTAACTAATAGCTCAGAAAATACCTCTTTCCTATGCTCCAAATATCCCTAATTTTCTTCTTAATTCTCTCTTCCAATTGTTCCATATATATAGAAATCCTAAAATCATAAACATACTAGGAATTCTAAAACAAAAAACAAAACAGATTACGAATCCTAATAACATGTTACCAAAACAGATTAGGAATCCCAATAACATGTTACCAAAACAAATTAGAAAACATATTAGGAACATGCTATCCAACAATTCTCCATATCGGCGAAGTATTCCCAAAACTGAGCCAACACTAATACAAACCAAACATCTCACTTGTTGCGTCTAGTACGAAGTAGAACAAATTCATGACAACGGACTCAATCCACAATAAGTCGAGAACTCAAACGAGAATGTGAACAAACTTCAAATGTCGGTATCAACTTACCAAACCGGCTGCATCATAAATGACTGTCTATGTATCCTCTTGCCCAAGGAATCAAGCATTCACGTAGTTCACCCAAACGACCTCCAAAGGCCCTCAATCAAATAGAAAAGTTTGTAACTCTTCATCAATATCACCAACGGATCTGTAACTGATAGCGTTCCCAATGGTCCCAAACTGAAACAAATCAAATACCTCCACCTGAGATGAACCAATAGCCGTATCGAAAACATGTCCACCAGCTGCACTCAAATCCAAAACCAACTCATCATCTGCATCCAAATCCAAATGATCTCCAAACTGTGTCACCTCAGCTAGAATCCCAAATGATGCAGTATAATCTGAAGTATGTGGAGTAATCTCCATCCAATGTGAAGTAGCGTCACCCTCCACCCGCTGCGATATCCCAATGATCTGATCAATAATCTCCACATGCCAAGAGTCAAATGTGACACACCTGTTCAGAACAAAATCAGAAGCTCCTAACTGATAATCAAACGAACCTCTAAATCCAAAACGTGCAATCAGATCAAATCTTACATTCTTGATGTGGCCAAATGCTGGGCAACCAAATATCTGATGTAACCCAAAATATGAAGTAACTCCACCAGATCAAAAATCTCCATACGTAGCAGTCGGCAACCTATGATCAAGATGACTCAAATATGTCGAATCTCCAAAACCAAAACCAATACTCGACAACCAACGCCGATCCCCCTCTAGTAAGGAATGACCCATCAAAACTGTTATCTCATCTCGTGGCCCCAATATCTCTATATCAATGATGTGTCTCAAACTACCATGACATCGGCACAAATACAAGAAAGTACCCCTACCAAAGCTAGAACGATGGGTTACCTTTCTGCCAATATACTTCTTCCAATTGTTGTTGACTTCTAGGACTTCACACCAACGGGACCTGGTTGCAACCCACTAATGCCTAGAATAATCCCTAACTGCGGAAATCAAATACCGATTACCTACCAATGATGCCTCCTTGAAAGGTCCCCAAATGCATGACTGAACACCACCTAAAAGACCTCTCGATCGATGGATAGAAGTGTCAAACTCCACCTCGGTCTTCTTGCTCATACCAATATGCTCAAAGAACTTCAATCTGTAGGTCAAAGCACTACTCAACAAACCATGCACGACATAACCAATCAAATAACCCAGCCTCAACAAATACCACAGTCTAGCCAAAGTCCCCAAATGCATGACTGAACACCACCTAAAAGACCTCTCGATCGATGGATAGAAGTGTCAAACTCCACCTCGGTCTTCTTGCTCATACCAATATGCTCAAAGAACTTCAATCTGTAGGTCAAAGCACTACTCAACAAACCATGCACGACATAACCAATCAAATAACCCAGCCTCAACAAATACCACAGTCTAGCCAAATCCAAAGAAGTCGTCAGCTCTCTATCAAACACCGTGCTCCTAATCAAATAATACAAATTATTCCTCCTGACCCAAAGAAGTCGTCAGCTCTCTATCAAACACCGTGCTCCTAATCAAATAATACAAATTATTCCTCCTGACACCCTTCATCACAATCATGGACCCTAATATGACCTTCAGACGTGAATCGACCAAGGTCACCATATAGCCTGCTGCCTTCAAAACTCCAAGTGAAATGATGTTCTTCTTCAACTGAAGAACGAATCTCACTCCAACCAACTCCTGAATCACTCCGTCACTCATCCTAATCTGAACGGTATCGATACTATCAATAGGACATTCATGATCATTACCCATGAGTACGACCTTTTCTCTTTCCAACTCCTGAAAGTTAGAGAACCAATCCCTCCTAGGGCAAATATGGTAAGAAGCACCCAAATCCAACGTCAACTCTGTGAAGTCAGCAACACAAACTAACGGTAGTACAGATAATGAGTAGCCCGAAGAATCTGAATCTGAATTATTACCACTAGCCTTGACAACATTCACCTTTGAAGCTTGAATAGCTTTTCCCTTATTCTTCTCGGCTCGATCAACCAACTTTAGGCATTCGGCTTTCCAATGTCCATCCTCTTTATAAAAGGCACATTGATTCCTATGAACTCCAAGATGTTCCCCTCTAGATTGCGACCTCCTACCATGGTTTGGACTCTTTGCTCTTGCGACCAATGCCCCCGCTACCGGCTCAACTGAAGTCTTCTTATCCTTCTTTCGAAGCTGATAATTCACAAGTACAGCGGTGACCTCACTATAAGAAAGAGATGCCTTCCCATTAATAAGAGTAAGAACGAATGTCTCATATTCCTCGTCAGGAAAGGAACTCAACAACAACAACACATTGTCTTCATCTTCAATCATCACTTCTACATTCACCAAATCCGTAAGAAGCTTCGTGTAGTGGTTCATGTGATCACCAATGAAGGTCACATTCTTCAATTAGAAGCGATAAAGCCTCTTCTTCAAATGCAAGTTGTTCTCTACACTCTTGGTCAAATACTTGCCCTTTAGGATCTCCCAAATCTTCTTAGCCGAAGTTTCATTGATCACATCATATTTTAAATCTTGAGTCAAACAAGATCTAATCACACCACACCCCGTTCTATTCATCTTTTTCCAAACCTTCTCCTCAATGTCGTCCTGTTTTCCGTCTAACTCCAAAGTATCTTCTAAATTTTACGCATTGAGCGCACCCAAAACTTCACATCTCCAAAGATTAAAATTGTTCGTGCCATTAAACTTCTCTATATTTATCTTCATAGAGTGGATATTCAAACTTTGGACGGTCTTCACGCCGGAAGTACCATCCACAACTCCTTCTTTCCCGACCATCTTTCTCAAATCACCAAAACAAATGCGGAACAAATAAAGAATAGATCCAAAACTAAAAAGATAGAGTCTTTATCAAAAAGATTACACATTTATCACCAAACGAAGCCCTAGGCAAGCCTTCAAAACGACCTACTCCTCCAAATAGCCCAAGCGTAGCCCGAGCTCTGATACCACTTGTTGAGCGCTGCAGAAGCTAAATAACCAAACCAACGTGCTATGAGAAATCAAATCAAATGAACGTCGAGAGAAGGCCAAACAAACCAAATCAATGTCACAAACATAAACAACCAATTTTAACGTGGTTCAGCAAGTTACCTACGTCCACGGGGCAAGAAGGGGATATGGTTTTTCACTAATAGAGAAGAAGAGTACAAACTGAGATTACAAATCACTCAAACTCACCAATTAATCTCACCAACAAATCTCTAACTCTCTCCAAATAAAACCCTAACCAATAGCTCAGAAAATACCTCTTTTCTGTGCTCCAAATATCCCCAAATTTTTTTCTCAATTCTCTCTTCCAATTGTTCCATTTATAGAAATCCTAAAATCATAAACATGCTAGGAATTCTAAAACAAAAAACAAAACAGATTAGGAATCCTAATACCATGTTACCAAAACAGATTTGGAATCATTTTACCAAAACAGATTAGGAATCCCAATAACCTGTTACCAAAACAAATTAGGAAACATATTAGGAACCTGTTATCCAACAGAGGTCAGATGGAGGAGAGAAAAAGTTTGAGGGTGGAGAGAGTGTGTGGGGAGGAAGAAGGGAGGAGGGTATATATCTTCGATAACTAGAGTAAAATTTGATTAGATTGTCCTGAAGTAGTTGATATTGAAAGCTAAATTTAATTGTAAGGTGGTTTATATATATATTAGAAAAAAGTCTTTGAAGATGACTCTAATCAATTTGACAAATTTTGAAGGTGGTTTTCATGAGGGGAAAAAAACCCCTACAATAAACTTAAAACAAGTTCTATTACTTTATACCGACTAAATTTTCTCGTTTTCTTAGAGAGATTTGTGCCATGCTTATTTTCTTAAGCTACGGCAAAGTGTTATGTGGACTACGTCATGAAATGGGCTCCAATTGGGCCCAATGTCGTAATGGTCATGAGACTTAATTGTCATAGCGTAAAGCTTATTTTCTTGAGCCACAGCAAAGCATTTTCCTTCTTATATACGAGAGCTATTTGTTGTTTAATACTCCAAAATTTTGCTATTTTGCTTACATTTTTTGGCATATAAATATGTCAAAGTTTACCAGAGATATTTATTAGCGGGTTGAATTAAAATGATCTTTCTCGTTCTTTCCACCAAAACTGCATCAACAGCAGCACATTATTTGTTGGGTTTTAGTGAAAATTTTTGGATGCAGAAGTGTTTGATCGAAGAGGAAGATGAGATGTTGGGGATTTTTCAAGTATCCGGGCACCAAGTAGGGATAAATTTGATCAATAAAATATCGAATATTTTGAATTCGTCTAACCGATGTAATTCGACTGGAAAGATCACTTTACAAAATCAAAAATTTTGATATAATTCCTACATTAAATGCGTTAACAATTCCCTGTTATGACGTATTCCATACAATAGCTTTTGTTTGAGTAATAACAAACTCTCATTTAGTACTAATATTTGTTTAATATGATATAGTACGGGCAAATACGTGTATAAGAAGTGTAGGCAGCGAAATGACGCGAATATCAGCTCAAAAGCTGATTTCAGTCTCCTAACCATCGATAGTAGGCATCCCTTATCGATAATAGGTTGAGCTTATCGATGGTCAATACGTGTCATCGATGATATTTACTCCAGAGAGTTTTATATCATCGATGGGCCTTTCAACCATCAATGAGGCCTCGACATCAGCAATGGCGAGAGGTACCATCAATGTTAAGCACGATACATTTATAGCTTTCAGATTTAATCTCAGTTGTCCGTTGTTTCGTATATCTCCAATCTTTATCAAGTTTAGGATATCACTTTCCTGACCTATTGAGGAGTTTATATTTTGAGGTTTTAATTTATGAGAGATTTCATTGAAGAATTTGACCCCTAGAGCATCGACAAACTCTCACTCATAGCGCACAACATCTTTAGATCATTTCAGAGCTATGCTTATGTTCATTGAAAGATGGTTTGTTTAACAAATTGGTTGTAAGATCTTTCTTGATTTTTTGTTAACTATTTGTATTGATTTTGCTTTGAACTTATTTTTATGGTGTACTCAAGCCGGATTAATTGAGGGTTAGAAATAGGTAGAGCTAGATATTACTCATTGTAAAGAGTTAGGCTAGACAATTGATTTCTAGTAGATTCCAGGGTGTGGTTTTGTAAACTTATTGAATCGAGTTTGTGACTCAGGAGGACTCTATGCATATGAGGAAGCTCAATCGCAAAAAGGAAGAGTGGACATAGGATTGTTATCCAGATCAACTACAAAATTCTATGTGTTCATGGTTGGTTGCTGCTTGTGTTTGATTATCATCTATTGCCTTTATTTTATCCTTTCAGTTGCATATTTTGTGCTTTTAGCAAAAAATGATAGCAACCCTATCCACCATCGATGGTAGGTTGAGCTCATCGATGGTCAATATGCGTCATTGATGATTTTTACTCCAAATTCTTTTATATCATTGATGGGACTCCCAACCATCAATGAGGGTTCGACACTAGCAATAGTCGAGAGACACCATCAATGGTAAACACAATAGAATTATAGTTTTTTAGATTTAATCTCAGCTATTCGTTGTTTCACATATCTCGATCCAACCTCTATCAAGTTTAAGATATCTCTTTCCTCACCTATTGAGGAGTTCATATCATTGAGAGAGGGAGAAGGGAAGAGTAAGAGAATTCTAGGGTTTTAATTTGTAAGAGATTTCATTAAAGGAATTGACCCTCGGAGCCTCGACAAACTCTCACTCATAGCACACAACATCTTTGGATCGTTTCAGAGCTGTGCTTATATTTATTGAAAGATGGTACATTTAATGAAATGGTTGTAAGATCTTTCTTGATTTGTTGGGCTTTAACTGTTTGTGTTGATTTTGCTTTGAACTTGTTTTTATAGTGTACTCAAGCCGAATTAATTGAGGGTTGGCACTAGTTAGAACTAGATGCTACTCATTGTGAAGAGTTCGGTTAGACAACTGATTTCGGATAGATTCCAGTGTGTGATGTTGTAAGCCTACTAAATCGAGTTTGTGACTCAGGAGAACTTTTTGTACAATGAGGAAGCTCATTCGTAAGAAGGACGAGTGGACATAGGATTGTTATCCGACTACGATAAAATTTTATGTGTTCATAGGTGGTTGCTATTTGTGTTTGATTATCATTTATTGCCTTTATTTTATCCTTTTCGTTGCATATTATGTGCTTTTAGCAAAAAAAGTAACAACCCTATTCACCCATCCCCTTTCTAGGCTTGCATCTAGGATATAAGAGCAAGTCCAGCAAGCTCCCAGTTGGGAGTCCTAGTCAGCAAGCTCTCAAGAGCTCTCAAGCATTTTGGTATAAAAAATTATAAAAATCCTCCTTGGGAGCATCTCCTTATTTTATGGAGCTCCAACAAGCTCCTAGTTAGGAGCTCCAACAATATCAAAAAAACCCCTCTTCTATTTTAATATTTTACCCATTACTTTTAATTATATTTAAACCTCTTGTATTTTATTTCTAACCGTTGGATACGGTCTTCGAGGGAGCGCACACGGTCTTCGAGGTAACTCGCGGCTTTCGAGGGAGCGCACACGGTCTTCGAGGTACCTCGCGGCTTTTGAGGGAACGCACACGGTCTTCGAGGTAACCCGCGGTCTTCGAGGGAACGCACACGGTCTTCGAGGTAACTCGCGGTCTTCGAGGGAACGCACCCGGTCTTCGAGGTAGCTCGCGGTCTTCGAGGTTGGGCACGAACTTCGAGGTATCGCAAACTTTGACCGTCAACCGACTGATTCCTATAAAATTCGATGCCTTCTCACCTCAACCCATCGTCTCCCAGAACAAAATGTCTAGCTCATCTAGCTCTAGCGATGATGAAATGATGAAGACGTTCTTGGTTATGGGAGTTGCTGCCGTCGAGGAAGAAGTACAAGGGAATGGTTCAACTTCAGTTCAACACAAAAGACGTACCGTGTTCCATCGACTGCATCTGGAAGGCCACAATCGGTTATTTGTGGTTTCCTTCATCCACGCGAATGCCTCTCCCATGATGGACGTAGCGGATCCAGAGCTTTCCACATTTTGTTTCCTCTTGAGCTTTGCCGCTTTCCTCCCTTCAGGCCTTGCTATAACATCATCCGAGTCAGTGTTCAACTCGATGGGGGTCGCTGGCATGGAATTGTTTGGTGAGGAATCAGAGTATGTGGTTCTTCTCGGCTGTGATCGAATCTTATTGTAAGATTCCATTTGTTGGATCCACTTTTGATGATGACGCAACTCAACCCAACAATGGTCAAACACGAATGGTTTACCATAAAGAGATTGGTATAATTCTTTTACTTCTGCAGTCTACACAAGAGTTAATTTTAGAATAATCAAACATAATTAAACATATTGAATCTGAGCAAAAATAATCAAACATAATTAAATATTTACCTGGTCAATAATTCCCGTACCAGATCTTTGTCTTCCTTCAATCTGAGCAACGCACCCGCAGAACTTGTTGACGGACAGTTGAATCGTTGACCAACGATGCATCATTTGGTTTGGCGTGCGGCTCGTTGGATCGGTGGAGTATAGGATAAAATAGTCGTTAGCTCGGTGCCAAAACTTATCTTTGTGTTGCCCCGTACCTTGGATGGCGTCTTGGCTCGTGTTCAGCCAAGCAGACACAAGAAGCTTATCCTCGTGGACAGTCCAATTTTCGGACCGCGTGTAAGCCTTCTTCTTCTTTGTGGTCGGTGTTTCTTGGGATGACACTTGTTGTGTTGCCGATTGCGAGAACTCAATAGGGTGACCTTCTTCTACGCCTTCTGTATAGAACGACAGGTATAAGGTCGATCCTTCACCGGTAAGGAGTTCTGAATAAAAGTTTTGGGAGGGATCCATGAGATTTGTAATTTGATAGGAAACTATAGAGTTTTTTATGAGAGAATTGGGAATTGAGAATTGAGAGTTGTGTGGAAATCTTTGTGGACTGAATTGAGAATTTATAGAGGAATTTTTTACTGTTCATGCCAGTTTTTTCATCTCAACGGCTAAATTTTTCAGACAACGTTCATTTTTTTTACCGTTCAATTCAACAACGGCTCTCAATTAACGTCAACATCCCAAAATCCATCTTATCTTTTTCATCTTATCTTTACATTTTTTCTTTTCACTCAAATAACCAGACCCACCCAATTAAAACCCCATTCCATCGTCTTCCTCTCCGTCTCCTTCAACCCATTTCTGCAAAATCCCAAAATCCCAAAATCCCCAATCCCTTCGGCCACGACGACCACCTCCTCCTCTTTGGCTCGCGGTCCTCTTCGGCGACGACGGCCACAGGCCACGACGACCACCTCCTCCTCTTCGGCGACGCGGTCCTCTTCTTGGTATGGGGCTTTTTGTGTGTGTGTGTGTGTGGGGGGGTTGTAAAATTTCACCCCAGTTCGGAGCTCCCAAGCGCTCCACAAATTTGTGGAGCGCTTCGGAGCTCTGAAGGATCCACCGCCATGTCGGCCTTGAGAGCGGCCTTGGGAGCGGCTTCAGAGCTTGCTGGAGGGGGGGCTGGCAACATCCTTCGCCACGTCGGCCTTGAGAGCAGAGATCGGAGCTTGCTGGACTTGCTCTAACATTGCCAATTTCCCATATTCCGTTTGTCTGCTTGTCAAATCAATAGCGGATCCAAAAAAAATTACATAGAGGGTCAAACCACAGGTATTGATAATGGGCTAAATTCAAATGGAATGAGATATTGAATGTAAATGGACTTCAGCGAGTTCCTAATTGTTTATTAAACAAATATGGAGCGGTTGGGGTGCATAGTTTGAGAAGGCTTTAGAATATAATTATGAAATCCCACGGGTGCCATTGCACCTTAACCCACAATGTAGATCCGCCACTGTGGGTTTACCATAAAGAGATTGGTATAATTCTTTTACTTCTGCAGTCTACACAAGAGTTAATTTTAGAATAATCAAACATAATTAAACATATTGAATCTGAGCAAAAATAATCAAACATAATTAAATATTTACCTGGTCAATAATTCCCGTACCAGATCTTTGTCTTCCTTCAATCTGAGCAACGCACCCGCAGAACTTGTTGACGGACAGTTGAATCGTTGACCAACGATGCATCATTTGGTTTGGCGTGCGGCTCGTTGGATCGGTGGAGTATAGGATAAAATAGTCGTTAGCTCGGTGCCAAAACTTATCTTTGTGTTGCCCCGTACCTTGGATGGCGTCTTGGCTCGTGTTCAGCCAAGCAGACACAAGAAGCTTATCCTCGTGGACAGTCCAATTTTCGGACCGCGTGTAAGCCTTCTTCTTCTTTGTGGTCGGTGTTTCTTGGGATGACACTTGTTGTGTTGCCGATTGCGAGAACTCAATAGGGTGACCTTCTTCTACGCCTTCTGTATAGAACGACGGGTATAAGGTCGATCCTTCACCGGTAAGGAGGTCTGAATAAAAGTTTTGGGAGGGATCCATGAGATTTGTAATTTGATAGGAAACTATAGAGTTTTTTATGAGAAAATTGAGAATTGAGAATTGAGAGTTGTGTGGAAATCTTTGTGGAGTGAATTGAGAATTTATAGAGGAATTTTTTACTGTTCATGCCAGTTTTTTCATCTCAACGGCTAAATTTTTCAGACAACGTTCATTTTTTTTACCGTTCAATTCAACAACGGCTCTCAATTAACGTCAACATCCCAAAATCCATCTTATCTTTTTCATCTTATCTTTATTTTTTTACTTTTCACTCAAATAACCAGACCCACCCAATTAAAACCCCATTCCATCGTCTTCCTCTCCGTCTCCTTCAACCCATTTCTGCAAAATCCCAAAATCCCAAAATCCCCAATCCCTTCGGCCACGACGACCACCTCCTCCTCTTTGGCTCGCGGTCCTCTTCGGCGACGACGGCCACAGGCCACGACGACCACCTCCTCCTCTTCGGCGACGCGGTCCTCTTCGCGGTCCTCTCGCGTCGTTGAACTGTTACGGTATGGGGCTTTTTGTTGGGGGGGGGGGTGTAAAATTTCACCCCAGTTCGGAGCTCCCAAGCGCTCCACAAATTTGTGGAGCGCTTCGGAGCTCTGAAGGATCCACCGCCATGTCGGCCTTGAGAGCGGCCTTGGGAGCGGCTTCAGAGCTTGCTGGAGGGGGGGCTGGCAACATCCTTCGCCACGTCGGCCTTGAGAGCAGAGATCGGAGCTTGCTGGACTTGCTCTAACATTGCCAATTTCCCATATTCCGTTTGTCTGCTTGTCAAATCAATAGCGGATCCAAAAAAAATTACATAGAGGGTCAAACCACAGGTATTGATAATGGGCTAAATTCAAATGGAATGAGATATTGAATGTAAATGGACTTCAGCGAGTTCCTAATTGTTTATTAAACAAATATGGAGCGGTTGGGGTGCATAGTTTGAGAAGGCTTTAGAATATAATTATGAAATCCCACGGGTGCCATTGCACCTTAACCCACAATGTAGATCCGCCACTGTGTCAAATACTCATTTGTACATGTACTTCATTTATACATTCTACATATTTCCTTATATTTACATTTTTTTATTTCTATTCTATACTTAACTTGATGGGGTTAGCGTTCGGAAATGGATTTTTAAAACTAGACATTCAAATTAGAATTTAAGTCATTATTATAAATATTACTAATTAAGAATTAAATTCCTTAATCAAATAGCATTTGTATTTTTAATGCAATACAATATTAGATTAAAATGAATATACTTTAGATTCCATGAATACTTGTTTTTTCTAATTTGAATTTGGAGAAGAAGAAAACAAAGCTGATTTCATGAATTTTAGACCAATACAAATGTAATTAGGGGTGTCCAAAAAGCCCGTCGGCCCGGCCCGGCCCAGAATAATGACTTTAATTTTTTTTATATGTATAATATATGTATATATAAATATATATAATATGTATAATATATGTATATATAATATATTTTTATATATGTATAATATATGTATATATATAATATATGTATATATAATATATTTCTATATATGTATAATATGTCATATGTGTGTATATATATACTCTCTCTTGGTATATAAGTATATATAAGTATACTCTCTCTTATATAAGTATATATATATGTATAAGTATATATAAGTATATTTTCTCTTATATAAGTATATATAAGAATACTCTCTCTTATATATGTATAATGTATGTATGTATGTATGTATGTATATATATACTCTCTCTTAGTATATATGTATATATAAGTATACTCTCTCTTATATATGTATACTCCCTCTTATATAAGTATACTCTCTCTTATATATGTATAATATGTGTGTGTGTGTATACTCTCTCTCTCTCTTAGTATATAAGTATATATAAGTATAGTATATTACAACGGCTACTTCTTCCTAATTGGCCCAACGGTCAACGGTTACTTATGTGATTCTCTCTCTCTCAAGTTATAACTTATAAATATATACAATATATTTACATATAATATATGTATATATAATATATAGTTACATAATAATTTATAAGTATATACTAATACATAATTATATAAAATATAATAATATTAAACTAATTTAGACATTTTTTATCAAAAAAGAAAGAAAGAAAAGAAATTTAAAAAACCTAGTTAGGATGTCTTATCTATTGTGATGCGATGAAGTTCCAACAATAAATTTATACTTGTAGTTATGTAAATGATTTATTAATTATTAATAAAGAATTTATTTTTATAATTTTTTATTTGTAATTTATGTCATTTTAAGTGATTAATAAAAATTATTGTTTTTTATTAAATTTTTTTGTCTTTTTTTGTTTATTTAAATTTTTAATAAAATTAAAAAAAACCGGGCCGGCCAGGGAATCCGGCCGATCGCGGCCCGCGCCCCCCCTGGCCCTGGTTACCCGGGTTCGGGTCCGGTTTTTGGCCGGCTCGCGGCCGACCCGGCCCGAGGTACCCGGGTCCGGGCTCCGGTTTTGCCCGGTCCGAGCCCGGATTTCCGGGCCGGGCCGGGCCGCCCGGACGGACAGGCCTAAATATAATGATCGTTATCTCAATTCAGCTTGTTTCCAGCTTATCTCATTCTTCAAATACTATCTTTAATTACCTACAAATATCAAGGATATTTATTTGAAAATTTAAGGCATTTAAACTATTTAACAATATTAACCACGACACGAAGGATTATACATGTAACGAACACTTTATTAGTTTTTAATCATAATTATTAAATAAATCAATCAGCTGAAATATCTCAAGCGCACCTCTTATAAAAACTATCATCAGTATGCGAGCGGGCAGATCTAACCTTCCAACGGATAAAACAGGTGGACACGGCAGAGTACTTCATGCCCAACTCCATTTTCACGCATGCGGACGGTTGTGATGATGACGTGTAGTTAAACCTGTCTTCATTTTCGGCTCCATTTTCAGTTCTGACAACATCTATTCCGCGTGGGAGCATCTTGTTCGGACCAGACTCATCATATTAACGGTACGGAGTTGTCAGGAGGTTCTGTGGGATCCCGTGGGACTACTTGCGGTGGTAAGCCGAACAATGCTGGTCGGTGGGCCTAGCTCGTTACCATACGCCACGTGTGCTCTTTGAAAAACACCGTAGCCCCTTTTCCGTGTGCTACTCACGTGACGCCGGGGGGGGGGGGGGGGGAACGGCGAGGGACAGTGAAGCGCAACGCGCGCACTCGTGATGCGCGGGAATCGAGGAAAAGCCAGTAGTATGACAATTTCGAATTTGAATAAAAGGTTATTTGCGTTTAGACCCCTTACGTATTGATTATTTGCAAAAAGTAACTTTTAAACCTTGGTACTTGAAAAGCCACTCAAAGTAATTGCCTCGGAATCATCCAATCATCACCTTAGACTAATTTATAACTACAGTGTAAAAAAAAAAGAACCCGCTAAATTAATGTTTTGAAGGATAGTTTTGTAAATACGTATAATCTACGGGATACATATGCAATCAGCCTTTAAATAAATTGAGCCAATTAAAACATTGTTATATGACGCTTGATATCATACTTGCTTTCTGAACTATTCAATATGTTTTTCATGCCTCTTGAACTATTTCCAGTCTCATCTTATCTTTTAAACCGTTAAAACTGTCTTTGTTTACCTTTCGAACTATTTTCAACTTCTCATTTGCCATCTAAAAACCATCACTTTTCTCATGTAAAGTCATCTAAAATACATACGAAATAACAAGAAAGAAGTGGTAAATAGGTTTCGGAAACGAGAATTTGGGAAGTAATTAAAGCGGGACTTAAATTTGTTGGGAATTTAACGCTTAAATCCCTAATGCAACAGAAACGCAGAATAGAAAAAGTACACAAGATATAACGAGGTTCGACAACTGCCTACGTCCTCGGGAGCCACACAGTCAATTTCTTATTAATCAAACAAGAAATTACAAATCAAGAGCAAATCCCAAAACTGAGATTTCTCAAATGAAAACTGTAGCTACAGTGTTAATAATTAAAGGGGAAAATCCCTTTTAAATCTCTCTTGAGAATAAATGAAGTCCCACAATAAAAACCTCTCTTTAATGATCTCTCTCTCTTCTTAAATCTCTTTTTAAATCTCCCCTCAAAGTTCTGTTGAGAGCTGGAGATGTGAAAATCGCTGCTGCGACTTTAGGGCAGTCCGCTGCCGCCAGAAGAAAAAATTGGAGGGGGAAAAAGCAGCAAAAACCTAGGGCATTGGGGTTGCTTTTATAGGCGAGATGGATGGGCTGGCGACAGCCTGTCGCCAGCGGCCCGCGGACGCAATGGCCCAAACGCGAGGGTCGGATCCAAAAACGCCAAGGTCGCGTTGCCCACACGCCGAGGTCGGGAATCGCCAAAATTCGAGCTCCGGAGCTCGAGCTTCACCTGAAGCTTTCGCCGTCGACTTCCACGCTCATCTGCGCGGTTCCTCAAGCTCGTCGGAGCTTCGTCGTCGACAGGAGGTTGGTATCCACCCCCTAAACTAACAATCTCCCACTTGGAGACTAAACCGACGTCAACAGGCTATCCCATCAAGCTCCTTTCCTGTGTGGCTCTACCCTCATCATCTATGCATGAAGGCCAACTGAAGTTGCGCACAACTCCAGTTTCTGAACTGTCACCGTCTTTGTTAACATGTCTGCTGGATTCTTACTTCCTACAATCTTCTCCAGTTTCAACACGTCATCTTCCAACAAGGATCTGATGAAGTGGTACCGAAGCGCAATATGCTTCATTCTAGAATGAAATGCTGAATTCTTCGCCAAGTGTATCGCACTCTGACTATCACTGTGTAAAACATTCTTCTCCTGTTTGAATCCCAACTATGTCAACAAACCATGAAGCCATATCATCTTTTTACTGGCTTCAGTCACTGAAACATACTCAACTTTTATAGTGGATAAGATAACTATCTTCTGTACCTGTGACATCCAACTAACAACTGTAGTTCCAACGGTGAATACATAGCCGGTGGTGCTTCTTCGGTGATCAACTTCACCGCCGAAGTCTGCATCTATGTACCCTTGCACTTCCACTTCTCCCTTACCAAAGTGCAAACAATTCTGTGTGGTGCCTCGTAGATATCACAGAATCCACTTGACCGCTTCCCAATGAGCTTTTCCTGGATTCGACATAAACCGGCTGACCACTCCCACTGCATAGCCAATGTCTGGTTATGTACAGACCATTGCGTACATCAAACTTCCGATAGCTGAGGCGTAAGGGACCTTAGCCATACTCTCTTTCTCTTCTTCTGATTGAGGAGACTGATCATTCGATAGACGAAAATGGCTGGCCAAGGGTGTGCTCACAGGCTTGGCATTGCCCATGTTGAATCTTTACAAAACACGATTAATGTACTCCGTCTGAGACAACCGCAAGAACCCTTTCTTCTTATCTCTCGTGATCTGCATTCCAAGGATCTTCTTTGTTGGACCCAAGTCCTTCATGTCAAACTCTTTTGACAGTTGCTGCTTCAAACTCTTGAAGTAGCAACAGTGGTCGGCGTTGCACTTCTGGAAACCTTCCTTATGCATAAAGCCGTCAAACTTTCTGTACCACTATCTTGGGCTTGTTTCAGGCCATACAAGCTCTTCTTAAGTCTGCACACCAGGTTCTTCTTCTTTTCTTCTGAGAAACCTTCTGGCTGATGCATGTATATCTCTTTTTCTAGATCTCCGTGAAGAAACACCATCTTCACGTCTAACTGCTTGAGATGAAGATCTTCAATTGCTACAATACTCATCACGGTCCTGATAGTATTTAGCTTCACCACGGGAGCGAAAATATCGGTGTAGTCAATTCCTTCCTTCTGCTGGAAACCTTTGACAACTAGTCGGGCTTTATATCTTCTGGAACCATCCTGCTCCTCTTTCACCCGGGTACACCCATTTGTTGTGGAGTGCCTTCTTACCTGTAGGTAACTCAGTTAGTTCCCACGTCTGATTTGATATGAGAGACTTCATCTCATCTTTCATGGCAAGCTCCCACTTGCTCGCATCTCCACACTGACAAGCTTCATCATAGTTTTCAGGCTCCCCATCATCTGTCAACAACAGATAGTTCATATATCTCCTGTTGGGTACAGGAGGACGAGAAGATCTTCTTAATATCGGAGCTGGTGCGTCGAGCTCCTGCGCACCATCTTGTCCAACAGGCTCTTCTGGCTGAGGACCCTCTGCATTGGGTTCTGTTTGTTGGAAATTTGCAGTAAAAAGACAATGAAAGAAAAATTTGACTTGTATTCCTCTCAAAATCAATTATAATTTGGATTCCGATTACAAAAGAGAGGAGAATGAGTTTGATTCTCCCCTTTATTTAATTCTGGGTTCTTCAGGTGGCGATGAGATGCCTCCCTCGAATGCTCGCGTCGAGTTTGCTTCTCGTTGACGATCCGAACGTCTTGATTCACTGGAACGTGGTCTTCTCCTCACGATTTGACGCTGTGGAGAACTTGCAAAGCAAGTTTGAAACTCTGGACGAGTTGATGACTCTGATCGAGTTTGAAACTCTTGAAAAAAAGTCTTAAAAATAACTCTTAACGACTTAATAACTCAGAGCGAGTTTTAGAAGAACTTGTAGAGCAAGTTTTGAACTCTGATCGAGTTGATAACTCTGAACGAGTTTGAAACTCTATGGAAGAGTTGATTTAAACCGAAAGTTCGGTTAACAAGCCAAGGAAGAAGCTCCTGTTGCTGGTCTCCAAAACTCCAACAATTCCCCTCCAAAGTTAGCCGAAGATCTCTCCTTTGCTCCCTCCCCAAGAAAAGGATCCAAGAGCCCCCGAGCAAAAGCCTTTTGACCGAATCTCCCCTTGTTGATGAGAAAAAATTCCATCCCTCAACTCAATTGAGTTTCTGGTATTTATAGGGGGTTACGGGTGGTAACTGCCCCCTTAATTTACTCCTCAATGGGCTGAGTGGGGTGTAACCGCCCCCCTCTTAAACAGCTCCCCAAATAGTGGGGAAAACGGTTTTGAAACCGTTCTGTTAGTGCTTTGAACGAGTCAAAACGCTGAAAACAGCGTTCTGGGCCCGAACTGTGCGTTTCTGGACCTGAAACGCAGAGTTAGGCCTGAAAACGCACAGTTGGCCTGTTTAAAGGCTGAAAACGCACAGTTCGTGCTGTTTCGGAGATGAACTCTGCGTTTTAGGTTGAAAACGCATAGTTGGGCCTGTTTAAAGGCTGAAAACGCACAGTTCGTGCTGTTTTGGAGATTAACTCTGCGTTTTAGGCTGAAAACGCAGAGTTTGGCCTGTTTAAAGGCTGAAAACGCACAGTTCGTGCTGTTTTGGAGATTAACTCTGCGTTTTAGGCTGAAAACGCAGAGTTTGGCCTGTTTAAAGGCTGAAAACGCACAGTTCGTGCTGTTTCGGAGATGAACTCTGCGTTTTAGGCTGAAAACGCAGAGTTTGGCCTGTTTAAAGGCTGAAAACGCACAGTTCGTGCTGTTTCGGAGATGAACTCTGCGTTTTAGGCTGAAAACGCAGAGTGGGGCCTGTTTAAAGGCTGAAAACGCACAGTTGGGCCATTTTAGAGGTGAACTCTGCGTTTTAGGCTGAAAACGCAGAGTGGGGCCTGTTTAAAGGCTGAAAACGCACAGTTGGTGCTGTTTTAGAGATGAACTCTGCGTTTTAGGCTGAAAACGCAGAGTTGAGCCTGTTTCAGTTTTGTAATCTTTGCTTTAACTCTTTGACATGTGAAAATCTTCGAATTGTAGCCTTCTGGAAGTCGTCAGATTGTAACTTCCATCATCGATGTTTGATGGGGGATCAACTATCTATTGTGATTTTTAGACAGCCTACAGAACCCCCTCCAAAGTTTTCAAAAGTTCGCGGTTGACTGGGACGAATTTTCGGAATACTTTGGATCTCAACTCTGATCTTGGAGCTGTTGATTCCTTGTCACAAAGGAGTTATTCTCTGCACTCGCTTCGAAGGCAGCTTGGTTGAAGGGATTTTCCACACAGGACCTGTATGAAGGTATGCGCCATAATCCTACTTCTGGAATGTGGGGGTGGACCCTGCATTTTGAACTTGAGATACGGGTTTCACTCTTGCATGTTGAATTTGGAATGCGGGTGTGACCTCGGCGTTCGGTTTTTGCATCGCGGGTCTGACCTCAACGTTTTGACTTAAGACATGGAAGTGGCTTCCGTGCATTTTTGACTAAGTCTTTGAGACTTGTCTTTGGCGCATCTGTTTTAAGTCTCGACTCACATCTATTAAGCTGATGGGCCTGCAAACGTGCGTAGGATTTTTGGCAAACCCTCAGCCATCAACGGTTAACTTGGCATGAATTCTCACCTAGTTTGAGTCGGGCTCGCATGTGGATTGTCACTGGGATAATTCTAGAAAATCTTTAATCCGCTGGGGATTTTATAATGAAAACTTGTTATTCTTGTTGAGAAAGAATTAACAAGTTCATTAGGGGGGTTGACTGTTAGAGGTGTTTTGTTAACATAACAGTATTTTATGGACTTATCGCTCTATTGAAGAGAGTCGATAAGTTGATTTGATCGTCAGAGGTGTAGTGTTAACTTGACGGACTTGTGGACCTATCGCTCCGTTGAAGAGAGTCGATAAGTGGATTTTGTCAGAGGTGTAGTGTTAACGTGATAAGAATTTTGTGTTGCGATTGAAGCAACTTTGGGGACTTATCATCCTATTGACGAGGATTGATAAGTGGGTTTGTCAGAGGTGTATTGTTAACGTGACAAGATTTGTGTTGCGATTGAAGCAACTTTGGGGACTTATCATCCTATTGACGAGGATTAGAGGTGTATTGTTAACGTGACAAGATTTGTGTTGCGATTGAAGCAACTTTGGGGACTTATCATCCTATTGACGAGGATTGATAAGTTGATTTTGTCAGATGTGTAGTGTTAACGTGACAAGATTTGTGTTGCGATTGGAGTAACTTTGGGGACTTATCATCCTATTGACGAGGATTGATAAGTGGGTTTTGTCAGAGGTGTATTGTTAACGTGACAAGATTGGAGTGATGCAAATTGAATGCATACTCTGTGGAGATGATGATCGTCAGAAGTGTAATGTTAACTTGACGATGTGAAAGATTCGTTAATCCAGTGGATTCCAAGTAATCAACCCCCAGTCTTGATTAAGACTTAGCAGGGGAATAAAAAGAGGTAGACAAGGCACATCACCTAGTGGGGTACTATCTATGAGATCGGAATAGAGTCACATCACCAGGTAGGCCATTATCTGATGAGTTTGACTATAAGAGGTAACTGTTAACGTGATAGTTGTTGGACCCGCCATCCTACTGAAGAGGATTGACTTCAGTGGCCGTAGTATCTTTCCCTTCTGACTGGGAAGAGTGAGCCTGGTCCGGTTGCTCAGGAGAAGATTGGGCTTGGTCTGATTGCTCGGGCTGATCTTGCCTACTTTGTTCTTCAGCTTTGATCCGGACAATGATTTTTTGAGCCTGTTCTCCTTGAGAGATTAGTTGTCTCCAAGAACGGTATTCTGCAACTCCTATTCGGGCTAGGAGGTCGGTTTGCAAGTTGTGTCGACAGGTCTCTACTAAGGTAGACTGTGTCATACCTGACGAACACCGGAGAGCCATGGTTCGGAACCTTTTGACGAAGGCTTTGACTGATTCCCTCTTCATCTGCTTAGTAGAGAGAAGGGTATGGATGGAGACTTCTGCATCCTCTTCAAAGAATCTTGACAGGAAGAGTCTCTCTAGATCCGCCCACTTTTGGATACAGCCCGCGGGCAGTTTCCTGAACCATTCAAAGGCAATTCCCTTGAGGGTGCCAATGAACAATCGAGCCAGTATGGCATCGTTCGATATTATATTTCCAGTCTGTGACTTGAAATGATAAATATGTTGGTTCGGTGATCCCGTGCCGTCAAAAGTTTGTAGCGTCGGGACCTCGAACTTTGGAGGATAAGGGGCTGCATCCCATTCGGCAGGATAGGGTCTGATAACTCCCTCATCTTGGAGCTCGCTTCTGTTAGCAATGGCTTTAAGGCGGGCTTCCAATTCTTCCATTTTGGCAGACTGAAGATTCTGCTCGTTCTCAGTCTCTCTTCCTTCATCAGAGGAAGATTCCAGGCTGTGGGCTTCTTGGTCAGAAGCCGCATCATCAACCACTTTTCCCTTCCCTTTGCTTGTGTGAGGTCGGGATGAAGACGCTTTTCCTCTCCGGGAAGATTCTTGCCTAAGCGGCGAATCTGTCTCTTGAGATTTGGCCTTGTCTGCGACGATTTGAGTCAACATGGCCATGAGTTCATTGATGGCCTCCTGCTGAGATTTGAGCATGGCTTCCTGTTCATCAAGTCTCTTTGAAAGGTCTTCCGAATGTTCTGCCATGTGGACGAAGCTCTCATGCCCAACGAAAGAGCTTGATGATTGGGACTCCGCAATGGCTGAGTGTTCGTCATCGGAATTAGTTCCTCTGGCTAAACTCCGATAGTTGATAGGAGGAATGGCTCCTGTTCGAGTCCGAGTACGTTGGTAGATTCCTTCAAACTCGTTAGTGATTTCTCTGACGCTTGGAGAATGATCTGTCTCTGACTCGTCAGAACTAAAGGTTGATGATCTCCCTCTACCAACCATGTTAGAAGTGACTCCAAGGTATTCATCCTCTAAAGTCTTCTTCCTGTGAGGATGTCGTCGATTATTGAGCAAAACAACATTCGTCGGTCGGTTGAACATCGACAGCAATTCCCGCAAGTCAGAGACTTGGGATGAACTTCTCACGGAGCGTGAGAGTAAAGATGGAACCCCCTGTCCATTAAAGGATGAGACTAGTTCTTGGTAAACATGAATTTTAAATCCATGTTGATCATTTTGAACACGACGAATCACATCGTGTTCCAAAGAAGGAACACGAGGGTCGTGTTTAGCTTGATTAACGCAAGACCAAAGTCTGCGTTTTGCTAGTAAAACGCAGTCCTGCGATCTGCGTTCGGATTCTGAAACGCACTCCTGAGAGTTGCGTTCAGTTTGTGAAACGCACTCCTGAGAGTTGCATTTTGGTTCTGGGACGCACTCTTGAGAGTTGCGCTCAGGTTCTGGGACGCACTCTTGAGAGTTGCATTCAGCCAGATCAACGCAGGCTTGATGTCTGCGTTTAAATGTTGGAACACACTCCTGAGAGTTGCGTTTTGGTTCTGGGACGCACTCTTGTGAGTTGCGTTCAGCCAGATCAACGCAGTTTTGAGGTCTGCGTTTTGATGTTATAACGCGCCTCTGAAAGCTGCGTTCTATCTGGGAAACGCACACCTGAGGGTTGCGTTTAGCTTGGCTTATGCAGAGCTCATGTTGTGGCTCACAAACGCGAAGTTCGCGTTGATTGGAGGATCTGCTTTTTTGGCGTTGTGCCGAAATCGAGTCTTCTCCTTTAGAGAGGGGACTGTATGAACAGTGCAACCCCCATCGGAGATAGTCTTTAGATGAGTTGGTTACAACTGGAGCTTTAGTCTCCTCGGAAACTTTGTGGATCTTGCGCATAGCCTTGGGGCTAAGAGATCCGGAGGAGAGGGCCTCATCGTACTTGGCTTGATCAAACTCGATAATCAGAGTTTCAACGGTCGTTCCAGTGAGATAAACTTCGGATTACGCCACCACTTCTTCGTCAGAGAAGCTAGTCCCCAGCAGAGTCGCAATCTTTTGTTTGTTGGAAAATTTGCAGTAAAAAAGACAATGAAAGAAAAATTAACTTGTATTCACAGTTCGTGCTGTTTTGGAGATTAACTCTGCGTTTTAGGCTGAAAACGCAGAGTTTGGCCTGTTTAAAGGCTGAAAACGCACAGTTCGTGCTGTTTTGGAGATTAACTCTGCGTTTTAGGCTGAAAACGCAGAGTTTGGCCTGTTTAAAGGCTGAAAACGCACAGTTCGTGCTGTTTTGGAGATTAACTCTGCGTTTTAGGCTGAAAACGCAGAGTTTGGCCTGTTTAAAGGCTGAAAACGCACAGTTCGTGCTGTTTTGGAGATTAACTCTGCGTTTTAGGCTGAAAACGCAGAGTTTGGCCTGTTTAAAGGCTGAAAACGCACAGTTCGTGCTGTTTTGGAGATTAACTCTGCGTTTTAGGCTGAAAACGCAGAGTTTGGCCTGTTTAAAGGCTGAAAACGCACAGTTCGTGCTGTTTTGGAGATTAACTCTGCGTTTTAGGCTGAAAACGCAGAGTTTGGCCTGTTTAAAGGCTGAAAACGCACAGTTCGTGCTGTTTTGGAGATTAACTCTGCGTTTTAGGCTGAAAACGCAGAGTTTGGCCTGTTTAAAGGCTGAAAACGCACAGTTCGTGCTGTTTTGGAGATGAACTCTGCGTTTTAGGCTGAAAACGCAGAGTTTGGCCTGTTTAAAGGCTGAAAACGCACAGTTCGTGCTGTTTTGGAGATTAACTCTGCGTTTTAGGCTGAAAACGCAGAGTTTGGCCTGTTTAAAGGCTGAAAACGCACAGTTCGTGCTGTTTTGGAGATTAACTCTGCGTTTTAGGCTGAAAACGCAGAGTTTGGCCTGTTTAAAGGCTGAAAACGCACAGTTCGTGCTGTTTTGGAGATTAACTCTGCGTTTTAGGCTGAAAACGCAGAGTTTGGCCTGTTTAAAGGCTGAAAACGCACAGTTCGTGCTGTTTTGGAGATTAACTCTGCGTTTTAGGCTGAAAACGCAGAGTTTGGCCTGTTTAAAGGCTAAAAACGCACAGTTCGTGCTGTTTTGGAGATTAACTCTGCGTTTTAGGCTGAAAACGCAGAATTTGGCCTGTTTAAAGGCTGAAAAGGCACAGTTCGTGCTGTTTTAGAGATTAACTCTGCGTTTTGATGTTGAAAACGCAGAGTTCGCCCTGTGCGTTTTGACTCTGTAATACAGAGGTGAACCTTAGGCGGGCTTGGCGAGCTTCAGGCTAAGTCCAATGTTCTGACGAAGTCCGATCTTGCAGACGGATTTTAGAACATAACTTGCTACGAAGAACAGGTCATAACTTTCAAACCGTACGTCGGAATTGGACGAATTATATATGAAAATCGGCTATCTCGACGAGATGGATCCATCCGAACCGAACCGAAGGCTTCGGTTCGCTTCCTCCGTTTTGCCAAATTCCTTACGGTTTGGGAGATATCTGTGTTCTAATATGAAGAGACCGTCAATTTGTAGTCTTTTTTGCTAGAGCTTTGCACATATCGTCCTCTTGTAATCTTCGTCTTGGCTCCTTGAAAATATGAGAGTCATCAGATTATAACTCCCGATGTTGATTGTGAAGGCTGTTGAATTGGGGCCTTCATTAGTTGTTGTGAAGGTCGTCAGATTGTAACCTTTTACGTGAAAGTCCTCAAATTGTAGCCTTCTGGAAGTTGTCAGATTGTAACTTTTATCATCGATGTTTGATGGGGGATCAACTATCTATTGTGATTTTTAGACAACCTACAGAACCCCCTCCAAAGTTTTCGAAAGTTCGCGGTTGACTGGGACGAATTTTCGGAATACTTTGGATCTCAACTCTGATCTTGGAGCTGTTGATTCCTTGTCACAAAGGTGTTATTCTCTGCACTCGCTTCGAAGGCAGCTTGGTTGAAGGGATTTTCCACGCAGGACCTGTATGAAGGTATGCGCCATAATCCTGCTTCTGGAATGTGGGGGTGGACCCTGCATTTTGAACTTGAGATACGGGTTTCACTCTTGCATGTTGAATTTGGAATGCGGGTGTGACCTTGGTGTTCGGTTTTTGCATCGCGGGTCTGACCTCAACGTTTTGACTTAAGATATGGAAGTGGCTTCCGTGCATTTTTGACTAAGCCTTTGAGACTTGTCTTTGGGTCATCTGTTTTAAGTCTCGGCTCACATCCATTAAGCTGATGGACCTGCAAACGTGTATAGGATTTTTGGCAAATCCTTGGCCATCAACGGATTTGATAAGCCTTTACCGACTACCGTTTGAGTCGGGCTAGCATGTGAATTATCTAGGTCCGTTCCACATGTAACGTTGTGCTAAGAGAATGAATCCTCTTAGACTTGATGCTATGATTTCGAATACATAGACTTTGTCATTTTCACGGGAAAGGACTAACCGGCAACGCGTATTAGGCGTTGGCTTATCTCTATTTAGGGATCAAGATAAAGTCCCCCATGCGTGCGAGGCATGGATTTTGATGTCCTTTTCACGGTAAAAGACTAACCGACAACGTGTGTTAGACATTGACTTATCCCTACTTAGGATTCAGGATAAAATTCCCCATACGTGCGAGGCATGGATTTTGGCGTTATTAATAACGACCTGCTACGATATTGAATACGTAGGCTTTGCTATTATTACGGGAATAGGCTACCCGGCAACATGTGTTAGACATTGACTTATCCTTACTTAGGATTCAGGATAAAATTCCCCCTGCGTGTAAGGCATGGATTTTGGCGTTATTAATAACGACCTGCTACGATATTGAATACGTAGGCTTTGCTATTATTACGGGAATAGGCTACCCGGCAGCATGTATTAGATGCAGACTTATCTCAAATTAGGGATCGAGATAAATTCCCCCAGGAATGAGTCCTGGTGTCTTTTCACGGCGAAAGATTAACCGGCAACGCGTGTTAGGCGTAGACTTATCTCTAATTAGGGATCGAGATAAAGTCCCCCATGCGTGAAGGCATGGATTTTTGGTGTCGTTTCTTCCTGTGTGGCTTGAAACACCAAAAGAAAGTTGGAAGTGCCAGAGGTATAGTATTAACTTGGCGTGAATTCTCACCTAAAGTGAAATTCAAAAATTTCTTTATCATCACTGGGATAATTCTAGAAAATCTTTAATCCGCTGGGGATTTTATAATGAAAATTTGTTATTCTTGTTGAGAAAGAATTAACAAGTTCATTAGGGGGGTTGACTGTTAGAGGTGTTTTGTTAACATAACAGTATTTTATGGACTTATCGCTCTATTGAAAAGAGTCGATAAGTTGATTTGATCGTCAGAGGTGTGGTGTTAACTTGACGGACTTGTGGACCTATCGCTCCATTGAAGAGAGTCGATAAGTGGATTTTGTCAGAGGTGTAGTGTTAACGTGACAAGAATTTTGTGTTGCGATTGAAGTAACTTTGGGGACTTATCATCCTATTGACGAGGATTGATAAGTGGGTTTGTCAGAGGTGTATTGTTAACGTGACAAGATTTGTGTTGCGATTGAAGCAACTTTGGGGACTTATCATCCTATTGACGAGGATTGATAAGTTATTTTTGTCAGAGCTGTATTGTTAACGTGACAAGATTAGCGTTGCGATTGGAGCAACTTTGGGGACTTATCATCCTATTGACGAGTATTGATAAGTGGGTTTTGTCAGAGATGTATTGTTAACGTGACAAGATTGGAGTGATGCAAATTGAATGCATACTCTGTGAGGATGATGATCGTCAGAAGTGTAATGTTAACTTGACGATGTGAAAGATTCGTTAATCCAGTGGATTCCAAGTAATCAACCCCCAATCTTGATTAAGACTTAGCAGGGGAATAAAAAGAGGTAGACAAGGCACATCACCTAGTGGGGTACTATCCATGAGATCGGAATAGAGTCACATCACCAGGTAGACCATTATCTGATGAGTTTGACTATCAGAGGTAACTGTTAACGTGATAGTTGTTGGATCCGCCATCCTACTGAAGAGGATTGACTTCAGTGGCCGTAGTATCTTTCCCTTCTGACTGGGAAGAGTGAGCCTGGTCCGGTTGCTCAAGAGAAGATTAGGCTTGGTCTGATTGCTCGGGCTGATCTTGCCTATTTTGTTCTTCAGCTTTGATCCTGACAATGATTTTTTGAGCCTGTTCTCCTTGAGAGATTAGTTGTCTCCAAGAACGGCATTCTGCAACTCCTATTCGGGCTAGGAGGTCGGTTTGCAAGTTGTGTCGACAGGTCTCTACTAAGGTAGACTGTGTCATACCTGACGAACACCGGAAGGTCATGGTTCGGAACCTTTTGACGAAGGCTTTGACTGATTCCCTCTTCATCTGCTTAGTAGAGAGAAGGGTATGGATGGAGACTTCTGTATCCTCTTCAAAGAATCTTGACAGGAAGAGTCTCTCTAGATCCGCCCACTTTTGGATACAGCCCGCAGGCAGTTTCCTGAACCATTCAAAGGCAATTCCCTTGAGGGTGCCAATGAACAATCGAGCCAGTATGGCATCGTTTGATATTACATTTCCAGTCTGTGACTTGAAATGATAAATATGTTGGTTCGGTGATCCCGTGCCGTCAAAAGTTTGTAGCGTCGGGACCTCGAACTTTGGAGGATAAGGGGCTGCATCCCATTCGGCAGGATAGGGTCTGATAACTCCCTCATCTTGGAGCTCGCTTCTATTAGCAATGGCTTTGAGGCGGGCTTCCAATTCTTCCATTTTGGCAGACTGAAGATTCTGCTCGTTCTCATTCTCTCTTCCTTCATCAGAGGAAGATTCCAGGCTGTGGGCTTCTTGGTCAGAAGCCGCATCATCAACCACTTTTCCCTTCCCTTTGCTTGTGTGAGGTCGGGATGAAGACGCTTTTCCTCTCCGGGAAGATTCTTGCCTAAGCGGCGAATCTGTCTCCTGAGATTTGGCCTTGTCTGCAACGATTTGAGTCAACATAGCCATGAGTTCATTGATGGCCTCCTGCTGAGATTTGAGCATGGCTTCCTGTTCATCAAGTCTCTTTGAAAGGTCTTCAGAATATTCTGCCATGTGGGCGAAGCTCTCATGCCCAACGAAAGAGCTTGATGATTGGGACTCCGCAATGGCTGAGTGTTCGTCATCGGAATTAGTTCCTCTGGCTAAACTCCGATAGTTGACAGGGGGAATGGCTCCTGTTCGCGTCCGAGTGCGTTGGTAGACTCCTTCAAACTCGTTAGCGATTTCTCTGACGCTTGGAGAATGATCTGTCTCTGACTCGTCATAACTAAAGGTTGATGATCTCCCTCTACCAACCATGTTAGAAGTGACTCCAAGGTATTCATCCTCTAAAGTCTTCTTCCTGTGAGGATGTCGTCGATTATTGAGCAAAACGACATTCGTCGGTCGGTTGAACATCGACAGCAATTCCCGCAAGTCAGAGACTTGGGATGAACTTATCACGGAGCGTGAGGGTAAAGATGGAACCCCCTGTCCATTAAAGGATGGGACTAGTTCTTGGTAAACATGAATTTTAAATCCATGTTGATCATTTTGAACACGACGAATCACATCGTGTTCCAAAGAAGGAACACGAGGGTCGTGTTTAGCTTGATTAACGCAAGACCAAAGTCTGCGTTTTGCTAGTAAAACGCAGTCCTGCGATCTACGTTCGGATTCTGAAACGCATTCCTGAGAGTTGCATTCAGTTTATGAAACGCACTCCTGAGAGTTGCGTTTTGGTTCTGGGATGCACTCTTGAGAGTTGCGTTCAGGTTCTGGGACGCACTCTTGAGAGTTGCGTGCAGCCAGATCAACGCAGGCTTGATGTCTGCGTTTAAATGTTGGAACACACTCCTGAGAGTTGCGTTTTGGTTCTGGGACGTACTCTTGTGAGTTGCGTTCAGCCAGATCAACGCAGTTTTGAGGTTTGCGTTTTGATGTTAGAACGCGCCTCTGAAAGCTGCATTCTATCTGGGAAACGCACACCTGAGGGTTGCATTTAGCTTGGCTTATGCAGAGCTCATGTTGTGGCTCACAAACGCGGAGTTCGCGTTGATTGGAGGATCTGCTTTTTTGGCGTTGTGCCGAAATCGAGTCTTCTCCTTTAGAGAGGGGACTGTATGAACAGTGCAACCCCCATGGGAGATAGTCTTTAGATGAGTTGGCTACAACTGGAGTTTTAGTCTCCTCGGAAACTTTGTGGATCTTGCGCATAGCCTTGGGGCTAAGGGATCCGGAGGAGATGGCCTCCTCGTACTTGGCTTGATCAAACTCGATGATCAGAGTTTCAACGGTCGTTCTAGTGAGATGAACGTCGGATTGCACCACCACTTCTTCGTCAGAGAAGCTAGTCCCCAGCAGAGTCGCCATCTTTTGTTTGTTGGAAAATTGCAGTAGAAAGACAATGAAAGAAAAATTTGACTTGTATTCCTCTCAAAATCAATTACAATTTGGATTCCGATTACAAAAGAGAGGAGGATGAGTTTGATTCTCCCCTTTATTTAATTCTGGGTTCTTCACGGTGGCGATGAGATGCCTCCCTCAAATGCTCGCGTCGAGTTTGCTTCTCGTTGACTATCCGAACGTCTTGATTCACTGGAACGTGGTCTTCTCCTCACGATTTGACGATGTGGAGAACTTGCAAAGCAAGTTTGAAACTCTGGACGAGTTGATGACTCTGATCGAGTTCGAAACTCTTGAAAAAGAGTCTTAAAAATAACTGGATGTTTTAGGCTGAAAACGCACAATTCGTGCTGTAAACGCACAGTTGGGCCATAAACGCACAGTTGGCTTGTTTCAGGCTAAAAACGCACAGTTGAGCCCATAAACGCACAGTTGTCCTGTTTAAAGGCTGAAAACGCACAGTTGTGCTGTTTTAGAGATTAACTCTGCGTTTTGATGTTGAAAACATAGAGTTAAGCTTTTTCTAGGGTGAAAACGCACAGTTTGTGCTGTTTTAGAGATTAACTCTGTGTTTTGATGTTGAAAACGCAGAGTTAAGCCTGTTCTAGGCTGAAAACGCACAGTTTGTGCTGTTTTAGAGATTAACTCTGCGTTTTGATGTTGAAAACGCAGAGTTAAGCCTGTTTGAGGCTAAAACGCACAGTTCGTGCTGTTTTGGAGATTAACTCTGCGTTTTAGGCTGAAAACGCAGAGTTTGGCCTGTTTAAAGGCTGAAAACGCACAGTTCGTGCTGTTTTAGAGATTAACTCTGCGTTTTGATGTTGAAAACGCAGAGTTCGCCCTGTGCGTTTTGGCTCTGTAATGCAGAGGCGAACCTTAGGCGGGCTTGGCGAGCTTCAGGCTAAGTCCAATGTTCTGACGAAGTCCGATCTTGCAGACGGACTTCAGAACATAACTTGCTACGAAGAACAGGTCATAACTTTCAAACCGTACGTCGGAATTGGACGAATTATATATGAAAATCGGCTATCTCGACGAGATGGATCCATCCGAACCGAGCCATAGGCTTTGGTTCGCTTCCTCTGTTTTGCTAAATTCCTTACGGTTTGGGAGATATCTGTGTTCTAATATGAAGAGACCGTCAATTTGTAGTCTCTTTTGCTAGATCTTTGCACATATCGTCCTCTTGTAATCTTCGTCTTGGCTCCTTGAAAATATGAGAGTCATCAGATTATAACTCCCGATATTGATTGTGAAGGCTGTTGAATTGGGGCCTTCATTAGTTGTTGTGAAGGTCGTCAGATTGTAACCTTCTACGTGAAAGTCCTCAAATTGTAGCCTTCTGGAAGTTGTCAGATTGTAACTTCCATCATCGATGTTTGATGGGGGATCAACTATCTATTGTGATTTTTAGACTGCCTACAGGTTCTTTCAAGAGGTTACTCGGGACATCATCTGCATCCACAAATATTGACTCGCCCTCTGAGTCATCTGTCTTGTGCATGTCCTTGTACATCACCTTCTCGTTGAATTTCACATCTCTGCTCCTGATCACCTTCTTGTTTTCGTTGTCCCAAATGCGGTAGCCGAACTCATCTTCACCATAGCCGATGAAAGTGCATTTCTTTGACTTGGGATCAAGCTTATTCCTGCCTTGATCACTAATATGCACGTAAGCTACACAACCGAAAACTTTAAGATGTGAGAGTTTTACCTCCTTTCCGCACCATACCTCCTCTGGTATTCTGTGCTCCAATGGAACCGATGGACCTCGGTTGATCAAGTAAGCTGCTGTGTTGACCGCTTCTGCCCAGAACTGCTTCGGTAGGCCTGATTGTACTCGAATGCTTCTGGCTCTCTCCATCAACGTTCGGTTCATTCGCTCAGCTACTCCATTTTGCTGAGGCGTGCCGGGCACGGTTCTCTCCATTCTGATCCCGTGCTCATAGCAGAACTTCTTGAATCCGATGTCTTCATATTCACCGCCATTATCGGTCCTAAGCTTCTTTATTCTCAGACCGGTCTCATTCTCGACCATAGCTTTCCATCTCCTGAAAGCTTCAAATACTTCTGACTTGTGCTTCAGAAAGTATTCCCACACTTTCCGAGAGTGATCATCGATAAAAGTCACGAAGTAGTGTTTTCCACCAATGGACGCGGTGGTTGTTGGTCCCCACACATCTGAGTGAACGAGCTCTAGCTTCTCTTTCCTGAGGATTCTACCACTTGTCTGAAAGCTGACTCTCTTCTGCTTTCCAAGTATACATTCTTCACACATATCCATCTCCACTGACTTCAGTCCTGGGAGTTTTCCCTTCGTGTGCATAATCTTCATCCCTTTTCACTCATATGACCGAGTCTCTGGTGCTATAACTTTAAAGTCTCATTGCCTGCTACAACTGAGATCAAACAACGAGCACCTGCTGTCATATACAGGGTACCGGTCTTCTTGCCTCGGGCAATCGTCATTGCGCCCTTTGAGATCTTCCAATCATCTCCATGAAAGGTCATAGTGTATCCTTCGCCAGCCAACTGACCTACGGATATTAAGTTCTTTCTCAGGTCGGGAATATACCTGACATCCTTCAGCTCCCATACTGACCCGTTTAACTTAATTTTTACCACTCCTTTGCCCACAATAGCACACGGTTGATCATCACCAAGATATACATATCCAAGATTTCTGGGGGTATACTTCTCGAAGAATTCTTTCTGAGAGGTAGCATGGAACGACGCTCCTGAATCTAACACCTAAGATTCCTTATTGCTCTCCAAAGAGCATATCAATGCGTCGTCTCCTCCTGAGGTGGAGGTGACATTCACCTCTGCCTTCGCCTCCTTCTCCTTCTGTGCACTCTTGCACTGATTCTTGTAATGCCCGGTCTTTTCATAATTCCAATACTCGATAGCCTTCGAGCTGTTGCTTTGATTCCTTGATTTGGACCTCATGTCCTTTGATCAACCTCTGAAGTTTGATTTTCCTCGTCTGTTTCCTCTGGTTGAATTTCTACCTCTTGACTCTGTATGCAATACTGAAGAGGTTGTAGCTGAAGGAAATCGTGCTATGTCTACATGCATAATACACAGCGGAAGACATGTATGTACAAAAATACTAAGCATGTAGAGAGCATGAAATATTCATATGGATCGTCTAATTAAATCTAACATGATCCTTATTATAAAGTGAGCATACAAGAGTTAGAAAGTCATACTTTCGTAGCGTGATTCGATGGAAGATCGAATAACCCCTAGCTCTTGCTCCTTGTAGTAGAAAATCTCCTTGTAGTGGATCTCCAAGTCTTCAAGTGAGCTTGATAAAATGGGAGTCTTCTTAAGACACAAGGCAAGATATCCACCCCGGGGTTCTTAAAATCCTACTACTTCCTCTTGCTCAAAGATTGCTAAAGTTTAGTAAGAGGAGAGCTCTCTTTTATTCTCTTATGGAAAAAAACACTTAGCCAATTTTTCATTAACCTTTCCATAAGAAAAAGAGCTCATATTTATAGAGTGAAATGTGTTCATGATATGAATGACTCATCCTATGAGTCATGCAATGAATCATCAAAAATTAATGATTAATCAAGTGAGTCATGCAATGAATCATCTTATGAATCATTACATTTCAAAACCATGTGCTAATAAACCATGTGCTCAAATCATACCACTAAGTGACTCATCTCATGACTCATTATACATGGTATGTGTATTTCATAAATGAGAATACCAAATTATTATCACTAATACAGTATTTCATAAATACGGTATATAGTATTATTCCAATCTTTAACTAATTAGTCACTATATGACCAAATAAATCAAGAGTTGACCAAAAGTCAACTGTTGACCAAAAAGTCAACTAGTTGACTAAAAGTTAACTTTATGGGAAAAATACTGGAATTCATTTCCTAAGCACATAGCATTCCGATTTTACCGATATACATAACCGTTTATGTGTATCCGGAAGAAATCATATATGCGTATCAATCATACGCATCACTCCATAAATTGTGTTTCATAGGATTCAAGTACGCGCTTGGTGTGACTCTAGGGCCCAACTTAAAAAACTCGGTAGTGGATCATATCCATAAGTACAACAGAGGTGCTAGCTACACATGAAGACCACCCGGGTATAAGTTGTGATAAAGGTCTGCAAGATGCTTATCCAATTTTATCAGGACCACTCAATGATAATACCGTACAGTCCGGTCTCTTCGTCAAACCATGTCAAACTATTGAGCCTAGGGTATGGCAAACTGTCAAACCCTAATAGCTTGATTAGTGTTTATTGATATTAAACTCATAACCTATAAGATCAAACTGACACTCAGTTTATCTTATTCACCTTGGCCAAGGATTTCCAGGCTATAGTTATATCAAACAATCTTATGACATCAACCCCTATACTGGGAGAGACGAATCCCTTCTTGGCATCTCAATATCTACTTATGTCTCGGGATGTACCCAACAAGAACCGTTATGCACAATTCAATAAGAACTGTGGTTAGGTAAAAGTCTAAATACATCTTTACTGACATATAAGATATTGCACTCATGCCTCAGGTCAAGAGACTACTATGTACTATATCACTTGAGAACTTCTATTTGACAGTTAAGTATATTACCAACTAGATGTTCTCGGCGAGTCGTTCAGTCAACTCATTCACTAATGAGTCACCTGTATACTGTATCTTGATGTCTCACATCAATGATCTAAGAGATTGATCATCTCCTTCAAAAGGAGAAATAAAGCATACACTAGTCTAAACCAAAGTGATGATGTCCTATCTCAACACTTCATCAACTAGGAACATTTTAGAATATACGTTACCGACTAATCAGATCTCTTCATTACGATCACTATCCGAAATGTCTGATAGTCTAGTATTTATTCTAAGGACATTATCTGTATATTTAGAACATCAGATAAATCTGACCAAAATAGCATACTATCATTTTGAACAAGGATGTTATATACATATAGGTCCTGTTACAATATACAATAATTGCCTGCAGGGCACCTATATCTAACAAACTCCCACTTGCACTAAGGCCAATTATAGTATCTAATACCCAATAGCTCAACAAGTTTCTCAAATTGTGAACGAGCAATTGCCTTTGTGAATGGATCTGCTATATTATCTTTTGTGTCTACTCTTTCAATCTTGATCTCCCGGCGATCAACTATCTCCCTGATCAAGTGATACTTCCTCAGAATGTGTCTGGACTTATGGTGAGATCGGGGTTCCTTTGTTAGAGCTATTGCAGCATTATTATCACAGTATAAAGGTACTGGATCTTTAATGGTGGGAACAACTTCCAGCTCTAAAAGGAACTTCCTCATCCAGACAGCTTCTTTAGCTGCATCATTAGCTGCAATGTATTCAGCTTCCATAGTCGAGTCTGCTACTGTATCCTGCTTGGAACTTTTCCAGCTGACAGCTCCTCTATTGAGGGTGAAAACATATCCTGATACAGACTTACTATCATCGATATCGCTCTGAAAGCTTGAGTCGGAAAAAGCCTCCATTCGGAGGTCACTTTTACCGTATATCAAAAATAACTCTTTAGTCCTTTTAAGGTACTTAAGTATATTCTTGACCGCTTTCCAGTGCTCTTCTCCATGATCAGATTGGTATCTACTTACCAAACTGAGTGAATAAGCGATATCTGGTCTAGTACATAACATGGCATACATGATCGATCCTACTGCCGAGGCATAAGGAATTAGACTCATGCGTTTCCTCTCTTCATCAGTCCGGGGAGACATCTTTTTAGAGAGGGAGATTCCAGGAGATGCAGGTACAAAACCTTTCTTGGAATTTTCCATGCTAAACCGTTTTAGCACTTTGCCAATGTATCTAGATTGCGATAATCCTAACATCCTTTTAGATCTATCTCTATAGATCTGAATACCCAGTATACAGGATGCTTCACCTAAATCTTTCATGGAAAATCTTTTTGATAGCCAAATTTTAACCGCTTGTAATGACGGTATGTCATTACCGATTAAGAGTATATCGTCTACATATAAAATAAGAAACGATATAATACTCCCAATTATCCTTTTATACACACATGGTTCATCTGGATTTTTGATGAAACCAAACTCTTTGATAGCATCATCAAAACAGATGTTCCATCTCCGTGATGCTTGCTTCAGTCCATAAATAGATTTAAGCAATCTACATGCTTTTCCACTGCTCCCACTAACTACAAAACCCTCTGGTTGCGTCATATATATGCACTCTTCTAAATCACCATTTAGAAATGCAGTTTTAACGTCCATTTGCCAGATCTCATAGTCATAGTGAGCAGCTATAGCAAGTAGGATCCGAATAGACTTGAGCATAGCCACTGGAGAAAAAGTTTCATCGTAGTCCAAACCAGGTCTTTGACGAAAACCTTTAGCTACCAGTCTAGCTTTAAAAGTCTCTACTTTTCCATCTACACCCAACTTTTTCTTAAACAACCATTTGCAACCTATGGGTATCACCCCTTTAGGAGCATTGTCTAATATCCATACTTTGTTGGTGTACATAGAGTCTATTTCAGATTTCATTGCATCATGCCAAGCAACAGAGTCCCTACTCTCAGAGGCTTGCTGATAACTTAAAGGTTCGTCATCATCTATGACGTGATCTAACATGCCACCTTCAACTAAAAAATTATATTGTGTCTTAGGTGCATGAGATCGCCTTGGATATCTGTGGAGTGGTTGAGGTTCTTCTGGTATAACTGAATTTGCTGGTTCCACTAATTTATCAGTAATATTTTGTATCTCTGAAATTTCTTCCAGTTCTACCATGCTCCCACTAATTTCTTTTTCAAGAAATTCCTTCTCTAAGAAGGTGGCATGCCGAGAAACAATTATCTTTTGTTCATCGATGTGGTAGAATTGATATCCAATGGAATTCCTTGGATATCCTACAAATTTGCATAATACTGAGCGTGCCTCTAACTTTTTGGGATCTTGCTTCTTTACATAAGCATGACATCCCCAAATCTTAATATAATTAAGATGTGGTTTCTTCCCACTCCATATCTCATATGGAGGTTTAGGCACTGCTTTAGTTGGAACCCTATTCAGTAAGTGTGTTGCTGTTTCTAATGCATACCCCCAGAATGAAAAAGGTAACTCAGTGTTACTCATCATGGAACGTACCATATCTAATAGGGTACGATTCCTTCTTTCTGACACGCCGTTAAGCTGTGGTGTAAAGGGTGGAGTAACCTGAGAGAGAATCCCATTCTCTTTTAAAATACCTAAGAATTCCGAGCTCAAGTATTCACCTCCTCGATCCGATCGAAGAATTTTAACTTTCTTGCCCGTTTGGTTCTCTACTTCATTTTTGTACTCGATAAATTTCTCAAGTGCTTCAGATTTGTGTTTCATCAAAAACACATGTCCAAACCTTGAAAAATCATCAGTAAAAGTAATAAAGTAGGAGTAGCCACCTCTGGCCATTGTAGACATAGGACCACATACATCACTATGTATCAGTCCTAAGAGTTCTGTAACTCTTACTCCAGTTCCTGTAAATGGAGTCTTGGTCATTTTACCTTTAAGACAAGACTTGCAAGTCTCATAAGACTCAAAGTCAAATGGATCTAAATATCCATGCTTATGAAGCTCGCCAAGTCTTTCTTTATTAATGTGACCAAGTCTGCAATGCCATAAGAAAGCGTCATTCATAACTGAGTGCTTTCTTTTATTAGTGTGATAAGTGTTCAGAATTGTATTTTGATTAAGAATATAGATGCCATTGCACAATGTTCCATAAGCAATCAACTTTTGATTAAATATGATATTCATAACATTGTTCTCCAACTTAAATACATATCCATCTTTATCTAATAAAGATATGGATATTATATTACACATCATAGTTGGTACAAAATAGCAGCTATTTAAAATCAAAACGTTTCCATTTGGTAAAGCTAGATGAAAATCCCCTACTGCAAGTGCTGCAACTATTGCACCATTACCAACTTGCATAGTCATCTCTCCAGCTCCAAGTTTTCTATAACTTTTAAGTCCCTGTAACAAATTACAGATGTGAGATCCTGATCCGGTATCTAATACCCAGGATGTATGATTTATAGAAAAACAATTCTGAGTAACAAACACACCTGTAGATGAAGCAACAACTTGCTTATTCTTGGTGAGTGAGGCTAGGTATTCTGGGCAGTTCCTTTTCCAATGTCCTGACTTATGACAATGGAAGCATTCTGCTGTCATCATTTTTGCCTTTCCTTTATCCTTCTTGACAGCCTTCTTAACACCTTTCCTTGGTTTAGTAGTTTTCTTCATTCCTTTTTTCTTAGCAACCAATTTGCCAGAAGAGGAAGAAGATTGCCCTATAGCCAAGACTGGTGTTTGTCCCTTTTTCAAAGAACTTTCTTCCTGTCTTAACAAATTAAGCAAGGCAGGAAGAGTGGGCTCCAGATCCATCATCAAAAACTGTGATATGAATCGGGAGTATGCTGGTGTCAAGGACTGCAGAATGATATCTGTATATCTATCTGCATCTAGGCCTACGTTCAAAAGTTCAAGCTCATTGACATAGGCGATCATTTTGAGGACATGATCCCCAACAGAAGATCCCACAGTCATTTTCGTCTGGAACAGATTCCTAGACGCCGCGTACTTCATTTGTCGCGGTTGCTCGCCATACAGTTCTTCTGTATTACGAAATATGGATCTGATATCCATATTCTCATGTTGTCTCTGATGGACCAAATCCATAGAGGCAATGGTGAGGCATTGAGCAAGTGAACAATCTTTATCCCATGTATTGCGGATTTCAGTTTCCGCTATAGTGGGTTCTAGGCCTAGAACAGGTTCGGGCGCAGTGAGGACATATGCTACTTTGTCATAAGTTAGGGCAATTTTAACATTCCTCAACCAGTCTTTGTAATTAGGACCGGTTAACTTGTTCTGTTCCAATATGAGTTTTAAACCAGACATAATGGCCTGAAAGAGAGAGAAAAGGTATTTTAGCAGATGTTCAATACATAAAATAGATTTGGTTTATTTTTATCTAAGTTATGCCTCCCACTATTTTTCGAGTCCCTCAAAACCTTATAATAGGTGATCGGAAAACAACTCATTGTTTTCAAGTGGGATCAAGATCCAATTATCATTGAATGCATCAACCTTGGCGTATGTCAACAAATTAACACATTCAATAATTGGTAGACAACTTTTGTCTTTTACACTCTTGTAATTCTTGATATGATTTTACCCCTAGTCTTTTATGACCTTGACGTATGCCAACAAATCATAAAATGCTAGTCAAGTTTGTACCCATCATTTCTTGACTGGCTTAAATTTAACTTATGCAAACTCTTGACGTATGCCAACAAAGTTGCATAACCAACTTAAGCTATCCTTATATCTTATATACAGATGAATACTATTTAGCCATAGAATAGTTATGCCTTGACGTATGCCAACAAACATAGTATTTATAAGCTTAATAGTATTTAACTAAAATGATGGAGGGCTACGGACGATTTCTCAAATCTTTTACCGTAATCGAACTTGATATAGTTTAAAGATGCTCTATATTTATACTTGCAACAATTAAACTAGCCAGGAAAGCGCAAGATTGGTGGGAGGGTTCCGAGCTATTCACCGGGAATATTTATCGGACCTTAATTAAGTAACCACTTCTCTTTAAGACTATAGCGCGAAAGATTGGGCATCACCCCTAATCTTAAGTTGGGCATCACCCCATGAGCTATATCTCATAATTACTTTCCTTGACACTAGTTAAAAGCTCATTCTAAATACATCTCTTTTAACTGCTTTAGGTTTATTTATCTTTCACACTAACACTATGTTAATGTCGATCTCACCACTCTATGGTCAATAAACTCTTATTGCCATGTCTCACAAAGTTTTAAAAAATAAGTTTTTATAATAAAAACTATTCTCTAGTGAGATAGAGATATAAACTTTGCAAAAAATAGCACCCAATTGTATTGACATCTACAATTTGGGGCACAACCAACATATCAACATATGTAATGTAAAACTTATATAGAATGGTAGTGGACAACTAAAGAAAATAAAATGCAACTACACTAATTACATTTTAGCAAGCCATATGCAACTCCTTGCGGTGCTTGTTCCCTTGCAAACTCTGTATTATTACAATCATATAAACATAGGACGTGCAAGCCCCATTTATAATGGAAAAACCATCTCGTAGGATGGGTAATAATATTGCATTAAATATAAAGCAAAAGCTATAAATGAAATAACTAAACTAAGCAACCATACCCCCCCACACCCGAACAAGGGCCTATACCCGTAGGCGTAGCCCATGATCGGTGAGCAAGTGCCTAAACCCGTAGGCGTAGCCCATGCTCGGGGAGGGAAGAGGTCGTAAATAATTATTACATTTCTAACTTTATTACATCAATACAAAACATACAAGAGAATAGTTGTCCACTACCATCCATAAACATAACATCCATACAAGATGATAAATCATATAACTTAATCAACATTAAGAAATATGCATCTATCTAGTTATGCAACATATTGGAAACTAGATAGCATAAGGATTATCCAAACTCAAAAAAGACTAACAAGCTTCTAACATACAACTACACTAGTTGTAATTAATTATTTTATAAAATAACTTGAATTAATTAACTAGTTTCATGTAAACTAGAAATTAGAAGCAAGAACAAGGTCCTCCATGAGTTAGATGTACATGTTAAGATTCAATTAGATAGAACCATAGCTCTGATACCATGAAGGAAATCGTGCTATGTCTACATGCATAATACACAGCGGAAGACATGTATGTACAAAAATACTAAGCATGTAGAGAGCATGAAATATTCATATGGATCGTCTAATTAAATCTAACATGATCCTTATTATTAAGTGAGCATACAAGAGTTAGAAAGTCATACTTTCGTAGCGTGATTCGATGGAAGATCGAATAACCCCTAGCTCTTGCTCCTTGTAGTAGAAAATCTCCTTGTAGTGGATCTCCAAGTCTTCAAGTGAGCTTGATAAAATGGGAGTCTTCTTAAGACACAAGGCAAGATATCCACCCCGGGGTTCTTAAAATCCTACTACTTCCTCTTGCTCAAAGATTGCTAAAGTTTAGTAAGAGGAGAGCTCTCTTTTATTCTCTTATGGAAAAAACACTTAGCCAATTTTTCATTAACCTTTCCATAAGAAAAAGAGCTCATATTTATAGAGTGAAATGTGTTCATGATATGAATGACTCATCCTATGAGTCATGCAATGAATCATCAAAAATTAATGATTAATCAAGTGAGTCATGCAATGAATCATCTTATGAATCATTACATTTCAAAACCATGTGCTAATAAACCATGTGCTCAAACCATACCACTAAGTGACTCATCTCATGACTCATTATACATGGTATGTGTATTTCATAAATGAGAATACCAAATTATTATCACTAATACAGTATTTCATAAATACGGTATATAGTATTATTCCAATCTTTAACTAATTAGTCACTATATGACCAAATAAATCAAGAGTTGACCAAAAGTCAACTGTTGACCAAAAAGTCAACTAGTTGACTAAAAGTTAACTTTATGGGAAAAATACTGGAATTCATTTCCTAAGCACATAGCATTCCGATTTTACCGATATACATAACCGTTTATGTGTATCCGGAAGAAATCATATATGCGTATCAATCATACGCATCACTCCATAAATTGTGTTTCATAGGATTCAAGTACGCGCTTGGTGTGACTCTAGGGCCCAACTTAAAAAACTCGGTAGTGGATCATATCCATAAGTACAACAGAGGTGCTAGCTACACATGAAGACCACCCGGGTATAAGTTGTGATAAAGGTCTGCAAGATGCTTATCCAATTTTATCAGGACCACTCAATGATAATACCGTACAGTCCGGTCTCTTCGTCAAACCATGTCAAACTATTGAGCCTAGGGTATGGCAAACTGTCAAACCCTAATAGCTTGATTAGTGTTTATTGATATTAAACTCATAACCTATAAGATCAAACTGACACTCAGTTTATCTTATTCACCTTGGCCAAGGATTTCCAGGCTATAGTTATATCAAACAATCTTATGACATCAACCCCTATACTGGGAGAGACGAATCCCTTCTTGGCATCTCAATATCTACTTATGTCTCGGGATGTACCCAACAAGAACCGTTATGCACAATTCAATAAGAACTGTGGTTAGGTAAAAGTCTAAATACATCTTTATTGACATATAAGATATTGCACTCATGCCTCAGGTCAAGAGACTACTATGTACTATATCACTTGAGAACTTCTATTTGACAGTTAAGTATATTACCAACTAGATGTTCTCGGCGAGTCGTTCAGTCAACTCATTCACTAATGAGTCACCTGTATACTGTATCTTGATGTCTCACATCAATGATCTAAGAGATTGATCATCTCCTTCAAAAGGAGAAATAAAGCATACACTAGTCTAAACCAAAGTGATGATGTCCTATCTCAACACTTCATCAACTAGGAACATTTTAGAATATACGTTACCGACTAATCAGATCTCTTCATTACGATCACTATCCCCGAAATATCTGATAGTCTAGTATTTAGTCTAAGGACATTATCTGTATATTTAGAATATCAGATAAATCTGACCAAAATAGCATACTATCATTTTGAACAAGGATGTTATATACATATAGGTCCTGTTATAATATACAATAATTGCCTGTAGGGCACCTATATCTAACAGTAGCTTCACCCGTCTCTCCCCGTCGGATCTCCTCACTGAGAACCAAATCACGAACGTCATCGAACTTCAACTTGTTGTTTCCCGACGAGCTACTCACAGCTGTGACTGTAGTGTTCCAACTCTCTGGTAGGGAAGACAAAAGTATCAACGCCCGAACTTCCTCATCAAACTTAATCTCAACTGAACTCAATTGGGTTGTAACCGTATTAAGTTCATTAAGGTGTTGTGCTACTGACGCGCCTTCCGCCATTTTCAGATTGAATAACCGCCGTATCAAATAAACTTTGTTCGCGGCTGATGGCTTCTCATACATATTTGAGAGAGCTGCCATAAGACTCACCGTGGTCTTCTCCTTTGCTATGTTGAACGCAATATTGTGAGTCAACGTCAATCTGATAACTCCGAGGGCTTGTCTATCTAGAAGGCTCCATTCATCTGCCTTCATAGAATCTGGCTTCTTCCCTGATAGTGGTTGATATAGATTTTTCTGATACAAATAATCCTCTATCTGTATTTTCCAGAATCTGAAATCTGTTCCATCAAATTTCTCAAGTCTCAGCTTTTCTTCATCTACGGCCATGGCTCCCACTTGAATCCGACTTCCTCTAGATCGTTTCACGCTCTGATACCAGTTGTTGGGAATTTAACGTCTAAATCCCTAATGCAACAGAAACGCAGAATAGAGAACGTATACAATATATAACGAGGTTCGGCAACTGCCTACGTCCTCGGGAGCCACACAGTCAATTTCTTATTAATCAAATAAGAAATTACAAATCAAGAGCAAATCCCAAAACTGAGATTTCTCAAATGAACACTGTAGCTACAATGTTAATAATTAAATGGAAAATTCCTTTTAAATCTCTCTTGAGAATAAATGAAGTCCCACAATAAAAACCCCTCTTTAATGATCTCTCTCTCTTCTTAAATCTCTTTTTAAATCTCCCCTCAAAGTTCTGTTGAGAGCTGGAGATGTGAAAATCGCTGCTGCGATTTTAGGGCAGTCCGCCGCCGCCAGAAGAAAAAATCAGAGGGGGAAAAAGCAGCAAAACCCTAGGGCATTGGGGTTGCTTTTATAGGCGAGATGGATGGGCTGGCGACAGCCTGTCGCCAGCGGCCCACGGACTCAATGGTGGGAGCGTCAAGACGCGAGCGTCGATCTTGGACGCGAGGGTCGGGATTTTCAGCCGCGAGCGTCCCGCTTAGACGCCAAGGTCGGAATCCCCAAACACGAGGGTCGGGGCGTTGGTATGCGGAGCTCGAGCTTCACCTGAAGCTTTCGCCGTCGACTTCCACGCTCATCTGCGCGGTTCCTCAAGCTCGCAGGAGCTTCGTCGCCGACAGGAGGTTGGTATCCACCCCCTAAACTAACAAAATTAGTTTAGAGAGTGAAGTAAGATTAAAAATAACTCACGAGGTATCAAGGAAAATTGAAGAGTTAAGCCAATACATAGGCCTAACCATGTATACCACCATTATGGAAACAGACCGACTAAGCAAATCAACATCCTCCCCACAAATTAAGTAGAACAAAGTCAAATCAGGATTTGCTTGGCCCAAGCAACAACTTAAATTATTGAGGAGTGAATTAACAATGATCGTATAGGAACAGTATAACGTGCGCCAATTAATGGATATGGATGAAACTTTTGTAGCTCATGAGCTTAGTGAAGTCAAAAGAATTATTTATATTTGAGTCACGAGTCAGTGTATTTGACTTTATTAGTGACGTGGGACCAGATGAATAGATGGTAGACAATATTTCTTCACAAACGCTGGGTAATAAACAAACATATGTATTACGAATGGATATAAAACCTCCAACAAGTTTAACGTCAGAAGCATTTATCTTGAATCTCTCTTCCTGTACGAGTCATCGTCACCTTGCCCTCCTCATGGAAATTATTATTTGCTCCAGCAGCCGCCACCCACTGAAGATAGATAAGCGCAAGTTTTGTGCCGAGCAAAAAACAATTACCGAAAAAACTTGGACCAAGAGTGGTGCCTGCTGCTTTGCTATCACGTAGCACATAGGTTTACTTACTACAGCCTCTTATTTTTCATAATTTGGACATAAATTTCTTTTTAAGTGGATATAGTATATTGCAGCCATTGACCTAACTACAACAGCATTGGAGCAGGGATCAGAAGAAATGAAAATTGCTTTAGCTCCATAAAAGCGCGTTCTAACCTAACTAGTCCATGTGTATAGTTTATGATTTAGTGGTTGGTCCAACATGATCCATGTCATTTAAGGGTTTTAATTATGAGTAGAAAAGTTTGTGAGAAGTGTTAAAATATCCTTTGGGAGACAAAAATAGCATTATCAACATAAAAGTAAAGAAAGAAACTCCGAACCTTGGTTCATGTTGCTCTGCACCGTGGAACACACATATATATATATGTATATAGGCTTACTTATTACATCCTTTTTACTTTTCCTTATTGCATATTTTTGTTTCGGTGGCTATAGCATTGCAGCCATTGCGCTCACTAATGGGAGCAAATGAATCAGGGGAATGAGTAAGCTTTCCTTATATAGTGGTTGATCCAATATATATATGATCAGCGGAATGAGTAAGCCATTGACTTGATTTATCTAATGTGTATAATTTAGAATATATTTAGTGGTTGGACCAGCATGAGTCATATAACAGATTATTTTATTTTTATTTTGGTTTAAGTGTGGCTAGGCCCCCTTAGTGTCACTCATTTGAGGATAGACCCTGCAGCGATCTAAGTGTGCGGATAGACCTTCAATTGCTAATCCTTTTTCCTCTTAAAAAAGTTTTAAATTTTTTTTTACTGATGACCAAAAGAAACCTAACCCTAGCTAACTCAGAATAAACAACAAAAATAAAATAAGCAAAAAACTAAAAGCAAACAAACATAGAAACACACGATATTTTTATAGTGGTTCGGATCAAAATTCTGTG
>NC_033796.1:40784466-40796091 GCF_001876935.1 Asparagus officinalis | reverse complement strand
GCGTGAAGAGATCACCCAAATCTCTCGTACAGACCCACCCGATATCATAAACTATATAAGGCTTGCCTAGGGTTTTGTGAAGGCGTGCAGGCAGAGGGGAAAATTCTTCGTGTGCGGCTGTACAAGGAGAAAAACGCAGTCACTTTTGTGAAGAGAAAGGTGATTTTGAGCAGTCCTTTTTTACGGTTTTGAGTATTCATTGGTGAAGAATTTTGTGTGAGATTTAAGAGTTTGTTTGAGGGTTTAAGTTATGTGATTGTAAACCCTATTTGTATTCTCTCTCTCTAATAGTAGATCTCCCTCCTCCTTGCCCTGTAGATTTAGGCTATTTGTCGAACCACGTAAAATTCGTTTGTATCGCTGTTTGTGTGATTTGTAATAGCTTATTTAGGTTCCCTCGACAGGTCAGTCCTAGAACTGATGGGAGGAAGAGCTGATATCTCACTTTATTAAGATATTTTACTTTTGGTTCTTATTTCCTTGATGAAACGGGAATTCATATTGTGATCTTACTCTCTTGTTGCGCCGAGGTGCTGCCAAAATTTCCGCTGTGCACAACAAGTGGTATCAGAGTCCAGGTTTCAGATCTAGTGTTTTAGAATTAAATGGAGGAAGATTTTTGTGTGAAGCTTGGTGTAGGCGTATAAAAATACCTATATGTTCCTACACACAGCTCGGGACGAAATGCAGACGATAAGCATCATCATCCAAGTCAGGAAAGGATTATCTGGCCCCGTGAAAGCTAACGAATATAGAAAGTGAGTCATTAGAGTGTACAAGTCACCAGAATGACGAAATACGCAATACAAGTTCGGAGAAGTCAGAAAGTGTCGAACACCTCAAAGTAGAGCGCAAAATAAAGAGGCATTTAGAACATGTTACGATTTGAATCTGAAAAAGTTCAAAACATTAAAGTTGTAGATCTCTTCGTCAGATTTCCAACGCATCTTGAATCAGCTTAATCGGAGGTCGTACGAAAGAGTTAAGGCTAAAATACCAAAGATGTCTCAAATCCGACCCGCGCTACAGTCCGACCCGCGCTACAGTCTGACGCGCTACAGTTCCGACCCGCTACAGTCCGACATGCTACAGTCTGACGCGCTATAGTTCCGACCCATTACAGTCCGACCTGCTACAGTTCCGTCGCACTACAGTCCGACGCGCTACAGTTCCGACCCACTACAGTCCGACCCGCTACAGTTCCGACCCGCACTACAGTAATCCGACTTGCGCTACAATAATCCGACCTATATAAAGAGGTAAAGTTTTAACTATGCTGTGATTTGAATCTGAAAAATCTCAAAACATAAAAGTTGTAGATCTCTTCGTCAACTTTCCAACGCATCTTGAATCAGCCTAATCAGAGGTTGTACGAAAGAGTTATGGTCAAAATACCGAAGATATCTCAAACTGACCCGCGCAGCGACGAGTCAGATCAGTCCGACCCGCGCCCACGCGGGTCACATCAGTCCGTCTCTCGCCCAGAACTGACCGTAACCTCCAAAATGTGTTTTTAGGCTGTTTCGATCGGTTTCTTCTGTTCCAGAGGTTCCTAACTGCCTAGATATCATCTACAAACGTGGTTAGGCCGTTATTAACTAAAGATAAGGCCAAATCACTCATTCTGATCCAAACCCCCCCAACCGAAGCCTATAAATACGGGCTTAGGGGCTCATTTCAAAAGGCGGATTAATTATCAAGAGGAGGAGATGCTGCCGGATTGAGGAGTCAAAAGAGCACGAATTTTAACGAGGGTTGACAGATCTTGGCGAGTTCTTCGGCATAAAGAAGGAGAGTTCAAGAGATCCGACGCCCGTTTCCCCTATTTCCTTGAGATCAGGCTTGGTCTTGATCTCGAGAAGAGCTACTGATTTTGCTTGGTCGATCTCAGCGCTTCAAATCAAATACTTCCTCGGCGAAGGGGGAGCTCTGCTGAATTTTTAATAATCGGATCTGATCGTCGATCGTCCACGGATAAACCCCGGCACAGGCAAAGAACCCACGCAAAGCAGCAGGTGATAAACGTCCCCTGCGTTTTGTTTGAACGATAATTGTATCTTTTATTTTCATTGTGTAAAGGTCTTATAAAAAGACCGATCTTTTTGAACTTATTGTAACGATCAAAGTTGTAATAAGTTATACAATGAAGAAAACAATTTTCGACGAAAACACTTGGTTCTTGGAGTTCTATATTTTGGTAGAGATAACATTAGGAGTTGTCGTTGGAGATTTCGCTTTCAGTTGGGTAATTCTTAATTTCTATCAAAGTTTGATTCTTTCTCTATAACTTGAAGTTAGTTTACAATGGGAGAAGAAGGTGAAAGCAGCAAGACAATGGTAAGTACAGTTCAAGTTAGTTTTCAAAACATCAAAATTAGTATGGTAAAGTATGACGATAAAATCAACTTTGGTTTGTGGATGAGCGACGTACAGGATACGCTTAATGCTCAGAACTTGGAGGAGACCATCATGGTTCACGAGAGACCATCAAAATATGAAGAGACGATATGAGAAAAGTTAAATAGGAACGCTTGTGGGGTGATCAGGTCCTGTTTAGAATAGGAGCTGAAGTATGATGTGATTGGGGGTAACGTCTACAATGAATATGTGAGAAATTATCAACAATAAGTACCTTACGAAGAATGTTGAGAACCGGTTGCACTTGCTGTGTAGGTTATTCCAATTTCAGATGTCCAAAGGCACATCGCTTACGACTCATGTGAAAAACTATACGAAATTGTTGTCAGGCTTGGCGAATGTTGATGAGAAGATTTCGGATGAGTACAAGGTTATTATCTTATTAGGCTCATTACCGGATAAGGAGTATGATACATTTATGCTCACTTTGTTGAATGAGAAATCTTCTATCAGCTATAGTAAAGTTACTAATGCATTGATGAATTATGATTTGAGGAGGAATGACAAAGAGACTTCCCGTGCTAGTACTTTAGGCAAGGCCTTGTCGACGAGAGGTAGAAGCCCATATCCGAAAAGTGGTAATAGAGGGAGGTCAAAGTCAAGAAATCACCACGAATTAACAAAGAACCAATGTGCATTCCACAAAGAGCAGGAACATTAGAAGAGAGACTGTCCAAAACTCAAGGAGAAGAAGAATGACAAGAAAAATGGCCCAAAGGCCAATAAGGTGAATATTACAAAAGGCGATGATTCCAATGATTCAAGCTTTTTTTTTATTGATTATTTCAGTAGTAAACTATTTGGATGCATCAGATTGGATGCTTGATTCTGACGCTACTTATCATGTGACACCTAGGAGGGATTGGTTTACAACATTTGAGAGACTCGATGGGGTGTTATTATCATGAGAAATGATCAATCCTATGCCATTTATGGGATAGGTACCATGAGGATTCGGATGCACGATGGAGTAGTCCGTAAATTAAAAGAGGTGAAATTTGTTCCTCAGCTGAAGAAGAATCTTATTTCTGTTGGAGCTTTGGAGGTAAAAGGATTCAAGGTGACCTTTGAAGACGCTGTAGCAAATGTTACTAAGGGATTTTTGGTGGTGATAAAGGGAGTCCGCAGTCGAAACCTGTATTATATGAAGGGGAGCATCGATATTAGCCAGGTAGCTTCAGTTATTTCAGAAGCGGACATGAGTAGACTTTGGCATTACAGATTGGGGCACACATGTGAGAAGTTACTGTAGGCGCTGTGCAAGCAGGGACTATTGAAGGGAGCCAAGAGTGGGAAGATTGAGTTATGTGAGCACTATGTTCTTGGCAAAAAGACGAAGGTGAAGTTCGGGACAATCATTCATCAGACGAGAGGCATTCTGGACTATGTGCACACAGACGTTTGGGCTCCCACCAAGACTGCATCACTTGGTGGTCGACATTGGTTCGTCATGTTCGTTGATGACTATTGATGATTATTTTAGGTGATGTTGGGTGTACACCTTGACGAAGAAGAGTAAAGTCCTAGATTTGTTTGTGAAGTGAAAAAGAGATTGGAACTGCAGATTGGGAGAAAGATCAAGATGTTACGATCTGACAACGATGGTGGGTACACATAGGACCCCTTTTAGCAGCTATGTCGAGACGAGGGTATAGAAAAACACTTCACGGTTAGTCATACACTGCAACAGAATAGGGTGACAGAGAGGTTAAATCGGTCTTTGCTAGAGAATGTCCGATGTTTATTATCGCAGAGTGGTTTAGAGAAGATCTTTGGGCTGATGCACTTTCATATGCGAGCCACTTAATTTATTAACAGGCTGCCTTTATTTACGATTGAGGGGAAGACCCCTATGGAGATGTGGTCGGGAGAGCCAGCAAATGACTATGACCAGCTCAATGTATTTGGGTACCCTGCATATTATCATGTTAGAATTGATAAGTTGGAACCTCGAGCTAGGAAGACTATATTTGTAGGATTCAAACGTGGTGTCAAGGGATATAAGCTATGTGATCTAGTTGATAGAAAGATTATGCTGAGTAGGGACGTCACATTCAATGAGACTTCTATCTTAAAGCTTCCTAGCTCTCATCAGGTGGAGAGCGACCCGATAGAGAAGATCGCATATGGTGGAGATCGATGCAGCTCCATAGTGTCCAGATGGTGCAGTATCCATTAGAGTACCGACTGAGGTGATGCCAGGCGAGCACGACGGTGACACGAAGGATACGGGTACTGATGTGCAGGATCAGGGACCGACGGTTCAGGTTCAGGATTCTATTGCGGTTCGGAGATAGACGAGAGATATACGGATGCCAGCACGATATGCCGACACAGTTGCGTATGCACTTACCGTGGAGAGTATCGATGAAATGGTGCCTACTATATTTAGAGAGACCGAACAAAGTTCGAAGGCTGATTCATGGCAGGTAGCTATGCAGGAGGAGATGAAGTCTCTTCACAAGAACGATACGTGAGAGCTTGTTGAGCTTCAAAAGGGGCAGAAGGCAATTGGTTGCGTTGATTTTTCTCTCGAGATTTTTTATTTTCTCATCATCGCTTGTATCGGGCTCTGGACGATTCTTAAGAGGAATAACATGGCCGCCCCCAGTGTTGTCATTTTCGGCGGGACCACCCCCAGCGTCGTTGTTTTTAGTTGGACCACCCCCAGCATTCTGGTCAACGGGAGGGTCATCAACATCGATGTATTCGTCCACATCTGAATCGCTAGCTGCTTGGCTAACATTGTTGCGACGACTGGATTCACCTAGCTGATTCGACAAAGCTCGGATCTGTTGGTCATGCATTTGTCTCATCTCCTGCATAGTCATTTCCATTTTGATTTTGAATGCTTGCTTCTGCTTGGCTAGAGCATCCTTAATGATTTTGGCCACTTCTTCGGTGTTAATCATAAACACCTCGCAGGATTCCCCTGGGCTGGATACCATTTTCTCAGAAGCGACTGCAGAATTGACATCTGATGCTTCATCATCCGAGGATAATCCCCTCTGCATTCGCTGGTAATCTCTTTGTCTAATGGTTCCCGATCGTAACCGGGTTAGACGATGAGATATGAGCGGATCAGAACAAGAAGATCGAGTCGATTTTCCCTTGTCAACCATATTTATCGTGACTTCTGGAAGTTTGTCACCTTGAACGGTCGATCGTTTCTTATGGAAACGTCTTGGCTTGGACTTAGTCGCTCCGTTAGAGATCCTCTCAAATACCGAGACCCTCTGCGGAGCGGTCTTGGGGCAGCTACACGCCGATAAGACTGCCATGATAATCTTAGCGTACGGGCAGTGAGACTCCGATTCTCGGGTACTTCTCTTCCGAGACTTGTTCGTACCCCTAGCCTGATAGTACAACTCATCGACGTTACCGTCAGAACAACCTATCGGTTGTTTACATGAATCCTCAGGTATAACGCGTTCGTTTATCTGACGCGTTTTCTTCTGAGTATGCAACTCCTTGTTGGCATTCTCAAGAGTCACGCGTTTAGAGTCACGCATTTGTAAGCGTGATCTCTCGACGGGCTCTTGGACTTTAATTCGCCGTACGAGGTGGTCAATTACAGGAGTTTTCCATGTGCTACCCCCAGCTTGAGTAGTTGTCCGGGATTCAGTCACCCGACCCCAGTGTTCTTTGACCGGGGCTTTACCTCGACCCGTATGCGTAGGACCAAGACAATCCGCGATCTTAATTCGGGACAAATCAACGGTGTCACGGTGCTCCACCGGAGGTGCGGAACTCGAAGGGATCAACAAAATAGGTACAGAACGTCTTCTGTCTTGACCCTGACGCGGGTCAGATTTGGATGACTCGCGGGTCGGAGGGTCGGATCCAAGTGACCCGCAAAGTGGAGGGTCAGATCCAAGTGGCCCGCGATTTAGAGGGTCGTATCCAAGTGACCCGTGATTTAGAGGGTCGGATGCAAGTGACCCGCGAGTAGAGGGTCAGATCCAAGTGACCCGCGATTTGGAGGGTCGGATACAAGTGACCCGCGATTTGGAGGGTTGGATGCAAGTGACTCGCGACTTGGATGGTCGGATTTGAGTGACCCATGGCTTGGAGGGTCAGACTTAGGTGATCCGTGACTTGGAGGGTCGGATCTGGGTGACCCACAGCTTGGAGGGTCGGATTTGGGTGACCTACGAATTGGCGGGTCGGATCTGGGTGACCTGCAAATTGGCGGGTCGACTCTGGGTGACCTGCGAATTAGCGGGTTAGCTCTGGGTGACCTACGAATTGGCGGGTCGGATTCGAGTGACCTGCGAATTGGCGGGTCGGATTCGGGTGACCCGCGCGTCGGCGGGTCGGATTTGAGCGACTTGTATTTTTTGATCTTTTCGGCCGTCGTCTTATACTTTGGCCTCCAAACTTTGTGCAGTTTTTGTGGCTTCTTTCCCACTTCTTCCCTCTGCAACTTTTTGGCCTCTTGCGCAAGAATTCACGCGTATGCAAGCAGTACGCGGTGCTTTTTGATCCGCTCCTCAAGAGTTGAACGGGTCCTTTTGACTTGTACCTATTCACTTGTTGATGATTTGGAGGAGAGGGCATTTGTCTGCTGTTGGGGCACTTGGCGTTGCCTAATTTTCAGATCCGCCTCGTAACGGATCCTGTCAATTGACTCCAAAGCCCTAACGAGTTGGTGCGCAAGACGTTGGCGCTGTCTTTGGCGAGCTCTCTCCGATAAAGTGGGCGCGCCTTCTGTACTCAACTCCTTAATTGAGGAGGAGTTTAGATCTGCAGATCCGGACTCATTGGAGGTCAGAAGGGCGTTGCAAGGTTCAGCTACCGTAGCAACGAGGGCGTTGATCGTCCTATGCTTGTGAGAAGCGGAGGATCTGGAGGAGGAGGACGAGAGGTATTCTTCGTACTTCTGTTGGTCGAACTCGTATTTGACCACCTCTTCAACCGGGATCTTAATCATCGGTTACGATACGACGGTCTCGATAGCGAGACCGTTGGCTCCCACTGTGGTCGTCAGCTTGTTTGCATCGAAAGTTAATGTCTTCATTGCTATCGAATCTATTACAACTTTAGTCGTTATAATAAACTCGAATAAAACAAAAAAGTTGATCTTTTTATAAGAACTCCTTACACAAGGAAAACAATAAAAATTATAAATCTCATCAAAACAAACGTAGGGAGATCGTTTATCGGTCTTCTGCTTGCGTGAGTGTCTTCGCCGGTGCCGGGGTTTATCCGTGGACGACCGACGATCAGATCCGATTGTTGAAAAATTTGGCAGAGCTCCTACTTCACCAAGGAAGTATTTGCTTGAAGCGCTGAGATCAACTAAGCGAAATCAGTAGCTCTTCTCGAGATTAAGACCAAGCCTAATCTCGAGGAATAGATGGGAATGGGTGTCGGATCTCTCGAACTCTCCTTCTTTATGCCGAAGAACTCGCCAAGATCTGTCAACCCTCGCTAAAATTCATGCTCCTTTGACTCCTTAATCCGACAGCACCTCCTCCTCTTGATAATTAATCCCCCTGCTGAAAGGAGATCCTAGGCTTGTATTTATAGGCTTCAGTTGGGGAGTTTTCGGATAAGAATGGATGATTCTTCCTTATCTTCAGTTAATAACTGATTAACTACATTTGGGGATGATATAAAATCAGTTAGGATGCTCAGGAACCAACAAATCCTGAGAAAAACCGATCGAAAACAGTGAAAACGCGTCCGGAGGTCGAAACTACGCGCAGGGCGAATCCGACCCGCGGGGGGCGCGGGTCGGCGCAGTCCGACCCGCCGCGCCGCCACGGGTCGGACTTGGCCGACCCGCGCGGGCGCGGTTCGACGCGGTCCGACCCGCGCGGACGCGGTGTTTTGTGGCGTTTTCGCTGAGTCTTTTGGTGTTTTTCGGGACTTGTATTCTCCACCGTTTTACGTAATTGATCGTCTTGTTGACTTGTACGCTTCGTTGCGGGACTGATCGTCGAACGCGTGTTGGTTGATGTGCGCGTGTTGATCGATGCGCACGAACTGATTGATGCACGCGTGTTGATCAACGCGCGTTGGTTGACGTGCGTGTGTTGATCGATGCGCACGAACTGATTGATGCGCATGTGTTGACCGACACGCGCGAGCTGATTGACGCGTGCGTGTTGACCGACGCGCGCGAGCTGATTGACGCGAGCGTGTTGACCGACGCGCGCGAGCTGATTGACGCACACGTGTTGACCGACGCATGCAAGCTGATTGACACACGCGAGCCACTTGGTTCGTCGTTTCGCTTCATGCGTTTGTCGACGACAGATAATCCTCTTAGACTTGGATAACGACGTTCGTTGTCTTCTCTCTGTCTCGAGCTGTGTACGGACACCCATATGCATTTTTAGACGCCTACAACATGCATGATCCATGAGTGGGTCATTGGGATGTCGTGAGATGGATTTTGAGGTACATTCGAGGTACGCTCAATGTTGGTTTGGTTTATGAGCGGGATACTACAAGTGGACTGTTATGTATTGGCTGCGTTGATTCAGATTATGCCAGAGATTTGGATAATCGCCGATCTACGACGGGGTATGTGTTCACTTTGACCCATACGTCGGTGAGTTGGAGATGCACCTTACAGTCTACAGTGGCTTTATCTAGGATGGAGGCAGAGTATATGACGATTACGGAGGCTGTGAAGGAGGCTATTTGGCTTCAAGGCTTTTGGAAGAACTTGGTATATCATAGCGATCCGTCACTATTTATTGTGATAGCATGAGTGCTATCTATTTGGTAAAAAAATTAGGTTTTTTATGTGAGGACGAAGCACATTGATGTTCGTTATCACTTCGTTTGGGATGTTCTTGAAGATTGCGATATGAAGATTGTTTAGACTCTCGTTCGAGTTCCCAACTTGTTGTGGATTGAGTCTATTATCGTGAATTAACTTCACGCCGTACTAGACATAACAAGTGGGACATTTGGTCATTTTGGTGTCGGCTCGGTTTTGAGAAATCTTTACCGAGATGGAGAATTATGAACGTGTGGGAGCCACCACGTTTATGCTCGTGAAGAGATCACGTTCACGCGTTAAGAGATCACCCAAATCTCTCGTACAGGCCCACCCGATATCATAAACTATATAAGGCTTGCCTAGGGTTTTGTGAAGGCGTGCAAGCAAAGGGGAAAATTCTTCGTGTGCGGCTGTGCAAGGAGAAAAACGCAGTCACTTTTGTGAAGAGAAGGGTGATTTTGAGCAGTCCTTTTTTAGGGTTTTGAGCATCCATTGGTGGAGAATTTTGTGTGAGATTTGAGAGTTTGTTTGAGGGTTTAAGTTGTGTGATTGTAAACCCTATTAGTATTCTCTCTCTCTAATAGTATATCTCCCCCCTTACCCTGTGGACGTATGCTATTTGCTGAACCACGTAAAATTTATTTGTCTCGCTGTTTGTGTGATTTGTAATAAGTTATTTAGATTCCCTCGACGGGTCTGTCCTAGAACTGATGAGAGGAAGAGCCGATATCTCACTTTGTTGAGATATTTTGCTTTTGGTTCTTGTTTTCTTGGTGAAACTAGAATTCCTATTGTGATCTTACTCTCTTGTTGCGTCAAGGTGCTGTCGAAATTTTCGTTGCGCACAACAAATTCTACATCCACTCTTCCTTCTCGTGAAGTGTCTAGCTTCTTCACTATGACCTGAATTCATCCAAATCACAACCCGATTTGGTAGGTTTCAAAGACCGCACCCTCCAAAATCAGTCATCTAACCTATTTCTTCACAATGACTAGAAGAAACCTAAGCCTATCTGGTCAAACTCTCAATTACCCTAGCTTGAGTACGCTAACCCTCAATTGCCCCAGCTTTAGTATGTTGTTAAACTCACAAGTTTAAAATACAACCAACCAAAAAATAATTGAAGTATAAAAAGAACAATCTTCCAGTCCTTTATAAAATTGTTCTTCGAATTGATGTACATGAAGATTTGTGAAGAAGCAATTTAGCGTTGTAGGCGTAGAGCACTCGTTCTCACTGAATCAAACTCCGATAAAAAGCTCGCTAAGAAGATGTTGAATGAGTCTCAGGGGATTTGATCAACTCTCTCTCTCTCTCTCTCTCTCTCTCTCTCTCTCTCTCTCAAACCCTAGAACAAAGATCTCTCCTTTTTTATATTTGTCTCCTTAAACTTCTTGTTAATTATAATTTCCAACTCCTCTAAACTAAACTTCTATAGAACAGGAAAGAGATACCTAAATCTAATTGCAAAGAGCTAGGAGTCCAAATCAATCAACGAACGACTAAGATTAAATTTGAAAATTTGCTAAGACACGTCATAACCATTGATGGTGAGATACGATCATCGATGGTCTATTGATGATCATTGATGATTGATTGTAGTCAATCAATTATGTAAATTCTGATTTCTAAAATTTTCCAATTGTTGACTATAGCCCATCAATAGTCCTTGCAATCATCAATGATCGACTGTAGACCAACGATAGTTCGATTTTTTTATTTTCTGTTTCTCTAATTCTTTTCTATAGTCCATCAATAACTTGACTATTGATGGGGCCTCTTGAACATCACTGATTCAAAAGTTGACATCAATGTTCGTGTTGATTTTTACATCGTTTTGAACCGCGACTTATTTGTACATGTTCATTTCTAAAATATATAATCTTACAAACATATCAATAGCGAATGAGAGTTTGTTTTTGATCAAACAAGAGATATTGCACGAACAACGCTCTAACATATCCGCACTTGGGTAAGTAATGTGAGGGGTCTATCCACAATTAACCCTTTTACTTACTTTCACACTTTTAAAGAGGGAAATTTTAAGCTCAATTTTTCATCTATTTAATATTTCTTGTTTGCTTACGTTTTAATGTTCTATTTCAACTTTTCTCCTGTTAATGAAATAGATATGCATAGTTCCAACTAGCTTCCATCACTTTCAATAGACAAGGATAAGGATAATAATAGAATAATTACATTTTCTTTTAAGATTATGGTGACAGAACCGTATTTGTCAAGTTGATTTCTCTTTCTATTTTTCTTATTTTACACTTGAAACGATGCAAAAGAAAGAGGGGAAAAAAAGGGAATCCCATATATTTTCTTGCCTTTTTTCTAACGTATGCGTGCAGTCCTGTACAAACAGAGTTCTTCTATATAGATGAATCACACTGTTTGCAGGGGAAATTTAATTCATTTACCTCTCCAAATTTTTATTTAATATTTATTTTGAATTAAAAAAATT
>NC_033796.1:40781825-40782635 GCF_001876935.1 Asparagus officinalis | reverse complement strand
AGGTTCTAGTTGTTCCAATCCATTGCAATAATATATACATCGAAGGAAAGTCGGTCGTTATATTAATATTAATAGATTTATTAAAAATTTGTGTATTGTCATTGACATGTATTTGATGGATTATTTTTACAAATATATTTCGGTAAGAAAAATTCATATTCATATCTGTAAAAGTCAAATACAAATATAAATCAAAGGTTCTAGTTGTTCCAATCCATTGCAATAATATATACATCGAAGGAAAGTCGGTCGTTATATTAATATTAATAGATTTATTAAAAATTTGTGTATTGTCATTGACATGTATTTGATGGATTATTTTTACAAATATATTTCGGTAAGAAAAATTCATATTCATATCTGTAAAAGTCAAATACAAATATAAATCAAATAATAATATATACAAATGCAAAATAGATACAATAAAAAAGATAATATTAAAAACTAATGTGATATTAAACTGGTTAAAACTAATAATTTCTCAAATGTGATTCTATTAATATGGTGGCCGTATCTTAAAAAAACTGAGATTAGATATCTAGATTATAAAAGATTGACCTTAAATCTATTAATCTAGCATCTAAAGCAATTTCAAATGTATGAATGACATTATATTCGGATACAAATATAAATATCTCACTTACGTATTGACCTTAAATCTATTAATCTAGCATCTAAAGCAATTTCAAATGTATGAATGACATTATATTCGGATACAAATATAAATATCTCACTTACGTATTGTTACGTGTAGGAGTGTCCAAAAAGTCCGCGGCCCGGGCCCGGCCGGGCCGGAACCAGGCCGGGTCA
>NC_033796.1:40776157-40780832 GCF_001876935.1 Asparagus officinalis | reverse complement strand
TATATATAAATATACTTATATATGTATAATATATGTGTATATATATTTATACTCTTATATAAATAAATATATATATATATATATAATATATATTTTATATATATGTTTATGTATAATACAATTTGTTTATGTAATTTCTATAAGTACTTACAATTTGTTTATGTATAATATATGAATGACATGAATATTTTGGGCTATTTAGTCTAGTGGTAAACTTTAGGAGTTTGGAGAGGAGGTTAGTGGTTCAAATTCTAGCTACAACATATATATTTAAAAGTCTTTGATAGGGCCTTAGGGCTCTTTGAATTCTACAATTATTTTTAATTTTGTTTATTTTTATAAATTCAACAGCCCCTTTGATATCTACAATTATTTTTAATTTTGTTTATTTCTATAAATTCTATAACTATTTTATATTATTTTAATTTTTATATTTTTTTATATTTATAAATTACATAATTACAAATGATTAATAATATAATTTTTTAATCAAAATTGTGTCTATTTTGGTCTTTTTTTCTTTAAAACTTAAAAAAATTTAAAAAAATAAAAATTTTCAAAACCGAGCCGACCCGGTGTCCTGCCCGCTTAGACCTAGGCCCGAGCTCCGGTTTTGCCCGGCCTGGGCCCGGTTTTCCGGACCGGCCCGGATGGACACCCCTAGCTAGTTATGTGTATCCATATCCTATAAGATATAGATATTTAATGTCCATAGTTATATCCTATTGGGGCTGTTTGGTTGGATAAGAATAGAGCTGCAAAAGTAAATAGATCAACCGGGATTAGTAAATGCATTTGTTTGCAGCTTTAATTAGGAAATGGAAATAAACTTGCATTTCGTAGGAAAAAAACTCGCAATAATTGCTGCAACCAACTTGGTGGGTGGAATAATAATGAGGTTAGACGATAGAGACTTATTTAATGTGATCCATTCGAGGGATGAGAGGGACTTACGGATTCAAGTTCACGGATACGTGAGTGAACGGTTTGCGGTCCAAAAAGCCTCTTAAGCAAAGCAACATTGTCTGCTGACCCTTCAATTGGGGCTGCAAGTATTAGACCTAGGCTGTGTGTTCCAACCGCCAAAATAGAGGAAATTAAACGTCAGCAACTATGGTTGCTCATCATCTGGATCGACGATCGATCTGGTCTTTGATGGTATATCCAGCTAGTTGCGGGCCTCCTCATTTGTGGGGGATCCTCATGTAAATAATAATAATAATAATAATTGTTGGTGGGAATGGTTTCTTATATATATGGCAAAATATATATCTTTTGCACCAATTATTCCTCAACCAAATACTAAACGTACTACAATGAAAATATATTTCCTATGATAACAACTGGGAGATGCAGCCGGTGAACTACGAACCGCGTTAATTGTATTTGCGCACCGCATCTGACGCCGCACAAGTCCTGTTCGTCCCCTCTTCGCTGACCGCAGGCGCACGCTGTAGCGGACGCACGCCGCCCGCGGACACACCGCGTACTTTCGATACGCTCGTGTTCCCCCGCGCAATTAATTTAAAAAGAGAAAAGTTCTCATGACGATATATAATTAAAAGCAAAGTAAGCCCGGTGCACTTTAAATATAGTGGGAATCAAGTACAGCGGTAACAGTACACATCATGATCAACGCGTGCGCCCAACACGCAAAATTAACCCTAATTAATCCATTCAACTGATTAACCACAAGTTCATTAGCCTATTCATCCATCGGCCAACTTCACTGAGCTAGCCCCGGTCTCCGAGCCGGTCGTCGGGTGAACCCTAACGTTAGATGATGATCCCTTGCTCTCTCCTTCCTTCTTATCTCCTTCCTTCTTCTTCATCTTCTCCTTCTGATTGTCTTGTTGAACTTGGAGGTTAGCGTAGCTCGCTCCCATGGACAACATTGCGCTGGTTATTATTATATACAGAAAGGCTAGATTCTTTGTTAAGTTAGTTTCAGTAGTTGCGAGCTGGACTTAGGATCAAGCGAGATTTATATAGGAGGGAAAAGGTTCTATTTTCAATTAGTTTAGTTTATTTATTTGTAATTGTTTAATTTGGTAGGTCACGAGGAGATGGGGGCCAATGAATGCAGTAGTGATGATGAGTGCCATCTAAGTTGGCATCTATGAATTAGAAAAGCGTTAAAAAATTCCCGTGGGCGGTCCACGATGTAGAAGAGAAGGGTACGTCGCGTCATTGGGGCCTGAAATGCTGGCTCGAGTGAACTCGGTAGTTAATTAGTTTCCTATCTGATTATTAAAATACTAATTCATGTCTAATCCTTAAAAAAGAGACGGATCGAATGGGATAAGAGCTACTACGTACTCATCTGCAAACTGTATGTTGGTCACTAACAACAAATTACGTACAAATCTTAAAAATTCACGCGAGGAAAAATTGGATAATTGCATATTAATACTCCCTTAAATCATCTATAATATATCTTTAATTGCAAATTAGTCTCTCAAATCTCACTATTTGCTCATTCCTTCAATCTATGTCTCGATCTTGCAATTTTGTAGACCGGATTCGAAAATATTTATTAACCGTCTAAATCTTACTTTCTTTTCCATGTCGGACTAGATCACATCTCGTACCTATATATACTAATCACTAACCCACACTTAACTGATAGGATGCATACACTATCTACAACAGGCTTGATCTACGTCAAGAAATATTACAACAATAGCCCTTCAAAACTAATGAAGAAATGAGCCTGTCCATCATGATTGTTAATTTGTTTCACCCAAAAAAAGGGAAACGGTGTGGGAAGCTAGGAAATGGAACAAAAAGTAACTTGTAGAGCATTATAAGCTTTCTATTATGTTGTTTGTTTCAAATAAAATAAAAATAAAATAAAATTGAGAGATGCTTTTTACAAAGTGTTGGTGTTAAGTGATCAAACAATCAATTATATGGGGATGAATGAGTTGATGAGGGGCCGCTCACTTCTTCGAATATCTGGTTTTGAGTAGAGCAGTTTTCAGACTACACAAAGTAGAAACTCGTGAGAGGACGGGCCTTGGTTCCCCCGTTGTACCCCCGACGATCAAGTCAGCTGGTGAACTTGAGTGTGGAAATGAAGAACCGTAAGAATTCTTGTAGTGTAGTATAATTAGCAGATATTCAAGAGTCAAAAAGTCCAGCTTCTTTCAAAAGGAAGAATAATACCTCCATTTATAGTGGTGATGGAATGATAGAATAGTCACTCCAGCCGAGTACATGATGACGGTGAAGAAGTATAGGCTGGCGGCTACGTCAGCATATACTTTACACATGCCGATTGGCGAGTGGAGGAGAGATCACCTCAGCATTAAATGGGAAGTGATCGGAGGCATGACGATGATGATGTGGTCCGATGAGTATGAAAGACTATCGGGGCTAGAGGCATGATGGCGTCTGTCAAGCATTAAATGCGATGCTGACACGTTTGTCAGCGGGGGAGGCTCAAGGATGTCATTTGGCTTAGCCGAGATGTAACGTCTCTTGAGTCAACCCCGCAATAGTGTCGAATAGCTGGTCGAGTGGGCTCGTAGCTAGTCGTCTTCGACAATAGGGCCGATAAGTTCCGTCATTCGAGTCGACATAAGGGAATGTCGACTTGTCGACTCGGCGAGTCGACTAAGTTGGAATCCTTGATGGTCTTTGGGCGCCAATTTGATTGGGGCATTGCATGCAGAAGTACACATGTTTGTTGCTGGCAAACGGTCACACTTTGAGGATTGAGAACACCATGACACAAAGTAAAGAAAGTACCTCAATTCCAAGAACAGTTAATTCCTGTTTTTTCAGAGGAATTGGCTACAAAAATAACATAACCTTATTAATTATTTGGTGACTTTTACTTTTCCACACACTCTCTCATTTTTTACATTCTCACGTTTCTTATCTTTTTGGCTTTGATACAAACTAGAGATCAGCTCTCCCACACTCTCTCCTCCTTTTCCCACCATTCATTTGGATTCAAATCCTATCCACTACACAAAAGTAGCGAATGTTTACGCCAAAAGTTGGTTTATTCATCGCTGAATCTATTATAATTGTTTATCAATTATAGATTCAAGAGAGTGTATCTTTTTATAAGATCTCTCGTTATAACGAAAATAAAATAAAAATTAAAACTCTCTTCAAACACACGCAGAGGGCGTTATCACCCACTGCTTCGCGTGGGATCTTTACCTATGCCGTGGACGCGTTAGTCCGTGGACCTCCGCGAATTAGATCCGGTTAACAGTGATAGATTAATTAATGCTCTTGCTATACAAAGGAAACAATCGCAGAAGTGATAATCTCGACCAAACAAGGTTACGACTCTTCTCGAGATCAAAACCAAGTTTGATCCGGAGGAAAGAGGGAACGGGCGTCAGATCCTTCGAATAGTTTCCTCTTTATACTGAAGTTCGCCAAGATTTGCTAGCCCTCCTCTGAAATTCGTGGTCCACTCTTCAATTTGATAGCACATCGCCCTCTGATTTCAGATCTTTGCAAATGAAGGCCCTAGGCTTATATTTATAGCCTTCGGTTATAGTGTTTTCGGATAAGAACTGACGATTTAATGTTATCCGTAGTTAACAACCGCTTAACCATGTTCAGAAATAGTATCAAAGCAGTTGGGAGGCTCTGAAACGATCAAATCCCACGAAAACCAGTCAAAAACGCGTTTTCGGCTCAAAACTAC
>NC_033796.1:40751428-40776147 GCF_001876935.1 Asparagus officinalis | reverse complement strand
GAGCCACCAAATGGTGGCTCGGCCCTTGGCCGAGCCACCGGCTTTGGCCGAGTCATTTTAATTTGGTGCGACTTGACCGCCAGGGGCTGTTCCGATTTTCCGGGTATTGACTTGTTTCGTCATTACACATTTTTCGTCGTTTCATTGATTTGTACACTTCACTAATTCGCTTCATGCGTTTCGTTAACTTGGAGGTGGTTGACGAGTGCGTTGGCTGCTTGGATCTGGCCGTGAGCGTGTTGGCCACTTGGAGCTGGCCGGTGAGCACGCGGGCCACTCGGAGCTGGCTGATGAACGCGCGGACCACTCGGAGCTGGCCGGTGAGCGTGCGGGCCACTTGGCGGTGGCTTGTTGCTACGTCATCAACGGTTTGCCGATTCGCTTCGCGTGCTTATCGGTGTCAGATAATCCTCCTTGATTAGAATGATGATGTTCATTATCTTCTCTCCGTCTCGAGCTGTGTTCGGGGACCTATATGTAATTTTTGATGCCTACAGTGAAGAGATCACTACTTTTATTGTGGCCACGTACTGATTTTTTTGTTGAATGGTAGTGATTTGTCTATGAGTATAAGTTAGGAATTAGTATAATTCATAGGAAGTATGGTGAGCGTTATATAAAGAATGCATCACAATTATTCATCAAATAAATCAACGTCTCTAATTAAAGCAGTGTTCTCTTCCATGCTTTTTGTAGTGGAGATGATCCAAATTTTGCCTATATATGATGGGCATCAAAGTTCAAATTCCTACCTTATAGAAATTGGATTCAAAATTTAGATTTGGTTCCTTTTCGGATTTTGATATGTATATAAGAAACCGACATTTGCTGATTTGATACTTGTCCCGTTGTCCGAGTGTCTACTTCATTATTTGAGGATTAGAGACATTTTCCTAGCGTCTGCTTTATTTTCTTCCCCAAAGAAAGGAAAATTTCTTATTTATGATTTGAGTAGATACTCTTGGATTCAAAAACGAAGAAGGCTAGATTAGAGAATGTTCAAATTTCTAAATCTAGATAAAAAAATATAGATATGGTGTTTTCAAAACTTTCCATTTGAGTAAAAATATCCAACCCCCTCCCTCCTTCTCTCTCTTTAAAATATCAAGATGTAGCGAATTCAAGGTGTCAAAATCCCAAAAGCAAAATCTTCATATGTTTCAGCCCATTTAACTTTTCCCTTTAACTTTTCCCATCTGGTTCAGTCCTTAAATTTGATATCTCTGCATCCATCTTTTAACAATTATTATCTGCCAACTAAGCATAGACAAAGAATAAAAAATAAAAATCTCAAAATGTTTTTATTTCCTCTATTCATTCATGTTAAGTCTAAAAAAAAAGTTGAATTAGACTTAACATGAATCGAATTAGACTTAACATGAACCGAATTAAATTAAACTTAACATGAACCGAATTAGACTTAACACGAACCGAATTAGATTTAATATAAAAGTCCATTTCATGTTAAGTCTAATTCGGTTCATGTTAAGTCTAATTTAATTCCTTTTAAGTCTAATTTAAATCACGTTATATCTAATTCAACTTATTTTAAGTCTAATTTAATTAGTGTTATGTCTAATTCAACTTGTTTTAAGTCTAATTTCATGTTAAGTCCAATTTAATTCATAAGTCTAATTTAATTCCTTTTAAGTCTAATTTAAATCATGTTATGTCTAATTCAAGTTGTTTTAAGTCTAATTTAATTGGACTTAACATGAAATTAGACTTAAAGAAATTAAATTAGACTTAACATGAACCGAATAAATCTAATCTAATTTATTTTAAGTCTAATTTTAATCAAATTTAGTGTTAAGTCCAATTTAGTTCATGTTAAGTCCAGATTGGTTCGTGGTAAGTCCAGTTTAAATTATTTTAAGTCTAATTTAAATTGTTTTAAGTCTAATTTAAATTGTTTTAAGTCTAATTTAAATCTTGTTAAGTCTAATTTAAATTATTTTAAGTCTAATTTAAATTAGACTTGACATGAAATTAGACTTAACATAAAATAAAATAGACTTAACATGGATTATATGTTAAGTCCAATTCGATTCATGTTATGTCCAATTTGGTTCATGTTAAGTCCAATTCTGTTCATGTTAAATCCAATTTAAATCATGTTAAGTCCAATTCGATTCATGTTAAGTCCAATTTAAATCATGTTAAGTCCAATTCGGTACATATTAAGTCCAATTTGGTTTATATTAAGTTCAATTTAAATCATGTTAAGTCTAATTCAACTTGTTTTAAGTCTAGTTTTATATTACATCTAATTTAGTTCATGTTAAGTCTAATTTAATTTCTTTTAAGTCTAATTTAAATAATGTTATGTTAGTCTAATTTAGTTCATGTTAAGTCTAATTTAATTTCTTTTAAGTCTAACTTAAATAATGTTATGTCTAATTCAACTTGTTTTAAGTCTAAAAACAAGTTTAATTAGGCTTAACATGAATCACATTAAGTCTAATTCAACTTTTTAAAGTTTAATTTCATATTAAGTCCAATTTGATTCATGTTAAGTCTAATTCGGTTCATGTTAAGTCTAACTTAATTCTTTTTAAGTCTAATTTATATCATTTTATGTCTAATTAACTTATTTTAAGTGTAAAAACAAATTGAATTAGACTTAACATGAATCGTGTTAAGTCTATTGTAACTTATTTAAGTCTAATTTCAATCATGTTAAATTTCTTTTAAGTCTAATTTAAATCATGTTAAGTCTAATTCAACTTTTTTAAGTCTAATTTCATGTTAAGTCCAATAAAGGCTAATTAAAACAAGTTGAATTAGACATAGCATGATTTAAATTAGACTTAAAAGGAATTTAATTAAACTTAATATAAATTAAATTGGATTTAACTTAAAATTTGACTTAAAACAAGTTGAATTAAACTTAACATGAATTAAATTAGACTTGAAACAAGTTGAATTACACATAACATGGTTTAAATTAGACTTAAAAAAAAATAAATTAGACTTAACATTAAAATGAATTAAATTAGACTTAACATTCAATTAAACATTCAATTTGCTATGAGAGAGTACGTTTCTTATTATCAAATGTGCGAATTTAACCAACCGAGAACTTGATCACATTCAAAAATGTACGCCCACAACAATAGTTCATACTTCCAAGCCACAGATTCTAGACTAACCTTTCCAATGAATGGCTAAATTCAGAAATTCGAGATTCTTTCGGAATCTCAATAAAAAAAACTAGTAAAAATTATTAGGGGAGTCAGCTGTCGGCTCCCGTTGGTGCCAAGGATAACTAGGCCTTTGACAAAGTCAAACCCCACCCATTATAAGAAGTCTGGCCCAATCCCAAACTCAGCGCCAATCAAGAAGCACCAGCTACGTATTTTCCTACGCGCAGATGAATTTCCACGCGAAGCCAAAAAAGAAAAAAAAACAGGAAAAAGAAGTGGGGAGGAGGAGAAAAAAAAAGAATTATCCACACAAACAAATTTTTTAAAAAAAAGAGGCCAGGTCGAGCACCAAAGTCTTTTTATTAAACCAGCGTCCGCTTACAAATACAAATCACGGCGACCGCACGAACCCGAATCCTACGTCCAATTTCACCGAGCTCCGTCCGGTTTCGGACCGGCGGAGGGATGAACCCTCGCTTTTGACGATGGGCCTTTGCTCTCCTTTTCCTTTTTTTCTCCTTCTTTCCTCTTAATCTTCTCCTTGTAATGGTCTTGTTGAACTTGGAGGTGGGCATAGCTTGCTCCCATGGACAACATGGCTTAGCTAGCTAGCTATTTTACTCTAGAGAGCTTTGAGATCTTTGCAGGGGAATAATGTTTCTGTGGGTGGTAGGGAAGCTAGAGGGGAGTATTTATAGGAGAAAAATGGTCTTTTCATGGTGGCTGAGGGCATTGCCCTCCCCCTCTGGAATAAAGTAGTTCTTAAAATATCTGTGGGCAGTCCACGATACAGGTTGTCTATGAGCTGAGTTTGGTAGGGCCCAACGGGCTCCAACAACAAAAAGTCAAAAAAATAAAATAAAAATTCCCAAACCTCCTGAATTCCGAGGGTTTTGTATAAAATCCTTTTCAATTGCAATAAGGGGCTGTTTGGAAAGAGGTTTTTTAGGGGGAAATGGCTGGAAAGCCCGCTAAAACTCTGTCAAAAGCTGCACTTTTGGCAGACTTTACTCCTACCCAAATCGCAAACAAACAGCCCCTAACAATAGATGTTTTTATAGGATTCATTGTTTGGGTGGGAAGTTGATTTTTTTCATTGAGATATTCATTACAACTTTAGTCGTTATAATAAAAATAAAAGAGATAGTCTTTTTACAAGAATTTTACACAATGAAAATAAAAAATTACAACTCTCATCAAAACAAACACAACGGACGTTTATCACCCGCTGTTTGCGTGTGATCTTTGTCTGTACCGAGGATGTTAATATCCGTGGACTAATAAGCGATCAGATCAATCCGGAGTTTCGTTGATTGGCGAAGGAATCAAGAAACAGAAGCAATTATCTCAGCAACAGCGAGATAACCACTCTTCTCGATATCGCAGCTAGGTACGATCTCAAGGGAAGGAATCGAGTTTTGGATCTGACGAACTCCTCTTCCTTATGTCGAAGAACTCGATCTGATCTCCTCCTCCTCTCTGAAATTCGTGCTCCTCAATCTCTGATTCGGCAGGGCTTCGCCAATGTTCGAGACTTCCAGATCTGTGTAAAATGAAGGTACTAGGGCTGTATTTATAGGCTTTAGAAGCCCTGTTTTTGGATAAGAACGAACGATTTGATCTTATCCTCAGTTGTAACCACTTTATCACGTTCTTGGATAATGTTAGATCAGTTGAAACAAATCTAGGTGGTTAACGGTCGAAAAACGGCTCAAAACTGCGTAAAATGGTTTTTTGGGGCCTGCGGACACCCGCAGTGTCTCGGCCATGGCCGAGACACCTCAGTTGTCTTGGCCTCGGCCAAGACAAGGGTCCGGGGCACTGTTTTGTGCTTCTCGTTTGTTTCCGCTTTATCTTCGTCATCCGAACTCGGAATTATGCTATTCAAAGTGCGTATGAAAGCCGACGAGGAGATCTACAAGCTCCCATGGTTGAATCATACATGGAATAGACAGAACACGAGATGCGCTTTATTTTTCATAAGCGAAAAGTAGCTCCCGATTAGTTCGTATCTTCGTTATTCTACAGTTTCGTTGTTTCACACGGTTCGTCGACTTGCTTCATGCGCTCATCGACATCAATTAAGCTTCTGTGACTCGGATGGTAACGTTCATCGTCTTCTCTATGTCTCGAGCCATGTGCGAGAATCTGTGGGCAATTTTTGACGCCTACATTCATTTTATGCGGATCCGATTATGTTTTGCAGTGAGTATCGACTATCTAACACAGTTCTCTTCCTTCATTATGACTTGAGGCATATAGTACTGACGATAAAATGAAGCACACGTCTTTTAAAAATTTATAAATCATAACAAACTCTCTAATTTTAAAAGAGAGGGGAAAAACCTTTTAAAAAGAAGGGGAAAATGCTTCCAGCCCCCAAAACCCAAGAAAACGTGCCCCCCGAAGACTTTGTCAATGGGTGCTTTACCCCAAAAATAAAGATTTTATTCTCTGAGCTCCCAAAACACAAAACAGAAGAGATTAAAATATGTGAAGACCATAATACCCTTCTCTCTCTCTCTCTATCATGATGTTACTGATAGTTAAAATGATTGATGGTCATTGTTATTTTATTATTTTTGTTTTTATTATTTTCGTATTTTTAGAATATTCGTTGTTAAGGATAATGGTTGGTTGTAAATGTTATGCATTGGTTGTGAAGATTACAGGTTGGCTGTTAAGGTTACGGGTTGGTTGTTAAGGATATGGGTTTGTTGTGTAGGTTATGTATTTGTTGTTAAGGATATGCGTTGGTTGTGAATGTTACGCTTTGGTTGTGAAGTTAACCTACACAACAAATCTGCAATCTTAACAATTAAACCCGTAACCTTAAGAATTAACTCGTAACTGTTCGCGGTGAAAATTGCTTTCATTGAATTCATTGTTGTCTTGAATAACTGTTTTTCGGTTACAAAAGATCCGGTCTTTTTTTAGATCCGGTTACAACGAAATCAAAGAACAAGAAAAAAATTACAACTTTCCTTTTACAACTTTCCTTTAGAACAAATCACAAGATCCTGTTCTGCGGTCTCTTGCTTGTGTGGGATCTTTGCCGACGCTGGGGTTAATCCGTGGACCACCGCGCGATCTAGATCCGGTCGGATCTACACGATTTGACGGGTATTATTTCACAAAGGAAATAATAGCCGTAGGGTACTAATTCACCAAGGAAATAGTAGCCTTTAGTTCTCGGGATCAAAGGCCAAGCTTTGATCCGGAGTGTTGCCTCGTGTAGATCTCAGATCCGATTTTTACCTCTCTCGAATTCCTGCCTTTTTTGACGTGGACGTTCGCCGAGAATCAGATCTGAATCTTCAAGTCCTTAAGTCTTCGAAACTCTGCGCTCAATCTCCAATCCGGCAGAGTAACGGCTCTCAAAGTTCCAACCTTTTCAAATGAACAAAGGGGAGCCTATTTATAGGCTCTCTGAACTGTGCCCGCGCACAGATCTGGGTCGGCCACCCATGGGTGGCCGGCACTGGGCCGAGCCACCCATGGGTGGCTCGGCCCCCGAGCCACCTATGGGTGGCTCGGCTTTGGCCGAGCCCCCCCCCTTAGGCGTTGGGTTTTGTTGTTTTGTCTGGTTTCGTGGTTGATTCGGACTCTGATTTATTGGCAGTAGATCCGATTCCTGATTAGGCAGTAAATCCACTTCTGAGTTCGAGTCCGAAACTGATCTTGATTCGATTGTGATTCGTCTGAGTCTGCCCTTGGTTGGATGACTCGTTGACTCTTCGAACCCTTGGCTTGATTCTACATGCGAATGGGTGTATTCCACTATTTACGTTCGATTCGTCGACTTTGTCGCCTCGTTGGTTCGTCGGTTTGTGCCGAGCCGTGTTAAGGGACCTATAAGCAATTTTACATGCCTACAGATACCCCCTCCAAAGTATTTCAGCCTCGTTCTTTTATAGAAGAGTCTGGGATACTTTGGATATGATTGTCCCAATCTTCAGTCGGTGTGACGGGACCTTGGAATGGCTTCTGTTCTTGATTCCTTCAATCCTCCAGGCTATTCGGTGCTTTGTCGAATGTCTGTAAGAGTTCCGGTGCTGCATTTATTGTCTGACCGTTGTCGAAATTTTAAACTTGAAGTCGATTCCTGATTTTTTAATCTTTAGCTGACCATCGATTGTTGGCGTTGAGTCTTTATTTGCGACGCGTTGTCCGGCGTAGTGTTGTTGAGTTATCCTTAAGAATATTTTTAGAAAAATATTCTCCAGAAACTTCTCAACCAAAAATAGGGAATAGTTTATACTCATATACCTTATTGGAGTATTTTCTGTGCTCAAATGAGCTGAACCGGCTTGTTAATGAGCCAAAAAAGACAGTAATTCGGCTCAAAAAATCTTCTGATTTTTCCGAACATGTGGGAGAGGCAAGAATAAGCCAAGGACTGAACTCTCTGTCGATTTGAAGTTGTTTCGATGCTCGATTCAGCTTCAATTTGAATTCTGGTTCAAACCAGGTTTGGTCCGGTTCAACTTGGTCTGCTCCGGTTCAACTAGGCTTGGTTCAACATTATAAAAGAGCTCTTTTTTTCTCCTCATTAGGGCCCCCCCCCCTTAACCCTCTTTTCACTTTTATCTCCCCTCGAGCATCCGTTCTCCCTCAAAACTTCATAGTTGCATTAGATCTAGTCTTCCTTTGGATCTTTGACTGAGAAATCCCTCGAAACTTCCATATTTAGAATTTCTCTCAGGCCCCTCGAGCGTGTGGTCTGAGTCTCTTTCAAGATCTGATTTTTATTGGACCCACGAGCTTTCTCTCAGGTAAATCCTCAACCATTTTAGCATTTTTTATGCTTAATTCAATTTATGAATTTGTGGGGTCGCATGCGAGGGTTAGGATTAAGATTTGGCGCCTCGAGCTCACCTTTCAGGGGGGGAGAATTGCAAAAAGGAGGAACTTTTTCTAGATCTGATTCCTTAACTTATTTTGCAGGTCTCTATGTCTCGTATTGTGAGGGGTCAATCCTCTACCACGTCGGCTGATGGCGCGCCTCCCTCTTATGCTGGTGAGCTATTTTTGGAAATTTACAAATTAGTCTATTTTTTCTTGAAAATTTGCAAATTGGTCTTTTTCACCCCTATTTTGTTCTCCTTGGCGAGGCAATCGGGAAGAACATTGATTCTCCTTGGCGAGGATCGACGCTTTAAAGATTTGTTTTGCTTGGTCAAAACTATATCTCAAAATCAATAAAGGGGCGTTTTGACGCTGCATTATGCCTTATAAGGCAGGGATATATAGTCGATATACCCTATCTTATAAAGGCATAATGTGGCCAAATCGTCTCACCCTTTATAAGACAGTGACTCTATCTTACCCATTCGTAGGATGAGTTCAACTTCCTTTTATGATTGAGACTAACAATCGTTTAAATTTTTGCTTCCAGTGGAGTATCCTTCTGGGGCGTTTTCATCTCACGCAGTGTACGGGCGTCGTGGCGAGTACTATTCGACTTCCGACGATTTCTCCCCTATCCCAGTCACTCCTCGGTTTGCTTCGGGCACGTCGACAGAGATTGCCCAAGTGGTGAAGGAAGGTGGATATCGAGCTCTTCGCCAGTTGATTACAGATGCGCCCCTCGTGAAGGATGCCAGTTCGATTCAGCCTCTCAAGAAGACCGACTTTTTATTTGGCGATTCTGCCAGAGATTCGGATGCCGTGTTTATTGATGCTGAGCAGTGGCTTCATAAGACTGGCAGCGGTTTCATATATTTGCCGAAGATTCCTCGGCATCGTTCGTTGACTGAGCTCCGGCGTCAGGCTGTGACACGGGAGATGTCGTGGCGCTTGACGGAGGAGCATGAGAGCGTTCACTACGGATACATCACTCATCAGGCAGTTCCTGGTTCGAGCAGGAGTCACATCACTGGATTGCATCCTGGAGTATTGGGATTAGATGCACCGTCACGTAACGAGCTTCTTGCCGCTGCTTCTACTTTGAAGAATCGCCTTGCTGCTTTAGGACGGGAGATGCCTGCGACACGCCACAGGTTTTATGGTTGGGTCCATTCTTTGGACAAGCTTTGGTGGACTCGCATGACGAAGTACGTCTTGAGCCGATGGAGCGAGGAGTTGCACGCTTGTGGTCTGTATTTGCCTGTCAGCGCGAAGCATTTCTTTGCTTTGTGCGAGCTTTATAACCCGGATTCGAATACTTTTCTGACCCGGCAAGGGGAATTGGGTTTGGCCCTCCAAGAGATGCACAGGATTTCTGGTTTGCCTATGGGACAAATGCTATATAAGGAATATTTTCCCTCCAACCAAGAATTAAGTCAGCTGAAGGGTCGCATGCCTGACCGCTATGAGACTTTATGGGACCTCACATGTCACTATCAGATCGCTTTGGCGCAGTCTGAACCTTTAGCGAAGAGGGCTAAATCCCATGTGAGCCAGAAACAGTTTGCGTCTTACTTGTTCAGAAATCTGGAGAGCAATTCCGGCGAGGCTATTTGTGAGCTGGCACCACTCACTCCTTCAGGGGTTAATAGTCTACTGAAGAAGGTTGATGCTCATTCCTATACCATTAGCAGTCCTGAGAGTGGTTTTCCTACAGGGACCAAGTTTAAGACATTCTTGTGGCATGCGACCGCGCCGATTCGACCGATGACCCTTCTCGCCGGTTACCTCGCTATTTGGTTAAAGAAATACGTGGTCCCGTATCAGTCTAGTGATATCTTGCGGTTCAGCTTGCCTACAAAAAGGAACTTTCGCTTCTTCCGGTGATGGTGGCTAACATTCATCGAGGGCTTCGACAGATTTCTGGTGCTTTTACGCGGAAGGAAAGTGAATTACAGACTCAGATTCCTACTATTAAGGTGGAGCTCCCGTACACTTATTTGATGGCTTGGTTCGTCCTTCATCGTTTTGATATGATGTTAGTACCGTATGCCACAGACCCCTCCGCTCCCTTACTACAGTTGTTTGAGAATGGCAAGTGGGAGGGGCGAGGATTCCCTGACGTCAGACAGCAGCTACAGGTACACAAGTGTTGGGCATTTTCCACTTGTTTTCTATAGTTCTCCGGCCGATACGACGAGTGTCTGATTGATGAGGAGAGGCCGAGGGAGTATCAGACTCATTTGGACATTGGCTGCTTTAACTGGCTGGTAAACATCAGGCCGGGTTATCTGACTTTTCGGGTGGGGAATCAGTGTTTCATAGAGCCATACCTACCCTGCCGTTGGCTATGATCAGCTTTATGTCGGGAATCCACGTCAGCAGCTTCGGACCCACGGCGGTTTGGTGGACGGTCTTCGTGCATGGTTGTGGACCGTGACGGGCTGTACTGGTGCTAAGTTCAGTCTCTCGAGTTCTGAGCGGCAGTTGAACCTCACCTTCCTAAGCTGCAAGTGGTTGTTAGCAGCCAATAAACCATTCCTGTGAAGCCGATTGGCAGAGGCTGAGGCTGAGGAGGCTTCTTCAGGCTTGATGCCGTATGATTTGGGAAATGCTGCGATCACAAAAGGGCACGGCACAAGACCGCGTCGGATTGACGAAGAGGGAAAGAAGATCGTTTCATTCTGGCTGATGAAGCTTCAGGCGGAGATCTTGAATCATTCAAAAAGATCACGAGGACGGCATTCTGAATCGAGGTCAATTTCTTACTCTTTCCCTTTATCTTCCAGAATTATTAAGCTTGACAATGGTTTGACGTTTCAGGGACCACAGATGACCATGATGAAGAGTTCCGTCCTTCTCCCCAGGCGGGTCCTTCAATTGTTGCCCCTGCTACTAGGCGGAAGAGATTAGCCCGCAAGCCGCGTGTAGTTTCACGGGCATCGGACATGGATTTGGCCGGTGAAGATCCTGTTAGTGATGGAGGTAACATGTATCCTATAGACCGGCCTCTTGATCATTTAGAACTTTGACTCACGCTTTTCCATTTCTATATAGGAGAGCGTGGGGAGAGAGAGATGAGTCCTGATCCTGTTTTTCACGATTCTACATCTTCTGGTGAGCCCGACTCACCGCACCAGGTAGAAAGGCCCGCAGAAGCTGGTGACATTAGGGAGACCGTCGATGTAGGACCCGGTTCGATGAATCCAGGTACATCCACCATTAACAATATACAAAGGAGTTGAATGATTCGGATTTTGTGCATTCCCTTTTTGACGAGGAAGGCTTGCTTGTGGACACTCCTATGCTCCACTTTATGTATGGTTCTCCTCAGATTGATGACCAGTTGCCTGGAGATGTATTTCCTGAGTCTACGCTCCCTAAGAATCCCGAGGATGGTTTTTCTGAAGGTACGTAGCTCTTCTCAAGTTAATTATAGGACCAGTCAATTTTGACTAGTGCGACTATAATATGATGTATCTGAGAATTCTATTTTGTATTTAACAGGAGCTTTTGTCGAGACTGATCCTGTCGAGCCAGCTGTGGGACCAACTACTCCAGTTGATACACCCCCAGCTGTTACACCTCCACCACCCCCAGTGACTCAAGAGGAAGAAGGTATAAATGTTGATACACCCCCAGCTGTTACACCTCCACCACCCCCAGTGACTCAAGAGGAAGAAGGTATAAATTGAACTGCTGAGAAATGTTATTTATTTCTTCATCAAGGTTTTTGACGGATTTCTCCTTTTTGTGTAGGGCTTTCTTCTCGGCTTCACGTCCTTATGAAGGAGCTATTATCAGACAGTGACCCAGAGAAGATTGTCATCTGTATAGAGATCCGTTCCTTCTTCTCCTTTGTGAATGCTATGATTGACAAGCTCTTCCACGGCGGACTTTCCTTTCATCAGTTCAAGCCGTTCCTTGATCTTAAGATAAATTCAATAAGGGATGCAGGGTACCCTGATCTAGCGAAGTCTATTGTTGATGATCTTGACTGCCTAGAGCGTGAGCTTCAGATGTTTCATGAGCTCCGGGATGCAGGTGTCTCTTCATTCATCGCTGCCGAGTTGGATACTCACTTACAGACGTGGCGTGATACTAGGTTTCTTGCTGATTTCGACATTCAGGTGCAGCGGGATCGAGTGGACCGAGTTGAAGCCCACCTTGCTGCTAGATCATCTTCACTCACCGAGCTTGACTCCTCTATTACTTCTTGTGAGACCCAGATAGACCAGCTCCGAAGAGAACTCCGTGAGAAAGAGGAGACTTTGAGTATTCTTCAGATGACGAAGACACAGGATCAACAAGCACACACCGCTTTATCAGATGAGTTGAAGTCCTTGAAGCAGAAGTTGACCGAGACAGAGGAGGTTGCTGCAAAGACTTTAGCCACCAACGAGGAGTCTATCAGAGTTGAGCTGAGACAAGCTTATGATGAGAAGCTGTTTAGGCTTAATCAGCAGATTTTCGGCCATGTTTTTGATGTATGATTTTATTTGCTGAATACTCTGACTTTTGATTTTCTTAGTGGAACTGGTTTTTATCTTTATATTTATTATGATTCCTCATTCCGCTTGAAATGATTTACCATAAAACTTTTAGGATTTTTGGCAAACCCTCAGCCATCAACGGATTTGATTAGCCTTTACCGACTACCGTTTGAGTCGGGCTAGCATGCGGATTGTCTAAGTCCGTTCCGCATGTCACGTTGTGCTAAGAGAATGAATTCTCTGAGACTTTCGTGCTATGATATTGAATACATAGACTTCGTCATTATCACGGGAATAGGCTACCCGGCGACACGTGTTAGGTGTTGACTTTAGGATTTTTGGCGAACCCCCAGCCTTTAACGGGTTTGATTAGCCTTTACCGACTACCGTTTGAGTCGGGCTAGCATGCGAATTGTCTAAATCCGTTCCGCATGTCACGTTGTGCTAAAGGAATGATTCGAATATGTAGACTTCGCCATTGTCATGGGAATAGGCTACCCAGCAACGTGTTTTAGACGTTGACTTATCCCTACTTAGGCTTCGGGATAAAATTCCCCAGAATCGAACTCTGGTGTCTTTTTCTACGGAAAAAGACTAAGCCGGCGACGCGTGTTAGGCGTCGGCATATCATTTCTTAGGATTCAGGATGAAATTCCCCACGCGTGTAAGACATGGATTTTGGTGTTATTAATAACAACCACAACCTGCCGCAATGTTGAATATGCGGACGAGTGTTCTTTTTAACGGTTAGGAACTAACCGGCAGCGCGGGTTAAGCGCAGACTTATCCTTGCTTAGGTTTCAGGATAGAATACCCCAGAATTGAATTCTGGTGTCTTTTTCTACGGAAAAAGACTAAGCCGGCAGCGCGTGTTAGGCGCAGACTTATCCCTGCTTAGGATTCGGGATAAACTTCCTAGGATGAATCCTAGATTGATGAATTCTTGGAAAAGATTGGTGCGGGAAAGGGAGAATTTTATATTCTATTTCCCGGTCTTCTTTTAGGGTGAAGGTGAACCCGAATACAAGGAAAGAAGAATTTTATATTCTATTCCTTGATTCTGGAAAGGAAGAATTTTATATTCTATTTCCAGGGAAAAAGAAACTAGAAGTGGGATCTCCACTCTGAGAATCTGGAGAATCTAGATAAACTTGCCTTTTATAGGATTGGTTATCTAAACTGAAAAAAGAATTCTTCGTTTATCAAAGTGAAATCTCAGCTTCGGTTATAGCCATGAGAGGGCTTAACCAAAGAGAAGAAGAAGGGAATTCTTTCGTTTATCGAAAGGGGACTCCGAAATGAAAGTGGACCTCTCGTTCATGGAAAGAGTCAAGAGGGCCAGAAAGATATTTTTAGTGGACCCACTGTCAATTGAAATTGATCAGTGAGGGATTTTGGCGGTGAAAAATTATTTTGGGTTATCCTCTAGAATATCAAGTGTAATATTCTTCAAGGAACTTCCCGGTAAGCGGGTTATCCCGAATGTACTAGGGATAGTACTTTTTCAGGAACTTCCCATTTATTGGCATTAATTGCCTGGTGCCTTCTTGAGTAATTAGGCGATATGCGCCTTTTGAGTAGACTGTGTCTATCACAAACGGTCCTTCCCATTTGGGTTCGAATTTACATTTCTTCTTAGAATTGAGGATTATCGGTCGGCGAGCAGCGAGGACCAGATCTCCTTCCTTGAAGCTTCTCTATCGGACTCTTTTATTCTGGCTTGATATAACTCAATTTGTTGTTGAGCCTCCAAACGCTTTTCATCCAACCTCTCGAGTTCTTCGAGACGTTTTTTATGCTGTTCTTCTGTCGTCATCTCAGTTGCGAGAGCGATCCGAAGTGACGGGATTTGAATCTCCAATGGTAGCACAGCTTCACATCCGTATACCAACGAATATGGGGTGACCCTTGTAGGTGTGCGTATGGTGGTACGATAAGCCCAGAGTGCTTCACCGAGTTTATCGTCCCAGTCTCGCTTATTGGCCTTCACGAGCTTTGACAGGATCTTAATGATCGTCTTGTTGAACGCCTCAGCTAATCCATTTGCGGCGGGATAATAAGCTGTCAACGAAACATCTTCGATTTTGAACTTGTCACAGAACCTGATGAAGGCGTTGCTTATGAACTGCGGACCGTTGTCATGGATGATCCGTCTTGGCACGCCGTGTCGGTATATGACATGATGCTTGATGAAATTAATGACGTTGTTCGTCTTCACTTCTCTAAGCGGAATTGCTTCAGCCCACTTTGAGAAGTAAACTGAAGGGGGAAAAATAGGACCGACAATGTCCATACCCCATGTCTCGAACGGCCAGGACGTGGTTGACGTGTGCAACTGCTCTGGTGGCTGATGCATATAATTTGCATGTATCTGACAAGCGTGGCATTCTCGTGCGTATTCGATTAATTCGCATGTACCTGATAAGCGTGGCATTCTCGTGCGTATTCGATTGCGTCACGAACCATTGTGGGCCAATAGTATCCCATCCTTCTGATGCGATCATACAGTTTAGGATCGGGCTGATGCGCACCACATGCTCCTTCGTGCGCTTCCTTAAGAACTTCTTCTGCTTCTTTGTTCGAAAGGCATCGGAGTAATAAACCATCGTATCCCCTACGGTATAACGTATGTGTCTCGGCATTATAAAAGAATCTTGGCGCTCTTCGGCGAATTGACTCTCTTTCTTTTACGTCCTCTGGCAAAATACCATACTGGACGTAGTCAATGATGGGAAAACGCCAATCTCGGGACTCAGACCCAATTTGAGTTGAATTCACCTCCTTGGCGTTAATGTCTCTGTCATTTTCTTCTTCAATATCCATATCGTATATGGGTATGCAGAGCTGATGCGTCCTTACTGTGACTAACAGCTCAGTTTCAGGAGGCTGCGCAAGTGATACTGCTAGTGCTGCCAGTGCATCCGCATAAGCGTTCTGGAGACGAGGGATATATTCGATGAAGAATTCTTCGAAAGATTCTGCCATTTTGATGGCTTCCTGGTGGTACGGGATCAAGTCTTGGTTCCTGACTTCATATTCTCCACGGACTTGGTTGACTATCAATTACGAATCTCCAAAAGCTTCGAGATATTCGACCCCCAGCTCTTTGGCGAAACTGAGTCCAATGAGAAGTGCATTGTACTCGGCCACGTTATTGGAACACGGATCAGTCAATGAATAAGCTCGGGGCATTACATGCTTTCCCGGGGAGATTAAGACGACTCCAACCCCAGAGGAAACTGTATGACCTCCCGGGGTTATTACCTTATTAACTGCTCTCGACGCACCATCGAAATATAATTGCCATACTTGTTGGTACGACGTAGTGTTAACCTCGTGGGTTTCGTCCGGCAAGTCATCATATACTTCTGCCGTATCTGTGGTCGGGTTTGCCGCCAAAAGGTCACAAATCGCCTGCCCTTTGATTGACTTCTGCTGTTTGAAGTGCAAATCATACTGGGATAAGAGAAGGGCCCATTTCGCTAATCGCCAATTCATAGAGGCCGGTTGCGTCATAAACACCCGTACTGGATTAACGTTGGAGATAACGTAGATCGTCTGTCCCACCAGGTAATGCCGCATCTTTTGCATCGCAAATACCAATGCAAGGCATTCTTTCTCAATCATCGGATATCGAGACTCTGCGCCTACCAAGGTCCGACTTAGGTAATAAACTGCCTGTTCGTGACCGTTATCATCGTCTTGCGCTAGTAAGGCACTTATCGAGTGGTTCATCGCCTTGAGATAAATCAAGAACGGTTTACCAGATTTCGGTGCAACGAGAACAGGAGGGTTCGCCAGATATGTTTTGATATCTTCGAACGCTTTTTGGCAGGCATCATCCCAGATAAATGATACCCCTTTCTTGTTTAGCTTAGAGAACGGTTGGCACTTCCCAGAAAGATTTGAGATGAAACGCCGGATATAAGCTAAACGCCCTTGCAATCCTCTGAGCTCTCTTAGATTTCTAGGAGGTTGTAGTTCATGTATCGCTTTCACCTTATCGGGATCGATATGTATACCTTTAGTGGTAACGACGAATCCAAGGAATTTTCCGCTGGACATTCCAAGGAATGATTTAGTGGGGTTCATCTTCAATTGATGACTCCTCATGAGATCGAACATCGTCTTCAAATCCTTGATGTGATCTTCTTTGTTGCGGCTTTTCACAACCAAATCATCAACGTAGCATTCGACTGTTTTCCTGAGATGTTCTTGGAAAATCTTAGTCATCGCTCGCTGGTATGTGGCACCGGCATTCTTCAGGCCGAATCCTCTCGGATAAATCCTGATTCGATCAATTTCTTAACCTCTGCCTCGATGGCTTCCATTATCTGCGGACGAAACCGTCTTTGCTGTTGCTTGACAGGTTTGGCATCCGGCTTGATATCGAGGCGGTGCATTGCTACATTGGGGTCGAGCCCTGGCATGTCTTCATAGTTCCAAGCGAAGACGTCAATATACTCCCTGATGAGAGCAATTAACTCCTCCTTCTCATTTGAGGGAAGACTATCGCTGATGAATATCGGCTTTGGGTTGGCCTCGTCGCCCATGTTAACTTGAGCTATTTTATCCTCAGTGGGGGGTTCTCTCTGTTCAAACCTGTCACCATACTGCATATTCAGATGATGAACCCACGGGTCTTCCCATGTTGGCATTTGATCATCGTCCTCCATCGTAGACGGATCAGCTGTAGCCATATTTACCATTAGGGCTTTGAATGCCTCCCCTAGACTTGTGTCGGAATTCTCAGCTGAAGAATCAGAAGAGGTTGAAGAATCAGAAGAGTATCCTTTCTTAGTTTTGTTAGCAATTTGATCGATAATTTGCCCAGATTCATCATCGGATGAGGAAACATAGCCTAAGCCTCGCCCGTATTTATAATAATCCTCTGGTCTCCCTTTTGGTACATATACCACTTTGGCTGGAGTACGAGGACCTCGATTGAAGTATAAACCTTCTCCGAGTGTGAAATCGTACCCCTGCTTTTCCATGAGCTTGCGCGCTTCCGGACTATATTTAGATAAATGCCGACCAGGTTTGTCATCCTCTTTAGTAAATGATCTGGTAATGGAGAGCTTTTTCCTTTACCATAAATTACTTCTTTTGCACCTCCTACCTTGTTCGGGATGATCATGGTTGTTCCGAAAGAATGCTGGAGGCGCTCCTTTGTTACATAGGATGATCGAAGCGGCATATACAAATCGGTATTATTGTACAATTCTGTTATCACATCATCAAGAGACAGGGAGTACTCTAAACCATTATTTATTTCATTAGTGGCAAGTTGCCAATTACAACTGCCATCTGACGATTGATCATCGTCAATATTGATTACGAAGGGTACAATGTCATTTAGAACAAAACCACCATCGTAATCGAATCTGGCTTCGGAATCAGCTTCTCCTCCGCTGTCCGTGCCCTGGACTGATGGTTCTGTATCGGATTCGTTACCATAAAGGAGAGAATCAGTGAAATAATTCTCAAATCCTTTAAATGGTTGTTTATCCGCTCCATCAGTGTCGACATATTTCAGACACTGATGTAGGGTGGAGGGAACTATAACATTACTATGGATCCACGGCCGACCCAGTAGTAAGTTATATGATGTCTCAGCATCAATCACATAACACGTGACTTCCGTCTTCAGATCGCCCATTTGGCACTTTATCCGGATCTTTCCCAAAGGCCTTGACCCGCTGGTATTGAATCCGTAAATGACTGTGCCCGTAGACGCCAATTTACTGACTGGAATGCCCAGGCTATGCATAAGGCGAAGCGGCATAATACTCACAGTGGAACCCGGATCCACCTGGATTCGGTTGACTTCGCTAGAGCCAATGTATCCGATGAAGTATAACGGTCGATCATGGTTCGAATTCTTCGTCTGCATGTCCTCTTTGGTGAAGGTAATGCAGGGAAGGTTTTTAGTAGCTATGTTGCAATGTTGACTCAGCAATTCCGGCTTCTTGCAAGGCCTCCCTGGTTTCCTTGGACAACCGCAGCAACTCATACAGCGTTATCCGTGCTGGAATATTGGCTAGTTGAGCCATTATATCGAAGACTTGCGGAGTCTTTGAGCTTTCCGGTTTGTCTCTTCCAATCGGGCGACTGAAACGAGACTGCTTCGGATTCTGCACCTCCTGGGGATTCTTCTCTTTCGGTTTATTCACCGGATGTCGTCTAGCCTCTTTGCCCGGTGTAGGACTTGTAATCACCCCCATCTCCGTGAGAGTTTTGGCTGGTCCCCGTTTATTCACCCCCTGCTCACTAGGTGGTGGATAGTTGTAGTGATACTCATTTCCGCTTCGGGTCGCAAAAACTTCTTGTTCTTCTTCAGAGAGCGGGAAAGCTAGGATTCTTTCGTCATCTTCCCCTGGGATAGCAGAGACTCCGCAGCAAGACTTTTCTTTCCCTTTGGACTTCTTCTTGGATGACGATCCGGCCCATTGTTCATCTTCAATCAGGTCGGGGTGAACCCAGAGGATTTCACTGTTTGGGGCTGTGTGTGGCACAAGCCCTTTTTGGCGCTGTCCATGTGGGTCATCATTCACTGTCTTCATTCCCACCTTGGTGACGCGTTTCGGCTCGAACCATGTTGTGGGCACCGATCCAAAGCTGATTGACACTGCGTTTGCTCCCACATTCTTGGCAGTACATCAATTAGCGCCTGGATCTTGTCTTTGAGGTGGTAGCAAGACTTGGTAGGGTGATGGAGCGCTCTATGGTATGCGCAATACTTCGGATCCGTCACTTTGCTAGCCCCTTCTTGATCCACAATCGCTGGCAGCTGAATTTTGTTGTTCTCCAACAAGTACTTGAAGATGCCGGGAACTTCGTCATCTTTGAAGGAATACACTTTGGGAAATCTTGGCTCTGAAGACTTCTGCTTCTGAGGCCGTTGTTGCCATTGCGACTGCGATTGTTGTGGCGCTCGTTGCTGCTGCTGCTATCGCTGTTGCTGATGTTGCAATTGAAAGATTTGATTAGCATCAACTGTATTAGCATGTGCCTTACCTTTTCCCCTCGGGTTGAAATTCTGTGCGGGAGCATTTGTCGCCTGTTGGCCTCTCTCCGCCTTCTTTCTCCTGAGGAATCGCTCTGCTTGCTCCCCCCGGACTTTCAGATCCTTCCATGTCTTGGACGGTGCTGTCCCCATTGCTTCCAACACGTCCAATGCGAGGTTGTTGTGGTAAGTCTGGAGGATGAATTCCTCGGTGATCGGGTCCCGGCAGTTCATCGTTTTATTCCGGAACCTTTTGACGAAGGTGTCGACTAATTCTCCGTCCTTCTGTTTCTCGTCCAGCAATGATCCGATGGATATCTCTGTGTCGTCGTCGAAGAAGTTGGCAAGAAATTTGGTCTCCATGTCGTCCCAGCTATTTATGCTTCCTGGCTTGAGGCGACGATACCAATCGAAGGCGGCTCCGCGAAGAGTGCCGACGAATGACCGCACCATCAGAGGCTCATTGCCGGAGATTACCCCCAAGTGTGATTTAAAATAAATCATATGTTGAGTGGGGGAACCCATCCCATTAAACGGCGTGAAGTTAATTAGGTTGAACTTCGCCGGATATGGATTGATTCCCACTCTCTTGGGTACGGACAAGGAATGCCTGTTTTCTTCATCTCTTGAGCAGAAATCAACGTGTTGATTTTGCTCTCGAGATTTTTAATCTTCAAGTTTTCACCTGAGTCTGCATTGGCATTCTCGTTACCACCCCCTGCATTGACGGGAGGATTATTGGTGTTACGAGCCTCATTCGTATCCTCGTCCTCCTGATGAACTTGGTTGCGACGACTTGGCTCGCCTTGCTGGTTCGTTAATGCTTGGATTTGCTGGTCATGCATTTCTCTCATGTTTTGCATGGCCATCTGCATTTCGAACCTGAAGGTTTCCTGCTGCTTAGCTAAGGCGTCTTCAAGCATTTTGGCCACTTGTTCCGCACTTATCATAAATGCTTCGCGGGGTTGTCCCTCGCTGGATACCGTATTATCTGACGCGACTGCGGAGCCGGCATCAGATTCTTCATCTTCTGAAGGGAGTCTTGTCCGAACCCTACCATAGGTTGCTCGCTTGATGGTTCCGGACTGCAAACGGGTTCTAGGCCGGGATGCGAAACTCTTTCGGGGACCGCCTTGATGCAGCTGCATTCAGATAATACTGCCCGAATGAGTTTGGAACAGGGGCACTGAGTTTCCTGTTCTCGGGGACTCCTTTTCCTGGTTTTATTCGTACCCCCAGCACGATAGTACAACTCGTCTGCTTGACGATCGGAGTAACCTATCGTGTGTTGGCACGACTTCTCAGGTATAACATTATCGTCATCAGACGATAATGTTTCCTTCTGAGGGGGAACTGCCTTCTTCGGGCTTTCAAAAGTCACGCGCCTCGAAACATGCCTTTTTGGGCGTGAGTTCTCGGCGGGCTCCTGGACTTCAATGCGCAAGTTGGTGAGCGTAGCTGCCCTGGTCTCTTTGTCATGTAGGAGGTGATGGCGACCCCCAGCATGCTGCGTCGTCCGGGGCTTTTTCATCGGGTCCAAACGATCTTGAATAGGAGCTTTGCCTCTCTCGTCGGGAATCGGACCGAGGCGCTCCAAGATTGGCTTCTTCCTTCGGGATGATTCTGCATGATCTCCCGGAGAAGCTATTGGGATTGCCGACGACTTTGGTTGATTCACCGAAGGTTGAACTTTGGTTGGAGGCTGTTTCGGCCTCCACACTTGGCGTGTTGATGGCGGCTTCTTGGCCACTCTTCCTTTCTTCAATTCCTCGGCCTTCTGCACGAGGATTTTTGCCTGTGCAAGCAATGCGCGGCGTTTGTGAATCCGCTCTTCGAGTGTCGAACGGTTCTGTTTGACCCGGATCCATTCGTTCGTCGGCGGCTTGGAGGAACCGCCATTCTTCAGTTGTTGAGGCTGTTTGCCTCTTCTATTCGTCAGATCCGCGTTATAGCGGACTCCGTCCGTAGACTCCATCGCCTTAGCGAGTTGTCGCGCAAGGTGCTGACATCGCCTCTGGCGGGCTCTCTTTGAGAGAGCCACAATGCCCTCAACAGTAGACGCGTTGACAAGAACAAGTTTGACCTCGTCGGAGGTCGGTGGAACTTCACCTGACGCAACTTTGGCATCAGCTGGGGTGAGAGCGGCGTTGGCATTCTCCTGGAGGAGAACTTCTTGGACTTGCGGGGGGAGGTAGATCCGGACGAGGATGAAAGGTACTCCTCGAACTTGGCCTGGTCGAATTCATATTCGACCTCCTCCACGACCGGGATCGAGATCCGCGGCTGCGACGTGACGTTCTCGGCAGCGAGATCGGCGGCTCCCACTGTGGTCGCCAGATTGTTCGCGGTGAAAATTGCCTTCATTGAATTCATTGTTGTCTTGAATAACTGTTTTTCGGTTATAAAAGATCTGGTCTTTTTTTAGATCCGGTTACAACGAAATCAAAGAACAAGAAAAAAATTACAACTTTCCTTTTACAACTTTCCTTTAGAACAAATCACAAGATCCTGTTCTGCGATCTCTTGCTTGTGTGGGATCTTTGCCGACGCCGGGGTTAATCCTTGGATCATCGCGCGATCTAGATCCGGTCGGATCTACACGATTTGACGGGTATTATTTCACAAAGGAAATAATAGCCGTAGGGTACTAATTCACCAAGGAAATAGTAGCCTTTAGTTCTCGGGATCAAAGGCCAAGCTTTGATCCGGAGTGTTGCCTCGTGTAGATCTCAGATCCGATTTTTACCTCTCTCGAATTCCTACCTTTTTTGACGTGGACGTTCGCCGAGAATCAGATCTGAATCTTCAAGTCCTCAAGTCTTCGAAACTCTGCGCTCAATCTCCAATCCGGCAGAGTAACAGCTCTCAAAGTTCCAACCTTTTCAAATGAACAAAGGGGAGCCTATTTATAGGCTCTCTGAACTGTGCCCGCGCACAGATCTGGGTCGGCCACCCATGGGTGGCCGGCACTGGGCCGAGCCCCCCCTTAGGCGTTGGGTTTTGTTGTTTTGTCTGGTTTCATGGTTGATTCGGACTCTGATTTGTTGGCAGTAGATCCGATTCCTGATTAGGCAGTAAATCCACTTCTGAGTTCGAGTCCGAAACTGATCTTGATTCGATCGTGATTCGTCCGAGTCTGCCCTTGGTTGGATGACTCGTTGACTCTTCGAACCCTTGGCTTGATTCTACATGCGAATGGGTGTATTCCGTTGTTTACGTGCGATTCGTCGACTTTGTCGCCTCGTTGGTTCGTCGGTTTGTGCCGAGCCGTGTTAAGGGACCTATAAGCAATTTTACATGCCTACAGTAACCTACACAACAAACCCATAACCTTAATAACCAACATGTAACCTTAACAACCAATGCATAACATTTACAACCAAAATGATTGATGGTCATCGTCATGAATATTTTTAGAATATTCATTGTTAAGGATAATGATTGGTTGTAAAGGTTATGCAATGGTTGTGAATGTTACGGGTTGGTTGTTAAGGTTACGGGTTGATTGTTAAGGTTATGGGTTTGTTGTGTAGGTTACGTGTTAATTATTAAGGTTACGGGTTTAATAGTTAAGGTTACGGGTTTATTGTGTAGGTTAACTTCACAATCAAAGCGTAACATTCACAACCAACACATATCCTTAATAATTAACCCGTAACCTACACAACAAACCCATAACCTTAACAACCAACCCGTAACCTTAACAACCAACCCGTAACCTTCACAACTAATGAATAGCCTTTACAACCAACTATTATCCTTAACAACGAATATATATTTTTAGAATATTTGTTGTTAAGGATAATTGTTGGTTGTAAAGGTTATTCATTGGTTGTGAAGGTTACGAGTTGATTGTTTACTGGTTGGTTGTTAAGGTTATGGGTATGTTGTGTAGGTTACGGTTTAATTGTTAAGGTTACGGGTTTAATTGTTAAGGTTACGAGTTTGTTGTGTAGGTTAACTTCACAACCAAAGCGTAACATTCACAACCAACGCATATCCTTAACAACAAACCCGTAACCTATACAACAAACTCATAACCTTAACAATCAACCCGTAACCTTAACAACCAACCCGTAACCTTCACAACTAATACATAACCTTTACAATCAACCATTATCCTTAACAATTAACAATTAAACCCGTAACCTTAACAATCTCCCAATATCAAATAAAAACAATTAGTTTCCCTATCAACAACGAAAATAATACAAAAAAAAAAATCATTTTAACTATCATCACAGTAACATCATTATAAATAGAGAGAGAGAGAGAGAGAGAAGAGAGAGAGAGAGAGAGAGAGAGAGAGAGAGAGAGAGAGAGAGAGAGAAGAGATCCATAACCTTAACAATTGACATGTAACCTTAACAATTGACCCGTAACCTTAACAATTAAACTTGTAACCTTAACAATCTCCCAATACAAACAAAACAGTTAGTTCCTCTCATTAACAAAACAAATAAAATAATAAAATAACAATGCACATCAATCATTTCAATTATCAGTAACACCATGATAGAGAGAGAGAGAACGGTATTATGATCTTCACATATTTTAATCTCTTGGGTTTTGTGTTTTGGGGGTTCAGAGAACAAAATCATTATTTTTAGGGGCAAAACATCCGTTGACAAAGTCTAGTGGGGGGAGGACATTTTCTTGGGTTTTGAGGGCTGGAAGCATTTTCCCCTAAAAAGAAAAAGTTAATTCTTCAAAACATATTTGTTTCCGGCGAGGCCTTTGGTCTGCCCAAGCTTAACCAAGGCCTAGCCCAACCATAAGGATTCGGTTCAACTAACTAACCTTAATTAAGTAACTAAACCCAAATCATTTTCTAAAAGGAGACAACCCAATGCCAAGCACATTTCTTTTTTATCTAGGACAATTTTTTTAAAAAAAAACCCTTTTTAAATATTAATAAGCAAAATCGACCCTTTACAATTTTATTCAGCAAAATCAACCGCACGAGACTAGTAGTCTCGTGCAGTGCTCCCAAAACCCAAAAACCCAACAACCTCCTCTCTCATTCCTCCGCCCTCTCCCTCTCCTCCTTCCTCCGCCCTCTCCCAAAAATCCAAAAACCTAAAAATCGAACGCGAGGGAGGGGGAGGGGAGGCCTAGGCGGCGGGTGACGAAGGGGAAGGGGGCGACGTGGGCGGCAGAGAGATTGACGTCGACAGGGGGGAGGGAGGGGAGGGCTTGACGTTTCCCCAGCTCCTCTCCAAATTC
>NC_033796.1:40746679-40751355 GCF_001876935.1 Asparagus officinalis | reverse complement strand
GATTTTTGGGTTTTGGGAGAAATGCACGGGACTACTAGTTCCGTGCGATCGATTTTGCTGAATAAAATTGTAAAGGGTCGATTTGCTTTTTAATATTGAAAAAGAAAAGTTTTTAAAAATTTGTCCTTTTATCTACGGATGAACGCGCCTAGTCATAAAAGATCAACTATTCTTATCTATTTGTCACTACAATTTTCTCCAAAGTCCAAACAAACTGAGCTCTCCACGTGCTGCTCAAAGGATAATAAACAATTGAGGGGAACAAAGAGAATGAACCGTAACACTCTGCCCGCCTCCACTTTGAAGATCCCTGCCGCATCTCCTAACAGTAAAACCATCCCTTCATGATTCAAAATTCGAATTTCAAAACGAAAGAGCCCAAATCAAGTTCTCCCCAAAAAAACTACAAAGTTCGAATTCAAACTTTTTTTTATTAAATACTGTTTTGAGGTGATTGCTGTATGTACGTGTCGTTCGCTCACGGCCTCCGATGAGGAAGAGTGATGAGTTACAGTGTTGGTGAAAATAAGGAAGAAAACGGAATTTCTAAAGCATAAAATACTTTTCTTAAAAAAATATTCACACCACGTGGTAATTCAAGTTTACCTCATGTTAATACAACTTTTCTTTTTAGAATATAATAGAAAATATAAATTCCACAAAGCAAATTTAAACTTTCTATCAATTCTATCAATTCACTGTGAAACAAGTTTGTAGGATTGCACATTTTTTTGAGATAAAAACTTTGAGAAAGAAGTGAAGCGCAGATATCTAAATCATAGATTATTTATAGGTTTAAAAAGTATCTCCAACAGTCATAAATTTTTGGCTAAATACCCATATTGGTATTTTAATTCAACCCCATTTCCCAACAATGTATTTTAATTAGGAAATTCGGCGATAAGACATTTTAATTGAATAAAATTACCATTTAGGTCCTTTTTCTCGTCGGCGGCCACTTTTCCGGCGAAACTCATCACGTGCGTTGCACGTGGGGGCTTAATCTGTGTTTAAGATGCTGATTTAGCTCTGTTTTCTGACGTAGCAGGGAATTAACTCTCTCTCTCTCTCTCTCTCTCTCTCTCTCTCTCTCTTCTCTCTCTCTCTTTCTCATCTTCTTCCCCTCATTCTCAGATCCACAAAGAACCCTCTCCGACCGTCGCCGGCAAGCCAGCACGACCGCCTCCATAACGGGGTTCGAGCTGAGGCGGTGAAGGAGGCTGACGGCGGTGAGGAGATGGAGGCGCTGGTTGGGGTCGACGAAGATGGGAGGGAGGACGTCGGAGGGTGGTTGATGTGGTCGGTGGAGGCCTGGGTAGTGCTATCGAGCGGGGAGCTCGGGGAGGAGACGGAGTTGAGGGTGGCGCGGTTGAGAGAGTCGGCGATGGGGAGCTGAGGGCAGGGATCTCAGGCGGCTGGACTTGGTAGCTGAGGCGGGTGAGGGCTGACGGGGCGGTGACGGTGTAGTGGGAGGAGAGAGGGAGAGCTTGGGGCGCCGGAGGAGTTGAGGGCGGAGCTCAGGGGTTTCGGCAGTTGGAAAGCGACGAGCTGGAGATCGACAGTGGAGGCAGTGCGTGGTTGAGGGGGCTGGGCGGTCAGGGGTGCAGGCGGCGGCGGCGGTCACGGGTCGTTCAGGACTTGCGGGCGAAGGGGATGAGGAGTCTTACGTTGAGAGAAGTTATCAGGAGGATCGTGAGGAAGAGGAAGACGGAGAGCGAACCTGAGAATGAGGGGAAGAAGATGAGAAAGAGAGAGAGAGAAGAGAGAGAGAGAGAGTTAATTCCCTGCCACGTCAGAAAACAGAGCCACATCAGCATCTTAAACACATATTAATCCCCCACGTGCAACGCACGTGATGAGTTTTCGCCGGAAAAGTGGCCGCCGACGAGAAAAATGACCTAAATGGTAATTTTATTCAATTAAAATGTCTTATCGCCGAATTTCCTAATTAAAATACCTTGTTGGGAAATGGGGTTGAATTAAAATACCAATATGGGTATTTAGCCATAAATTTTTAAAACACATCTTAGAAAAAAAATCATTTTCCAACAATAAAAAACATTCATTTTCCAACAGCCTACCTCTAAGAGTCATTTTGTCTGTTTACATTTTCATAATTTCCAAAAAAAAAAAAACAATAACGGTAATAAATAAAATAATATATTCAAGAATATATAGTAAAAAATTAGAATGTTTGAGCGACCAAGCGCGCTAAGTACTAAGTGCGTCTAACAATCGCGTATTATTCCCGCTAGCCACATGCGGGTTTAGAAATCTATGCTTTGACCTATTTATCAAAGCCTAATAATCATTCAATGTTTATAAACATCTAAAAGAATGCTTAAATATCTGACGTGTGACTATCTTATTTTTGTGAGTTGTTAATCAGTCCGGATTGGTAGTTGAGTTCAAGTTAGTAGATAGAATTCTAGTTAGAGTAGAATACTAGTTAGTAGATAGTTTTTTCTAGTTATTGGATAAGATTAGAGTTGTAATCTTAATCCTATATATATGTAAACCATATTGATGAGTTTAATAAGAGAAAATATCAGAACTTCTCCACCGAAAAATAAAATCCCTCTGTTCTCTTCTACTCTCTCTGTTTTGCTGCTGTTGTTCGGTCCCAAAGGACAGTCCCAGGTTCGGCCAATAGCAAGTGCAGGAGCAGAGACTAAAAAATCCCTGCAGCAAAGTCCTGTGTGTTCTTTGGTGTTCGGTTTTCTCCAAAATCAGTGAAAGAAGCTTTGTTTTCAGGTTTGTACAAAAGCTTACAGGTTGTACTTGAGCCGATCCTATCTCAAAGCCAACAAGTGGTATCAGAGCCGGTGTATGCCTAAGTACCAACCAAGATCTGAAGAGATGACGAGTTCGGAGAAGATGACGACCAAGGTGGGTTCGCTCACTCTTCAATACCCGACGTTATCGAGGGACAACTATGCTTCGTGGGCAATCAAGATGAAAGTCTACATGAAGGCTCAAGACGTGTGGGATGTCATTGAGCCCACGGCAGGCGCGTCCGTGGAACATAGGAAGGATCAGATGGCGTTGGCGGCCATCTACCAGGGGATTCCTGAAGAGACTTTGATGGTGATCGCAGAGAAGCAAACGGCTAAAGAGGCATGGGAGACGTTGAAAACTATGCACCTAGGAGCGGATCGTGTGAGGAACGCGAAGGTGCAGACCTTGAAGTCCGAGTTCGAACTTCTCCGGATGAAGGAGAATGATAACGTCGACGATTTTTCGACGAAGTTGACAGGAGTCGTCAACAAGATCCGGGCTTTAGGCGGCGAGATGGAGGAGAACTACGTCGTCAGAAAGCTACTTCGGGCGGTACCGGAGAGATTCCTTACTATCGTCTCCACGATTGAACAGTTCGGGGACATCGACGACATGACACTCGAGGAGGCGATCGGGCAGCTCAAAGCCCACGAGGAGAGGGCACGTGTGTTTCAAAACAACGTCGACGATCATCTATTGTTGACGCATGCGGAGTGGCAAACAAGGAGCAAGAAGAACGGCGGAGGCTTCCTCTCAACACCTTCAACCAATGATGGTAGCGGACGAGGTCGCGGTCGAGGAGCCGGTCGCGGACGAGGGCGTGGCCAAAGAGGCCGAGGCGGACAGCAGCACCACGGCAGCGGGCAGCAGCACCACGCTGCCCAAGCAGGCCGCGGAGGGGAGCACGGCGGCCAGGCAGGCCGAGGCGGCTTCGGCGGCAGAGGAGGACGTCCAGGAGGTGGTTTCGGCCATGGAGGTGCAGCTCGCCAGGAGGGGGAGAGTAGCACAAGCGGTGGTCGAGACAAATCCAACATCAAATGCTTCAATTGCGGAGTATACGGGCACTTTCAGTCGGAGTGTCACAAACAACGCCGCAACCATGAACAGGAGGCTCATCTCACCCGTGCATATGACGAGGAGCCAACCTTGATGATGACTATGTTAGAAGAATCGTCAAGGGTCGTGTTACTTAATGAGGAGAAGGTGATGCCGGATTTACTTACAGCGGGGGAGGCACAAGTTGCCAACGACGTTTGGTACCTCGACAACGGAGCTAGCAATCACATGACCGGCCACCGAGACAAGTTCAAGGAGCTCGACGAGAACATCAAGGGAACCGTCAAGTTTGGTGATGGATCCGCGGTAGAGATCAAGGGGAAAGGCTCTATCCTCTTTCAGTGCAACAACGGCGATCAAAGGCTACTACCTGAGGTATATTATATTCCAAGTTTGAAATCTAACATTATTAGCCTTGGTCAAATGACTGAAGATGGGAGTAAGGTTGTTATTGCTGACGAGTTCCTGAGGGTGTTTGATAGGAACGGTGCTCTCTTGATGAGGGTGACACGTTCAACTAACCGATTGTACAGGATAGAGTTAAAGACTTGCAAGCCGGCGTGTTTGATGGCGAACATTAACGATCCAGCTTGGTTATGGCATGCTCGCCTTGGGCATGTCAATTTCTTCGCCCTCAAGATGATGACTGATAAGAGGATGGCTTCCGGGTTGCCGAAGATCTTGCACCCAAATCAACTATGCGAAGGATGCCTCGTCGCCAAGCAAGCAAGACTACCGTTCCCTTCGCAAGCAAATTTCAGAGCTCAGAAGCCCCTGGAGTTACTACACGCTGACCTATGTGGTCCTATCACCCCATCTACACTTGCTGGGAACAACTACTT
>NC_033796.1:40728473-40745948 GCF_001876935.1 Asparagus officinalis | reverse complement strand
ATCCCCGCCGTATTGGAGCCGACGAGAGGCCAATCTGGGCAGTTTTTAGACCGAACAAAACAACCTGCAGCTGGTCGAGACAGTCCACAGTCTGCTGCAGGTTCAGGATCTGCTGCAGAAGTAGCAAGCCCCACTGCATTGGAACTGTCCGGACCTCCTGAAGCAGCAGCGATGACCCCTGTACGCTACCGATCCCTTGCGGACATCTATGCGGAGACCGAGGTGATTGATCTCCCTGCAGAGGAATTGTTCCTGATTTCTGAAGAACCTGCGAACTATCTCGAGGCCGCATCAGATCAAGAATGGCGGATAGCTATGGAGAAGGAAATGGAGGCCATCGAGAAGAACAAGACTTGGATACTCACGGAGCTACCGCGAGGTTCTAAACCCATTGGTCTCAAATGGGTGTACAAGCTGAAGAAGGACAATGAAGGCAACATTCTCAAGCACAAAGCAAGACTTGTAGCAAAAGGGTACGTCCAGCAGCAAGGCGTGGACTTCGATGAGGTGTTTGCACCTGTGGCGAGGCTTGATACCATCAGAATAATCCTCGCCATATCAGCACAGAATGGGTGGGAGGTGCACCATCTGGATGTGAAGTCGACATTCCTAAATGGTGATCTCCAGGAAGAAGTTTATGTGGTTCAACCTGAAGGGTTCGTTGTGAAGAATCAAGAGCACAAGGTCTACAAGCTTTCAAAGGCACTCTACGGTCTACGCCAAGCACCTCGGGCATGGAACACGCGCCTCGACAAGTGCATGAAGGGCATCGGATTTGCAAGATGCACTCAGGAGCAGGCGGTATACACAAGGAGTAACAGAGGAGATACACTCATTGTTGGCGTGTACGTAGATGATTTGATCGTTACGGGCTCGAGGGCGGATGAGATAAAGTTTTTCAAGCAACAAATGATGAAGGAGTTCGAGATGAGTGACCTTGGATCGCTTTCCTATTATCTTGGTATCGAGGTGGATCAGCGAGATGATTGTATTGCACTAAGGCAGGCGGCCTATGCGAAGAAGGTTTTGGGTCAGTTCGGCATGATGGATTGCAACCCGACGCAATATCCTATGGAAACAAAGCTAAAGCTTGGAAAGGATTCCGAAGGAACACTGGTGGACGTGGCGGAGTATAGACGCATTATCGGATCTTTGAGGTATCTAACTCACACCCGACCCGATATCACATATGCCGTGGGGATTGTGAGTAGGTACATGGAGCACCCTACAGTTTTGCATCGACAGGTTGTCAAGCATATTTTGAGGTACGTGAAGGGTACTATGTCCTACGGATTGGTGTACAAACGAGGTCGAGGCAATGAAGAGTTGGTGGGATTCACTGACAGTGATCTTGCGGGAGATGTTGATGATAGGCGCAGCACAGGTGGCATGGCATTTTATCTAGGTGACAGCTTGGTCACTTGGACATCACAGAAGCAGAAGACGGTGGCATTATCATCCTGCGAGGCAGAATTTATGGCGGCAACTGCAGCAGCATGCCAAGGCTTGTGGTTGAGGAGTTTAATCAGCGAGGTGATTGGGAGTGAGCCCAAGCCGGTCACACTCTTCGTCGACAACAAGTCCGCGATTGCCTTGATGAAGAATCCAGTTTTCCATGGAAGAAGCAAGCATATCGACACACGTTTTCACTTCATTCGTGAGTGTGTTGAGCGAGGACAGATTAAAGTGGAGTTCGTGAGCACGAGCGAGCAGCGAGCGGATATTCTCACGAAGGCACTAGCAAGAGTGAAGTTCATCGAGATGCGGGAGCTTCTAGGAGTAAGGGACTTGGAATCTCGTCCAGATTAAGGGGGAGAATGTGAGTTGTTAATCAGTCCGGATTGGTAGTTGAGTTCAAGTTAGTAGATAGAATTCTAGTTAGAGTAGAATACTAGTTAGTAGATAGTTTTTTCTAGTTATTGGATAAGATTAGAGTTGTAATCTTAATCCTATATATATGTAAACCATATTGATGAGTTTAATAAGAGAAAATATCAGAACTTCTCCACCGAAAAATAAAATCCCTCTGTTCTCTTCTACTCTCTCTGTTTTGCTGCTGTTGTTCGGTCCCAAAGGACAAGTTCGGCCAATAGCAAGTGCAGGAGCAGAGACTAAAAAATCCCTGCAGCAAAGTCCTGTGTGTTCTTTGGTGTTCGGTTTTCTCCAAAATCAGTGAAAGAAGCTTTGTTTTCAGGTTTATACAAAAGCTTACAGGTTGTACTTGAGCCGATCCTATCTCAAAGCCAACAATTTTTACAAAGAAATACTAACATACAGGCCATCTTGATAAGCTTCAGAAGTGCGAGTATACATTTTATTTATTTAGTTTAACTTTTTCAAGTGAATTTAGTGTGAATGTTGATTTTTTTTCCCTCTTTGAATTTTGGCAAGAAGGTTGCTTACAGAGCTAGCCTTTGCCGCCCCCAAGGTTTAAAAAGTTAATATCTTATTGAGCTTTTATGAGTTTAGAGTTTTAGTGGGAAATAGCACGCTCATGATTATTGTTAACGCATATACGATGCTAGAGTCAAACAGTATGCTCAATGCGTTGCTTACTCAAATTTAATGATTATTGTCAGTTGTTCAAAGGTCAAGAAAGAATGCTAATTATACACTGTCAACCGGCGGTTTGCATTGATGCTAAAAAAACATATGTGTGGATACGTTGATTACAAAGAATCATAAATTATACATGTTTGATGTCGTTAAATATAGTAGTCAGACATACTGTATCCCTCTATTTTTGTCCCATATTGCTTAGGATACTAGAAACTCTTCTCTTGCTATTTTATATAAATAACTCAACGCAATGAATAAAATGTACAGTCTCTTTTTTCTCCGAAAGCTCAATGCTTATCGGACGTTTTACAAAATCCTATTCAATTAGCTGGAGAACACTTTGTATTAATTTTAACTTTTCTCCAATAACTGATTTTACGTACATTATTTCTAAAACGAAGTAGAGAACACTTTGTATTAATTTTAACTTTTTTTCCAGAGACATGGTCTCTTTTGATTTCATTGCACATTTACAGTGAGAAAGAACAAACTCATGAAATCGTTTAGAAACGTGTCCCTACTTGAGCAACTCAACTCGGAAAACCATTTAGAATACGAATGAGTATGGATCTTGCATGAAGAAATGTAATTATTAAATGGGATCACAAGCTTTTAAGCAAACTGACAAAATATTACTGAAGCTTACTATTGTATGTAATTCTTTTCAACGCATCGGCATATTTATTTTGTCCATTTTTTGTCCATTATTAAATGGGATCACAAATGTTTATTTTGTCCATTTTTTTCCTAAACGTATCACCATATTTAGACCTGTCCATCCGGGCCGGCCGGGCCCGGATGGGCCGNTGGGCCGGCCGGCCCGGAAATCTGGGCCCGATCCGGGCAAAACCGGACCCGGACCCGGACCCGGTTTTTTTAATTTTTTTTCTTTTCTTTTTTTTTGATAAAAAAAATGCTAAAAATTAGTTTAAAATTATTATATTTTATATAAGGAAAAATTGCTTCAAGGCCCCAAAAATGGAAATACAATGTGTCCCAGCCCCCTGTATTATTTTTCATGTGTATTAGACCCAAAAATGAGAACTCAGTATGATTCAGCCCCAATTACAATTCCCAAGGGAATATATCCCCAAATTACCCCTCTCCTTCTCCAGATCTCTCCTTCTCTTCCAACAAACCCATCTCCTCCCTCATCACCTCCGCCATTATCGCTAGTCCTAATAAATCCCTAATCTTAAACCTCCCCCTCCTCCATCAATGGCGTCCTACCGTCTCCTACCCCGCCGCGACCTCCGCCGCCTCGCGCCACCTCCTCCTCCGCCGACCGCCGCCACCGCCATCGACCATCTCACCTCCCTCATCACCTCCGCCTTCGAATTCCCGCCCTCCGATCTCCCTTCCGCCGATGACGACCTCCTCAAAGCCCTGATCTCCTCCCAAAAACCTAACCGAGCCCTAGCCCTCTTCCGCCTCATGCTCAGATCCCAAATCCTCCCCCAAACCGACTCCTGCTACCGCCTGCTCTCCTCCTTCGTCAAGCTCAAGCAACTCGACAAGGCCTGGATCGTCTACGCCGAGATGTTCCGCGCCCGGATCCGATCCACCTTCCACACCTTCAACATCATGATCAACGTTCTCTGCAAGCAGGGTAAGCTCCGAAAAGGCCAAATCTTTCACCCGTTTCATGGAGGAATCCGGTGTCGAACCACAGATGATGAAATTTGTTACTATAATGTCATATTGGTACTAATTTTCATATCAGTTTTGATATTAATACTATAATGTCACAGATGATGAAATTTGTTGATGGAGAGGTCTTGTCACAGTTAAGTGCGAAGCATCACCAGTGGCCAGACTTGCAAGCCAAGAGTTATCTTCTAACATCACCCCTTGTCCTCCTCCACCCGTTGTTGTTGTTGGTGGTGGTGCTGGTGGTGGTCTAGGTGGAGGATAATTGCTTGTAGTTGCAGGGTCCGGACTTGATGATTTTTGGCTGTATTTTATCATAAAAGGAAGGGGAAAAAGTTTATTACATTTTGAATTAATCTCATCGATCAATTGTAGTAGGAGCCAAGACCAAAAAGAGTAATGATAACACTAGTATTCATACTATATTACCGTAATGTAAGGGAGAAAAGTATAGTGTTTATTCTTTTATTTTTATTTTTCTTTTTCTTTTTTTTTTAATTTAATAATCCATGACTCATTGACAGAAAAAATGTAGGAGAGGATGGTGTTACTACTATTTGACCGAAAATTGATTACTAACGAAAGGCATTACTCACATGTCCCATAATTGATCCTATAATTTTTGCGTTACAAGAGTTATACCATCCTCTTAACATAAGTGTGAATATGTGTTAATTCTTCTTCTTCACAAGAGTTAACATGTTATCCACAAGAGTTAACATGTTTGCCACAAGAGTTAACATTTACGTATTATATTTATCAATTTACGTATTATAGTTATCAATTTACGTATTATAGTTATCAATTTACGTATTATAACTATAATACGTAAAGTTGATAACTATAATACGTAAATTGATAACTAATAATACACGTAGCATCTAACACGTATGTTGTTAAAACTTGTTCTCAGCCACGCTGTTGTTAAAACGCACCTAGATCACTTAACATAAAGTGTGAATATGTGCTAATCTTCTCTTCACAAGAGTTAACATGTATCCACAAGAGTAACATGTTATCATAAGAGTTAACATGTTTCCACATAAGATTAACATGTTTGCCACAAGAGTTAACATTTTTGCCATAAAGAGTTAACATTTTATGTATTATAAGTTATCAATTTACCGGTATTATAGTTATCATTTACGTATTAATAAGTTATCAATTTACGTATTATAGTTATCAATTTACGATTTACTATTAATACGTAATATTGATAACTATAATACGTAAATTGATAACTATAATACGTAAATGTTAACTCTTGTGGCAAAACATGTTAACTCTTGTGGATAACATGTTAACTTTGTGATAACATGTTAACTCTTGTGAAGAAGAAGAATTACCAAGCATATTCACAACTTATGTTAAGTGATCCAGGTGGTTTTAACAACAATCAACCTAGGTTAAGTATGCGCAGCGTGTTTTAAAACAAACAGCGTGGCTGAGAACAAGTTTTTAACAACAACATGTTAGATGCTACGTATTATAGTTAATCAATTACGTATTATAGTTTATCAAATTTAGCGTATTATAGATTATCAATTACGTAAATTGATAACTAATAATACCGTAAATTAATAACTAAATATTAAATGATAACTATAATACGAAATGTTAACTCTTATGGCAAACATGTAACTCTTGTGGCAAACATGTTAACTCTTTGGATAACATGTTAACTCTTGTTGATAAATGTAACTCTTGTTGAAGAAGAAGAAATAGCACATATTCACACTTATGTTAAGTGATCCGGTGTTAACACAATCACACCTATGTTAAGTGATCCCGGTGGTTTTAACAACAGCGTGGCTTGAAGAAACAAGTTTTAACAACAACAACGTGTTAATGCTACGTATTATAGTTATCAATTTACGGTAATATAGTTATCAATTTACGTATTAAGTTATAAATACGTAAATTGATAATCTATAATAAGTAAATTGATAAACTATAAATACGTAAATTGATAAATATAAAGTAATGATTAACTCGTTGTGGCATAACATGTTTAAAACGTCTTGTGGATAACAATGTTAACTCCTTGTGGAAGAAGAAAATTAACACATATTCCACACATTACGTTAAGCAGGATGGTATCTCTTGTAAGCGCAAAAAATTATAGGATGCAATATGGGCATGTAGTATGCCTTTCCGTTAAGTAATAATTTCGGTCAAATAGTAGTAACACCATCCACCCCCCCCCCCCCCCCCCTCTCCTAATTTTTTTCTGTCTGAGTCATGGATTATTAAATAAAAAAAAGAAAAAGAAAAATAAAATAAAAGAATAAAGCACTAATACTTTTCTCCCTTACATTACGGTAATATAGTATGATAACTAGTGTTATCATTACTCTTTTTGGTCTGGAGCTCGCATACTACAATTGATCGATGAGATTAATTTCAAAATGTAATAAAACTTTTTACCCCTTCCTTTTATGATAAAAACGCCAAAAATTCATCAAGTCGCGACCCTGCAACTACAAGCAATTATCCCCACCGTAACCACCACCCACCCTTTTATGATAAAATACAGCCAGAAATCATCAAGTCCGGACCCTGCAACTACAAGCAATTATCCTCCACCTAGACCACCACAAGCACCACCACCACCAACAACAACGGGTGGAGGAGGACAAGGGGTGATGTTAGAAGATAACTCTTGGCTTGCAAATCTGGCCACTGGTGATGCTTCGCACTTAACTGTGACAAGACCTCTCCATCAACAAATTTCATCATCTGTGACATTATAGTATTAATATCAAAACTGATATGAAAATTAGTACCAATATGACATTATAGTAACAAATTTCATCATCTGTGGTTCGACACCGGATTCCTCCATGAAACGGGTGAAAGATTTGGCCTTTTCGGAGCTTACCCTGCTTGCAGAGGACGTTGATCATGATGTTGAAGGTGTGGACGGTGGATCGGATCCGGGCGCGGAACATCTCGGCGTAGACGATCCAGGCCTTGTCGAGTTGCTTGAGCTTGACGAAGGAGGAGAGCAGGCGGTAGCAGGAGTCGGTTTGGGGGAGGATTTGGGATCTGAGCATGAGGCGGAAGAGGGCTAGGGCTCGGTTAGGTTTTTGGGAGGAGATCAGAGCTTTGAGGAGGTTGTCGTCGGCGGAAGGGAGATCGGAGGGCGGGAATTCGAAGGCGGAGGTGATGAGGGAGGTGAGATGGTCGATGGCGGTGGCGGCGGTCGGCGGAGGAGGAGGTGGCGCGAGGCGGCGGAGGCCGCGGCGGGGTAGGAGACGGTAGGACGCCATTGATGGAGGAGGGGGAGGTTTAAGATTAGGGATTTATTAGGACTAGCGATAATGGCGGAGGTGATGAGGGAGGAGATGGGTTTGTTGGAAGAGAAGGAGAGATCTGGAGAAGGAGAGGGGTAATTTGGGGATATATTCCCTTGGGAATTGTAATTGGGGCTGAATCATACTGAGTTCTCATTTTTGGGTCTAATACACATGAAAAATAATACAGGGGGCTGGGACACATTGTATTTCCATTTTTGGGGCCTTGAAGCAATTTTTCCAAGATAAATTAAAATCTTAAGTTTTAAATCCAAAATTAGATTTGCCAACTATCAATCTCTCCTTTAAATTAAAAATAAAAAAAATGATGATTTTAAAAAACAAAAAAAAAACAACAGGGATTTCAACGTTCCAAGATTTCAATAAATGCTCAAATTTGGTTCGCCAATATTGGGACCCGAGTATGATTAGGACTTTTCTCTAATCTCCAAAATGGATAGTAGGAAGTTCCATCATCCCTTAATATTAAGGACATGAGACTTCCCATGACTATTATACCCTCTCACCTCAGGCATGAAAACACCCTAGAGGGGGGTGAACAGGGTTTATGCTAATCTAATCTGATTTTATATCAATTAAAACTAATTAACATGTTATCCTAGTAAATATGATATACTACAAGATATATGTAAGGATATGCAATATAAACAAGGGTGAAATAAACAAAAAACAAACAAGAGTGATAGTGCGCAAATAAACTAACACAAACACACAAAGATGATCACGGAGTTCGGACCTTCCGTTCTACGTCTCCGCTCTCCACTTTCGGGGAGAACTTCACTATCACAACTAGGTTTTCTACGCTCACCCGAATAACGTTTACACCTCACAACTCGGTTTTCTAGTTCACCGAAAACTTTACAACTACACACTTGTAATCACACTCTACACCCTCTAAGTGTTGGCCTAGCCCGTGTCCTCTTCCTCAAGTGTTCGATATATAAGAGAGAGTATACTTATATATACATATATACTATAAGAAAGAGTATATATATACATACATACATACATTATACATATATAAGAGAGAGTATTCTTATATATACTTATATAAGAGAAAATATACTTATATATACTTATACATATATATACTTATATAAGAGAGAGTATACTTATATATACTTATATACTAAGAGAGAGTATACATATACACACATATTATACATATATAGAAATATATTATATATACATATATTATATATACACATATTTATACATATATAAAAATATATTATATATACATATATTATACATATTATATATATTTATATATACATATATTATACATATATAATTTACATATAAAAAAATAAAAAAAATAAAAAACACTATTCCGAGCCGGGGCTCGGCACCGAAAAAGAGGGCGGCCCCAGGCCTGGCCCGGATGCCCGGAGCTTGCCGGGGGGGGGGGGTTTCCAGGTAGAGGCCGGCCGCGGGTTTCCGGGCGCTGGCGGCAGGGGGCCGGCGGGCTTTTTGGACACCCCTAACCATATTCTATGTACTTCTTCTAATTCTTACATTATATTTCAGTGGTTAGTTTATTGGGTTCTTACCTTATATTTTAGTGTTTAGTTTATAAGTTTTACAAGTTGAGTGTGACTACGAAGGAATCAACTTTTGCTTTTTTTTTTATCGCGCCTTGGCACACGTGGGAATCAAACCCAGACCCCAACGAGGAAGCGACACAGCTTTACCATATGACCTACTGGACCGCTCTGTACATATTAATATGTTTGTAACTAAATGTTTGAGGTTATTTTTTCAACTCTTGGTCAATTCTTATAATAATCTATATCCAAGCTGTAGGCTGTCTAAAAATCACAATAGATAGTTGATCCCCCGGCAAACACCGATGATGGAAGTTACAATCTGACGACTTCCAGAAGGCTACAATTTGAGGACTTTCACGTAAAAGGTTACAATCTGACGACCTTCACAACAACTAATGAAAGCCCCAATTCAACAGCATTCACATCGGGAGTTACAATCTGACGACTCTCATATTTTTAAGGAGCCAAGACGAAGTTTACAAGAGGACGATCTGTGCAAAGCTCTAGCAAAAGAGACTACAAATTGATGGTCTCTTCATATTAAAACGCATATATCTCTCAAACCGTAAGGAATTTGACGAAACGGAGGAAGCGAACCGAAGCCTTCGGCTAGGTTCGGATGGCCCCGTCTCGTCGAGATAGCCGATTTTCATATATAATTCGTCCAATTCCGACGTACGGATTGAAAGTTATGACCTGTTCTTCGCAGCAAATTATGTTCTGAAGTCCGTCTACAAGACTGGACTTCGTCAGAACATTGGACTTAACCTGAAGCTCGCCAAGCCAGCTTAAGGTTCGCCTCTGCATTACAGAGTCAAAGCGCACAGGCTCAACTCTGCGTTTTTCAACATCAAAACGCAGAGTTAATCTCTAAAACAGCACGAACTGTGCGTTTCCAGCCTAAAACAGGCTCAACTCTGCGTTTTCAACATCAAAACGCAGAGTTAATCTAAAACAGGCTTAACTGTGCGTTCTCCAGCAGACATCTAACTCTGTGACGCAGAGTTAAAGCATAAACGCACACATAATGTGCGTTCTTCAACAAACTCAACCATGCGTCCCAAACTCTTGATGCAGAGTTGAATTTCAACGCACAAGCGACCTGTGCGTCTCCAATTCCAAAACGCATGCGGCCTGTGCGTTTCAAACCTTTGACAAAGGTTTAACTCTGCGTCTCAGGCCTTAGACGCAGAGTTGAGACCCTGAACGCTATTTTTCAGCGTTTGACTCGTTCAAAGCACGCAATGAACAGTTCCAGGAACTGTTTTTCTCCCACAATTTGAGGGATTTTCGCCCCACTTAAGAGCGGATTAAGGGGGGTAGTTACCACCCTTAATCCCCTATAAATAGTGGGAAGCTCAACTGAGTTAGGGGCTCTTTTTTTTGTTGGCTTTTTGGGGGATCCTTGATCGGGCATCTTTGAGCTTTCTGCAGCAACAGAGAGCTTTGGAGGTCAGCGACTTGAAGGAGCTCTTGAATCATTTTGGAAGGCTTTTATTGAAGCCTTTGAAATTATTCGGCCTTGGCTTATAACCGACTTTCGGTTCAAATCAACTCTTTTTCAAGAGTTCAAACTCGTCAGAGTTATCAACTCGATCAGAGTTCAAAACTTGCTCTGCAAGTTCTTCTAAAAACTCGTTCAGAGTTATCAACTCGTTAAGAGTTATTTTCAAAACTTGCCACGCAAGTTCTCCACATCGTCAAATCGTGAGGAGAAGACATCGTTCCAGTGAATCAAGACGTTTGGATAGTCAACGGAGAGCAAACTCGACGCGAGCATTCGAGGGAGGCACTCCATCGCCACCGTGAAGAACCCAGAATTAAACAAAGGGGAGAATCAAATTCATTCTCCTCTCTTTTGTAATCGGAATCCAAATTGTAATTGATTTTGAGAGGAATACAAGTCAAATTTTTCTTTCATTGTCTTTCTACTGCAAATTTCCAACAAACACAAGCATGTATGAAATGAACTGTTTTATGATGTTTTGTTATGTTTATGTACACTTTAATTTATTTTGCTCATACTATGACATATTGTGAGTTTATTTTGCTCGAGTTCTCTCCATGGTACTCCATTACTTAGTAAAAGATGAGTGTGTGCTACGTAGTATAGTAAAAGATGAATTGTGAATTTCTGATGATTGTATTGTTTAAAAGACATCTAATTATGTAATTTATATGTATAGATGATGTATAACACATTATCAAATTAAATAAAAGAGTTCAAAAAGCAGGGGAGTACAAAGGTATAGATAACTAGATTTTAATATAAAAAGGGGAAGTGCATATACATGTTTATAATGAATTGTGAATGAAATTAGGAGTTAAAATTACATTCATTAATGTTTGCAGTGTATATATATAACTTGACGGAGACTTGAGGCACGCCACACTGGGAATAAAAATTAAGTTGATGAGAATGATGCTGGGTCGTGCTTCGCACGTGCTAGTGTAAGGAAAAATAATCTCAGTGGTGTCCAAGATGGGAGATAAGGTTCAACTAAATCTGGCATCACTTGAGTGAGACTGATAAGCAAATTGGTGGGTCCGGTCCGGACCAGGATGGACCTAACTTGATTTGACCGGACCAGGATATCTATTATTCTACTAGTGCTAGTGGTGGTGGTTAATCTGGTCTGGGTCCATATTTCACGCCCGACTGGGGTTTGGGTTCGGCAGAGTAGGGTTCAAAAAACAACTAAATCATCTAAAAGGCTTGAATACTTAAAATTATTCCACCGTGAGAATTAGTCGCATTACTAGTTGTCACCCCGTGCGATACACGAGGTTTACATTAGTATTCTTGTATGTGCATTTGGCTTTTGAAAAAAGAGGGAAGAGAAAAAAAAATAATTTGGAAAAAGAGAACAACATTAATGATATACATGAAACTGAAAGACTAAGAAAAAATTCTCGTTAAAAACTAAAACCCAACTGGATGAATTTGCTCGTATAGACGTTGTATTTCATTATAAAATAAAAAAAATAAAAAAATAAAAAATAAAACCCCAATCCACCCCCTTCACCTCTCCGACCACTGCCATCGTTGCCGCTCTCCGACCACGCAATTCTCGAACTTGCAACCTTCATTTAAAATCTCATCACTCTAACCAAGTGAGCTAATAAGCTCTTGAAAGCTTTACAAAAAAATTATGATTATATAGCGATATATTATAGCTATGAGTTGTTTATTTCCCTTTAACTTTAGTATATTGTATAATACAATCACTTGGGTTAAAAGTAAAGGAGCTTGTGTATTGTGAGCTAATAAGCTCTTGAAAGCTTTACAAAAAAATTATGATTATATAGCGATATATTATAGCTATGAGTTGTTTATTTCCCTTTAACTTTAGTATATTGTATAATACAATCACTTGGGTTAAAAGTAAAGGAGCTTGTGTATTAAAAACGGTCAAAAAACGGCTATTTTGTGAGGTTATTTTGGTCATTTACCTAGGGGGCTGGTTCTATAAATAGAGGGGGGTTTTCATTTGTTTTCTTCACACCAAAAACTCATCTCTTCTCTCTTATACTCTTATACTCTCTCTTATACTCTTATACTCTCTTATTTATACTTTCTAATCCAATCCCCAAATGGCTTCCGGATCTGATTATGAAGAGCAAAACATATCTCCCGATCCTGAATTGAGTCCTCCTACTATGAGTCCTCCTACTATCAGTCCTCCTACCGAAGTTAATCCCGAATCCGGTGGCGACGAATCTGCACCAAGAGCTCCTAAACGGCCAAGATCCGATGTGTGGAATTTTTACGAGAAGATCGACGTCACCAAGGATGAACACGGTAGGATCCTCACCCAGAAGGCTAAGTGTGCTTTGTGCGGCAAGATTTTTCAAGCTCATCATAAGAGCGGCACCAACCACCTCAAACGCCATTTAGATAAACACAACAAAGGCCAGCCTCCTCAAGGTGATATCCGACAATCCATGATTTCTCAATCCTCCTCTTCTGGTAGTCTCGGTAGTTGGAACTATGACGCTGCCAGAGCCAGGAAATGCGTAATCAGGTTTATCATTCTTAAAAACCTTCCTTTTAAATTAGTAGAAGATGATGAATTTGAAGATATGTTTAGAGATGGTTTTTATCCTGCATTTAAAAAATTTTCTCGTCAAACCTGTCAACGTGATATTTTAAAATATTATCAGCAAGAACAAGAAAAAATAATTTCTTATTTTAAAAATTTAAACTGTAAATTTTCTTTAACTTCTGATATTTGGACATCTAGAGCACAAACTGGATATTTATGTATCACAGCACACTGGATTGATGAAAATTGGCAAATGTTTAAAAGAGTTGTTTCTTTTATTGCAATAGAAGAGTCACATACTGGTGCTAATGTTGCAAATTTAATAATTGAAGAACTTATGAAATTAGAAATTTCACAAAGAATATTTTCTCTTTCACTAGATAATGCAAGTAATAACAATGTAGCTGTTGATTTTATCAGATCATCTTTATCATTGCCATGTCATGGTGATCTTTTTCATATTAGGTGCATCTGTCATATTTTAAATTTAATTGTTCAAAGTGCATTTACTGAAATTAAACCCATGATAGAAAAGGTTAGAACAGTTGCTTACATGCATAGTGCTTCTGAACAAAGACTTAAAAGATGGAAACAATTTTGTAAAAGAAAAAATGTAAAGCCTAGACTAATTCCAAAAGATGTTGACCATAGGTGGAATTCCACATATGCAATGTTAAGTGTAGCAATAGAATATAAAGACATTATAACTGATTTTATAAACTATTATGCTTCTAGTTCTAGTTCTGGTAGCACTTATGGAATAACTGAAGATGAATGGACAGTTATATGTAATTTAAATGAAATGTTACAAGTTTTTTATGATGCTACCATGTTATTATCTGGCTGTTATTATCCAACCATTACTTTAGCTGCTTTACAAATTTTAAATATTCAAAATTTTTTTGATAAATATCGTTTGGATGCTACTTTTGGACCTATGGTTTTTGAAATGGAGAGCAAATTTAATAAGTATTTTAGGCCTATTCCTCATATTTTTGGTTTGGGGGTTCTTATTGATCCATGCTTGAAGGATATTGGCCTTCGAAGTTTGTTACAGTCATTGTATGGTGGACAGGTTATAGACTTAGATGATGGAACCACCCTGAATGCTACTACTCATCATTTACTTATTAGAAATTATTTTCAAACTTTATATGATGAGTATGCAGCTAGACATGGTGTAGCTGCACAACAGTCTGCAGCTTCGGTTTCTTCGAGCTCATCCCGAGCCCGAGGTAAAAGTGTAAGTTTTGATAGGTATGCAATGGTAGCCGAGCTAACTGGTGGATCTGGACTTGGATCGTCATCATCGGAGGTTTCTGAAATAGATGAATATTTTTCTGCTTCTTTAGTTAGATGTCAAGGAAATGCTTTAGATATTTTGCAATGGTGGAAAGTATATGGATCAGTTTCATATCCTATACTTTCCACCATGGTTCGTGATTTACTAACAGTGCAGGTTTCGACGGTAGCTTCGGAATCCGCCTTCAGCACAGCAGGTCGTTTGATCGACGATCACAGGACATGCTTGGATCCGTATACTGTACAAGCGGTGATGTGCTTACAAGATTGGTGGAGGTACGAGAAGCGAACGCAAGGCATCGATCGGATGGCTGGAATTGAAGATAAATTTGAAGAATTGGGACTAGCAGATAGATATAAAGAATAGATTGTAGTTTTTATATCTTAGCTTACAATTTGTAAAGAATTATTTTGGAAATAATTGCAAATGATAGTGATATAGGTGAGTAGGTGCCAACCTAGTTGGGATTTACTTATCTATTGTGATGCGATTAATTCCAAAATAAATTTGTACTTGTAATTTGTAACTGATTTATCAATTATTAATAAAGAATATGTTTTTATCATTTCTTATTTGTAATTTATGTCATTTTAAGTAATTAATAAAATTATTGTTTTTGTTATTTTTCTTGTCTTTTTTTTATAATTTATAAGTTAAATAACATTAAAAAATTTTGGAAAAAAATAAAAAAAAAATTAAAAAAAAAGGAAAATCACCCGGGCCAGCCCGGAACCCGGCCCGGTCGGGCCCGGGCCCGGGCCCGGACCCGGCCCGGTGTACCGGTTTTGCCCGGCCCGGGCCCGGATTTCCGGGCCGGCCCGGATGGACAGGCCTATGTATTTGGGTTTAAAGACACGTCTGAATGTATAAGGGTTTAAAAATAAATCACGGTAAAACTCTGGGTTTTAGAAGCAAAAAAAGGATATACAAAATAGATATCAAGAAATAAAAGATTGAAACATATATAGATAATGTGATAGAAAATTTTTAGCTACATTAAATTTATCAAATATATAAGAGTCAATTAATATGTTCGACATATTTGATAAGATTATATTAGATCTCTAGATCAACAAAATTGATCTTAGATCCATTATTCCAATGGTCAACACAATTTAAGTTGTAGATTGATACATTGTTACCCATGTGATGTACAAGATTTAAATTAATATTCTTGCCTATGCATATTATAATTTTAGTGAAAGATTGAAGATAAAAATAAGAATTCTCAAAAAAGAGAACAAAATCAATAATTTACGGGGAATTGAAAGACAAAAGAATACAGATCTCCAAGATGGGGACTGTAGTAGATTAAAATTGGATGGTACAAAAAGAGATTACTTAGTTATTAAATAGTAAAGCTCTTAGAATTTGCCAAGTGGTAAAAACACGCAACTATCTTTTTATTTTATCCCTTCTTTTATATATAAAGAGAAATTGGTGAATTATCTATAGACACAAAAAATTGACATGTGACATATTATAAAGATATAAAAAAGTTAATACGTATCATATCATAAGTATCCACATATCACTTTATCCTTTCAGAATATAACATGTGAACACCTAATCTTTTATTCACCTAAAAATTCTCATCAAATTAAAACTATTCATAACTAGAAAATTTTAATAATTAAATATTTTATAGTCCTTAGTAGATTATAACTTTCCATAATAAAAAAATCTCATAATTATATATTTAAACAAAGAAATTAAAGAAAAAAAACTCATGTATAGTCTCTCTACATAAAATCAAGGATTATTTTTTGAAAACACCCTCAACTATTTTAATTTGAGATAACCCCTCTTAAGTTTGAACATATTATAGATAACCCCCTCAATTATGAAAGTTTGAGAAAACCCCTTGAACTTTCCTCACTTAATCCCCTTCAAATATGGGAGTTTCTCAGAAAACCCCATTATAAGGACAATGAAATTTTGATATTAGTTAAAATAATTTTTTAGTATTTTAAAATATTTAATTATAATTTTTAAAAGATTATTTATATTTTTCTCGAATTTTTACAATTTTCTATGATTTAAATTCTAAGTTTGATATTTATTTAAATGATATTAATATTTATAAATTTATTTAATGCAGTAAAAATTTCTGGAATTTATTCGTTGTGTTACCGATACTATTACGTATCATTTTGAATAATACGTGATATTATTATTATTATTACGTATATTTTCGTATAATACGTTGTATTATTAATTACGTATTATTTGTATAATTTATTATATTATTTCTACGGTTGTATATTACCGGTCGTATTAGTACGACTAGTACGTTTTACTGTATGGATAATTATCACATAATTATTTAATTTTAAATATAAGTAATTATATTTTATTTATTAATTATTCTTGTTTAATTGTATAATATGCATATATTTCGACTATTTTGTATCAAATGTTGTATTAGCACAACAGGTACGTTTTTATTTGTAGATTATTATTCTGTAATTAGTTAAATTTTTTAGTATCTATAATTATTTATTTTAATTAATTTTGTTTTAAGAAAATAAACCATAAACCCTAATTATATATATATATTATATAGTTAATATTATAGTATAGTAAGTTATATATATATATATATTTATACGTACTATATTATATATTATATTATATATGTATATTATATAATGGATTATATATAGTTATAGTAATATATATATATATTGTCCTGCTCTCTCTTCTCTTCTTCGCCAACGGCGCACACCAGCGCCGTCACAGCCTTTCCTCGACTGGCCTCTGCCATCTCCTCGTTGCCTCCTATTTCGCCATCGCCTCTTCCAGCCAGAGTCGACTTCGACAGAACTGCACCGTCGGCGCCGAAGCTCTCCGCGCCGGAATCTGTCCGACGGCACGCCTAGCTTAGCCCCTGCGCCACAAGCTTCCTCCGCTCCAAGCACGGACGGCACCGCCAGCCTCCATCTACGCTCCTCTGCCCGCTCGCAGGCCGTATGCCGCCTCCGACACCGACCACAGCCTCGTCGTCTCCCGACTCCTCTCGAAGCCGCGAGCTCCGCTGCAGCAACCCT
>NC_033796.1:40719232-40728448 GCF_001876935.1 Asparagus officinalis | reverse complement strand
TCTTCAGACCCGCGTCAGATCCGACCCGCACGTCAAGCGTCGATTCGTGCGACAAAACCCGAGGCAAGATCCCGAATCTTGATTATTTCATTTTAATTCTTAGTTTTATCGTAAATTATTATGTGACTTGTCATTCAATTTCTAGATCCGTTATGAGTTAATTAATTAGATTAGTCTGTGATATATTATTACCTGCGTGGGATTGCTTGACATGAATAGCTGTGTGGAAGCTTACTGTGTTATCACTTAGTTGTTATCTAATAGGAGAGACTGTACATGAAGACGAAATCTGTTAAAAGTATGATTTATAAGCATGCTTCAAAGCATGGCTATACTCACTCGACATCGATATTCCGATGTGAGGAGTCCTGAGTTCCCTCGATATCGATATCCCGATATGAGGTTTCCTTGATTATTACTATTATAGCATTGACTAGACGATGCACTCTTGATCGGACGTGTTGTGGGTCACGGTTATGTTCATAGTTTTACAGAAGTCTGTAGGCGTCAAAAAATGCTTACAGACATTTAAACACCACTCAAGACGACATAGAAGAACAATATACACGTCATCGAGCAATGCATGGCGGCGCGGCAAGACCTGGTGCCGCGGCTAAGGCGCGGCAGACCAAGGTGTCGCGGCTAAGGCGCGACAGCACATAGTGCCGCGGCTAAATGCGCGACAGCACATAGTACCGCGGTTAAGGCGCTGCAACCTAGGGTGCCGCGGCTATGTTAAAGGAGTGCTGTGGCGGTTATAATGCAGTTATCTGATGATTATTTGAAGTCCACGTGGTGGCGTATCAGAGATAGAACGTGTGTTGACGTGGACAGGCAGTTAAACCACGAAAAAGGTGGTTAAAGGTCGTGGGAGAACTGTTTCAAACACGTATGAACGTGGGTGTAACTGCCCCTTTAGCCGCGGCAGTGTCGACTGCCGCGCTCTTTGGCCGCGACAGTGTCGACTGTCGCGCCCTTTAGCCGCGACAGCATCAACTGCCGTGCCTAAAGAAGCAGTTGTTGATCGGCTGTTTCTTCAGTTATTGTCTAAGGAAGCTATAAATATCCCCCTATGGCCATCATTGACAGGGGCTAAGCATTTCCAGAGCAGATTAGAGCAAAGAGCCTTGAGTTTTGGTGAATTAGAGCAAGAAAGAAAGTCTTCCTTCTGCACAAACATCCTCAAGAAGTTTCTGGCGATTCCTAGAGATCTAAGCTCTGACTTGATCTTTAGAAGAGTGAACATCTTACATCGATAAGATATTCGCTTCAAATTCTTACTTCGATAAACGAAGGAAGAATCATTAAACCCCTCACGGTTCAATCAGAATCTGTGATTCGGTGGTCCACGAGTCAAAGCGCTCCCGGCACAGGCAAAGATCCCACGCAAGCAGCGATCCAAACAATGATCCTGCGTTTGTTTCTCAAGAGTTGTAATTTTCCTTTTGTTGTGTAAAAGAAGTCTTATAAAAAGACTATCTCTTTTGAATTTGTTGTAATCGACCGAAGATATAATGAATTCCATAACAAAACCAACTTTTGACGTAAACAAAGTCGTTCCACGGTAACTCCGTGGCTAGTGCATAATATTTCATGTACAGTTGGGTAATTAGTATGACAACATGGGGTTATAAAGGGGAATTGGACGGAGAATATATCATGTATATAAACGGGCACATCGCTTTCTTGTTATCGTGATATCGTGAGTGTTGTATATATGGGCCAGAGGGCCAGTACTTGACTTGAAGGCGGCCCCCGGACAACTTTACGGGGATCCGATTATATACATCAAAATATTCTTTCCCAATTCAAATAACATGTAAAACAAGAATAATATGCTTGCGTGCTTTATGGTGAACTTTGTTAGTTTTGTTGAGATGTAGACCAGTGTTGTTCTTTTCATACATAGATCGGGATTAATATTTAATTATTTACAATTCGAGACATATGGTATATACATGAGGGTTTCCTTGTTTGGATTATTTCGCTCGACGTACTACGTCTATTGTTGTAGATTTTTAAGTATTAATTCCCTCTAGTGTATGATCCTGTTACTTGGATGATTAGACTGATCGCTAGCTACATGATCTCGTTACCTGATCGATTCTGGATGCTTTATGTTATCATGATTTAGTAGTGTTTTCATGTTGATTTGTGGATTTTAGTTGTACGTTCTTTTGTTGTTTCTGTTATCGTATCGTTTTTCACATTGGATTTCCGTTCGTTCTATTTTCTTTGTGGGGTCGGGTCTTGCCGTGTGCTATACATGCTGACGTACACCTGTTTTCTCTAGTGTACGTCAGACTTAGAGGAAGAACAGGTTTAGCAGGAGTCAGAAGATTCTCAACAGGAGCGCCTTGTAGACGGAGTAGAAGAAGGAATCGAAGCCTATTCTTTGATGGTTCCAGTTTACTTTTTTTAGTTCTTTCTTTTTCTATTGATCGATGTATTTTTGTATCTCTCCAATATTCATTTGTTCAGTTTTGTATAAGGGTATGTTTGACCCGAATATTATGTCTTGGATGGTATTCATTTGTGATATGTTTTATTTTGTTCTGTGTTGTTCATTATATTCTTGCTATCTGTGATCGGGAACCTGTGCCTTTACATTGTATTTATTTTCAGACGCTTAGCGTATTAGATTGATAAGAAAAGAAAAGAGAAAAAAAATGATAGTGTATATTTCTTCTCAATCTAATACGTCGTGGGCTTGTTCACGTTCTGATTCCCGGGTATTTTAAGAAGCAGGGCGTGATAGGTTTTTTTGGTGACCCATGCAGGTCACAGTCCCGAGTTACTAACAGTGAGAATATAATGGGCAATTTAGATACATATCATATTTCATCAGTGAGACTATTCTTGAGCCCTTATCCTATTTTCTTGATAGATTTCATTTCGTCCCTATCTTATCACTCTTTGACTCCGAAGTTTCCACGGTTCTTGTCCCATCACTTTGCGATTATCCTCTCTTTGTATCTCTCATCTATCCTCATTCCGGTCATTATTTTATGTGTTATTATTTTTACGACTATATTTTCTTTGATTTGACTTATATATTATTTGATTGTATTAATTTTGCATTATTTATTACATATTTTATGTATCACATACAGTGTTGTATTGTATGTTTTTATTTGTTTATAAATCTATTTTATCTTTCATAGTTCATGTTTTATGCATTATACATTTTATTTATGTATATTATGCTGATTGTAATTATGTGATTTTTGACTATTTCACAATATACTGCTATGTCTAAATTGATTTTATATAGTGATTATTATTGTTGTTGAATCATGTTTATCCCTTTTGCTTTTATATCTTTTATTTTTATACTTTAATTTTATTTGTGTTTCTTTGAACCTAACTATGATTTTGTATTATTTACTTTGTGTTATATAACTGTTTATATGCTAATAATTATTGTGTATCGTTTTATTCTACTATTGATTATTATTATGATTTGCATGTGTTTGTTGTCTATATGTGTTGATGTATTTCTATCTATGTTAATTCTTAATGTTATTTCAATTGTGATTATGTTTATTCCGTATACATTATTATAATCTTTATTGTACTTTTGCCTGATTGTTCTGCGTTCTTGTCTTATGTCTTGTGCTTTTCTAGTGATATTGTGGCATTCTTATGTTTTAGTATATTTCAGTCATTTTACATTATCATTGTCTGCTATTGTACATTATATTATAATTGTATTATTAACTTGCTAGCTTGTTTTATTATGTATAAAGTAGTTTCATTTAGTATATCTCATTTCATTCTTTACTCTAATTGCATGTATTATCATTGTTTGTTTTAATTTATCAATCATTTCATCTTTTTAGTTTTGTTGATGTTATGGTTACTTATTTTCTTAATACAGTTTCTTATTCATCTTAATACTTACTTATATATATTTTGTTCCTTGTTCAAGTTTGTTTGCTTCATTTTTCTAGTCATAATATTATGTACCCAATAGTCATAATACTTATATAAAGTATGTTTCGATAATTATTGTTGTGATATACATTTATAATTATCTATTTTGTTTTGATATGATATACTGCATATACTTTTATGAATTGTTGTGTTGTCTCACATTGTCTTTTCACGATTGTACTTACTGTTTTGTCCCAATTAATACTTCTGTGTTGTTTGACTATTGACTTATTGTAATGCTTATACTGTATTATTCTTGTTTTACATGATATTCTTGGTATTAATCTGTAAATTATTATATCATTTCATGATTTGTTTAATGGTGACTATTGTGCTATTTTAGTTAAATATATTAATATCGTTTGATTTGTGATCATGTATATGTCATATGAATTACTATGTATCTATTATGGTGAATTTTCATTTTAGTGCTTTCTACATTTTTATGATGTTGGATATCATTATGTTTATGATGCCTATATGTACATGATATTTATTTTTGTTCTTTTGTATTATTATGTCTAATATGTTATGATTTTGATATGACTATGATTGTATTTTATGCACTTTACACTTATTGTGATAGTTTATATAATTTTTATGATACTGTTTTGAGCCGTATTACATAGTTGATTAGTTATAACTTTTGATGATGTAGCTTTCTTTTATTATCTTGAATGATGCATATAAGTGCATCATTTTTATTTTAATTTCGAGGGCGAAATTTATTTTAATGGGGGTAGAATGTAAGGACCATAAATTTTTGATATTAGTTAAAATAATTTTTTAGTATTTTAAAATATTTAATTATACTTTTTAAAAGATTATTTATATTTTTCTCGAATTTTTACAATTTTCTATGATTTAAATTCTAAGTTTGATATTTTTAAAAGATTATTTATATTTTTCTCGAATTTTTACAATTTTCTATGATTTAAATTCTAAGTTTGATATTTATTTAAATGATATTAATATTTATAAATTTATTTAATGCAGTAAAAATTTCTAGAATTTATTCGTTGTGTTACCGATACTATTACGCATCATTTTGAATAATACGTGATATTATTATTATTATTACGTATATTTTTGTGTAATACGTTGTATTATTAATTACGTATTATTTGTATAATTTATTGTATTATTTCTACTGTTGTATATTACCGGTCGTATTAGTACGACTAGTAGGTTTTACTGTGTGGATAATTATCACATAATTATTTAATTTTAAATATAAGCAATTATATTTTATTTATTAATTATTCCTGTTTAATTGTATAATATGCATATATTTCGACTATTTTGTATCAAATGTTGCATTAGCACAACAAGTACGTTTTTATTTGTAGATTATTATTCTGTAATTAGTTAAATTTTTTAGTACCTGTAATTATTTATTTTAATTAATTTCATTTTAAGATAATTACCATAACCTAATTAACACCACACACAACGACACCACAACACAACACAACACAGCACACATATAATAATATAATAACATATATATATATATATATATATCTATCTCTATATTATCTTATAATATATTATATAATACGTAATATATATATATATTTCCTCTCTCTCACTCTCCTCTTCGTCTTCTTTCCTAACCGGCAACAGCGCGCACAAGCTTCTCTACCGGTGCTCTGCATCTCCCTGTTGCTCCTTTCCCGTCCCTCTTCACCAAGATGCGACTTCGAGACACCGCTGCCAGCGCCTCGCGCTCTGTCGCCGCACGTGCCTAGTCAGCTTCGCTAAATCCTCCCCTCCAGTCAGACCAGCGCTCCTTCGCTCCTCGCCGATCAGCCAGGTTCCCTCCGACACCATACCTCGTCGTCCTCCGACTCCTCTCAGCGCGCTCCCTGCAGAACCTCTCCACCCGCCTTTAGCAGACCCCTCGCTCCGTTCTCCTCGGCTGCTGCCGCAGCTCGCGCGCTACACTCGTCGCGACTACCAAGCTCCAGCACACCTATATCCCCCTCTACCCCGCAGTCCATCCGCCTACACCACAGACCCGCTCTAACGCGTGCGCCGCCTCTGTTCCCCTGACACGACCACGTCGCTCTCGAGCCGACGACCGCTGCCAGTACGGTACACCCCCTCGCAGAGTCCCCGACATGAGTCTTCAGACCCGCGTCAGATCCGACCCGCACGTCAAGCGTCGATTCGTGCGACGAAACCCGAGGCAAGATCCCGAATCTTGATTATTTCATTTTAATTCTTAGTTTTATCGTAAATTATTATGTGATTTGTCATTCAATTTCTAGATCCGTTATGAGTTAATTAATTAGATTAGTCTGTGATATATTATTACCTACGTGGGATTGCTTGACATGAATAGCTGTGTGGAAGCTTGCTGTGTTATCACTTAGTTGTTATCCAATAGGAGAGATTGTACATGAAGACGAAATCTGTTAAAAGTATGATTTATAAGCGTGCTTCAAAGCATGGCTATACTCACTCGACATCGATATTCCGATGTGAGGAGTCCCGAGTTCCCTCGATATCGATATCCCGGTATGAGGTTTCCTTGATTATTACTATTATAGCATTGACTAGACGATGCACTCTTGATCGGACGTGTTGTGGGTCATGGTTATGTTCATAGTTTTACAGAAGTCGTTCCACGGTAACTCCGTGGCTAGTGCATAATATTTCATGTACAATTGCGTAATTAGTATGACAACATGGGGTTATAAAGGGGAATTGGACGGAGAATATAACATGTATATAAACGGGCACAATGCTTTCCTGTTATCGTGATATCGTGAGTGTTGTATATATGGGCCAGAGGGCCAGTACTTGACTTGAAGGCGGCCCCCGGACGACTTTACGGGGACCCGATTATATACATCAAAATATTCTTCCCCAATTCAAATAACATGTAAAACAAGAATAATATGCTTGCGTGCTTTATGGTGTACTTTGTTAGTTTTGTTGAGATGTAGACCAGTGTTGTTCTTTTCATACATAGATCGGGATATTTAATTATTTACAATTCGAGACATATGGTATATACATGAGGGTTTTTTTGTTTGGATTATTTCGCTCGACGTTCTACGTCTCTTGTTGTAGATTTTTAAGTATTAATTCTCTCTAGTGTATTATCCTGTTACTTGGATGATTAGACTGATCGCTAGCTACATGATCTCGTTACCTGATCGATTCTAGATGCTTTATGTTATCATGATTTAGTAGTGTTTTCATGTTGGTGGATTTTATTTAGATTATTACTGTTATTATTATTATTGTTCTAGCATTGGTCGTTCGACCGTTTCTACTTTCCTTGTGGGATCTTGCCGTACGTCATGTGCGCTGACGTACACCTGTTTTCTCTGGTGTACGTCAGACTTAGAGGAAGAACAGGTTTAGCAGGAGTCAGGAGATTCTCAACAGGAGCGCCTTGTAGACGGAGTAGAAGAAGGAGTCGAAGCCTATTCTTTGATGGTTCCAGTTTACTTTTGTAGTTCTTTCTTTTTCTATTGATCGATGTATTTTTGTATCTCTCCAATATTTATTTGTTCAGTTTTGTATAAGGATATGTTTGACCCGAATATTATGTCTTGGATGGTATTCATTTGTGATATGTATTATTTTGTTCTGTGTTGTTCATTATATTCTTGATATCTGTGATCGGGGACCTGTGCCTTTGTATTGTATTTATTTCCAGACGCTTAGCGTATTAGATTGAGAAGAAAAGAAAAGAGAAAAAAAATGATAGTGTATATTTCTTTTCAATCTAATACGTCGCGGGCTTGTTCATGTTCCAATTTTCGGGTATTTTGGGAAGCAGGGCGTGATACCCATTCAACTCTTTTTAACTTGAGAAACCCCCTCAAGCTTGAGATTATTATAAATAAACCCCCTACCCAGCTAAGTTTGAAAAATTGAGAAATCCCCATGAATTCTTCTCATTTTATGCATTGAAAACTAACATTGTTAGGTCTAATATGTCACGTGACAAGTAGCTGAGAAGCGATAAAGATAGCCCTCAATCATAAAAAATTACTCTAATTTTTAGGATAAGAGAAAAGGAGAAGAAAAAGTGTAAAAAACATTGTAAACAAAATAATTATTTTTTCACTACTTGAGGGTTTCATTATAATTGAATATGTTGATTTTCAAAAGGGAATTTCAGTTATTTTATATTTTGAAATAACGTCAGAGATGGTTGGTAAGAAAAGTGTGAAAAATTAGGAAGTGTTATGTGAGATACCCCATAGTTGAGGGGGTTTTCTTTGATTTGGAAGTTGAGGAGGGTTATCTATTACATACCCAAACTTTGGGATGGTTTTCTCAAATTAAATAGGTTAGGGAGTTTGGTTAAAATTGAAGTTGACATGCGGACACCAAATCTTATATTAACGTAAGAATTCTCATCAAATTAAAACTATTTATAATTAGAAAACTCTAATAATCAAATATTTTGTTATCCTTATCACATTATAACTATCCATAATTAAAAATTCCCATAATTATATACTTAAAAAAAATCATGTAAAGAGCTTTTCTACATAAAATCATGGATTAAATTTAGAAAACCGCCCTCATTTATTTTATTTTGAGAAAACATCCTAAAGTTTGAGCATATTATAAATAACCCCCCTCAATTATGAATGTAGGTGTCTAAAAATGCCTATAGGTGTCCGTACACAGTTCGAGACGGAGAGAAGACAACGAACGTCGTTATCCGAGTCTAAGAGGATTATCTGTCGTTGACAAGCGCATGAAGCGAAACGACGAACCAAGTGGCCCGCGCGCGTCGGTCAACACGTGCGCGTCAATCAGTTCGTGTGCGTCGATCAACACGTGCTCGTTAATCAGTTCGCGCGCGTCAGTCAACACGTGCGCGTCAATCAGTTCGTGCGCGTCGGTCAGCGCGCGCTCGTCAATTAGCTCGCGCACGTCGGTCAACACGCACGCGTCAATCAGTTCGTGCGTGTCGGTCAACACGCGCTCATCAATCAACACGCGCACGTCAACCAACGCGCGTTCGACGGTCAGTCCCGCAACGAAGCATGTAAGTCAGCCAAATACGCGAAACGGGAGAAACTATAAGTCCCGGAAAGTCGGAAAGTCAGAAGAACACACAGAAAACCAGATTCCCCACGCTTGCACGGGTCGGACGAATCCGACCCGCGCCCACGCGGGTCGGACTCAACTGACCCACGCCCACGCGGGTCGGACTCAACCGACCCGCGCCGGCACGGGTCGGATCAGTCCGAACCGCGCTTGCGCGGGTCAGATCCATCCGAACTGCGCCCCCCCCCCAAC
>NC_033796.1:40665807-40719208 GCF_001876935.1 Asparagus officinalis | reverse complement strand
CTTTTTTCAACCCCTGGACGCGTTTTTCGATTTTAAAGCGGTTTTTTCGCACGTCTTATCTGTTTTAGGGGTTCCTAACTGACTTAATCTCATCTACGAACGTGGTTAAGCCGTTATCAACTGAAGATAAAGCCAAATTCATCGTTCTCATCCGAAAACCCCCCAACCGAAGCCTATAAATACAGGCCTAGGGGCTCATTTTACAGGGGCGGATTTATTATCAAGACGAGGAGGTGCTGTCGAACTCCAGAGCCAAGAGCTACGAATTTCAGCGAGGGCTAGCGAGATCCCGGCAAACTCCAGCCCAGTTGCGATCGTCTAACCCAGTTACGATCGGGAACCATTAGACAAAGAGATTATCAGAGAATGCAAAGGGGATTATTCTCGGATGATGAAGCATCAGATGCCAACTCTGAAGTCGTTTCTGATAAAATGGTGTCCAGCCCAGGACAATCCCATGAGGCATTCATGATCAACATCGAGCAAATCGTCAGAATTCTCAAGGATGCTCTAACCAAGCAGAAAGAGGCATTCAAGATTAAAATAGAAATGACTATGCTACGGATGTGAGAAGAGCATGACCAACAAATTCGGGCTCTGTCCAATCAGTTCGGTGAATCCAGTCGTCGTAACCTTACTGACCAAGCAAGTAGCGATTCAGATGTGGATTAACGTCTTAATACTAAGAACCCTCCCGTTGACTAGAACACTGGGGGTAGCCCCACTGAAGACAACAACACCGGGGGTGGTCCCGCCAATGATAACAACATTGGGGGTGGCCTCGTTGTTCCTCTCACAAATCATCCGAAGTATGATACAGACGAGGATGAAAAGATGAAGGACCTCGAGAGAAAAGTCAACGCTCTGATGTCTGATTGAGAGGTAAAGAAGATCGGGATTCCGTGTCCTTACCCGAGAGAGTGGGATTCGACCCCGTATCCGGCGAAGTTCAACCTAATCAACTTCACGTTGTTCGACGGGAAGGGTTCGCCCACTCAGCATTTGATCTACTTTAAGTCCTACTTAGGTATGATCTCCGACAATGAAGCCTTGATGGTTTGATCATTTGTTAGCACCCTTAGCGGGCACGCCTTCGATTGGTACCGCCGTCTTAAGTCTGAAAGCATCAATAGCTGGGACGACCTGGAGAACCTGTTCCTCACTCACTTCTTTGATGATGATGCCGAGGTGTCAATCAGGACACTCTTTGATGAGAAGCAAAAATACGACGAGACGGTCGACAAATTCGTCAAGCGCTTTCGAAACCAGGCGATGAACTGCCGAGATCCGATCACTGAGGACTTCATCCTTCAAATCTATCATAACAACCTCTCTTTGGACGTGTTGGAAGTCATGGGAATAGCACCATCCAACACCTGGAAAGAGTTGAAGGTGCGCGAAGAACGAGCTGAACGCTTCTTTAGAAGGAAGCAAGCCGAGAGAAGCCAACCAATGGCTAACCCTCCAAATTCAAACTTCGTCTCCCGTGATAAAGGGAAAGCACTTGCAGCTGCTGTTGATGCTAATCAAACGTCACAACAACAACCCCGAAAATAACAAAAGACTTTGGATCCGAGACTCCAAAAAGAGTACTCTTTCAAGGACGAAGATGTTCCGGCCATTTTCGAGTCCTTCCTTGAAAATAACAAGATCAAGCTATCACCTATTACAGATCAGGAGGAAACTGATAATACTACAGATCCGAAGTACCATGCGTACCACAGAAGGATCCTTCATCCTACCAAGGCTTGTTTTGCTCTCAAGAATAGCATCCAAACCTTGGTTGAAGCTGGCGTTATAACGCTAAATTGAGCTGAATGGACACTCCAAAGAGTATACGAGTATAAACTACTTCTCGATCCTCCAATCGGTATATGAGGTTAAACTATTTCTTGATACTCTAATAGGTATATGAGTCTAAACTGTTTCCTACAGTTGACGGGAAGTTCCTGGAGAATTTTTATACATAATATTCTTAAGGATAACCCGGTCATGTAACTGAGTACAAAGTCAGACCCAGTTCCACAAAAGAAGCTGAGGGTGGATGATTCATGTAACGGGAAGTTCCCGAAAGAATGCTACATATAATTTTCTTAGGGATAACCCGATCATTACAAACCAAGTGATAAACACTAAAACCCCACTGTGATTTCTGAACACTCTTTTGTTGACAACTCACAGTCTTCCACCACAAAATCCCCCACCGATCAGACTAATTGACGGTGAGACCATCAAAATTCCTTTCGGTTAAATCCATTTAAACTTTCGATGTATCTGTGCACTCAACCTCCTCATTGTTAGAGTCTAGACATGGTACTCGGAATTTTAATGTCTTAATCCTTGACGAATTGTCAAACCCCTTCGTGTTAAGTTCTTATCACTTGACACCAAGAATCCCCATTGAGTAATCGGTACAAGTCAACACTCCCTCTGTGATTTGTACTCCCACTCTCATTGTTTACCTGGTCAAACCTTCTTACAGATAGGACCACAACCAAAATCTCCTCTCGATTCCTCCAATGAACGAGAGGTCCACAAATTGAGCGATCAAACTTTCCTACAGTTAGGATCGTCTCAAACTTCCGCTTGGTCAAACCTTCCTACAGTTAGGGCCAAAATCATAATTCACTCTCGATAAACGAGAAATTCACCTTTACTTCGGTAATCAAACCTTCCGACGGTTAGGATTATCCGAATCTTTTCAATTCTCGGAATGGAGATCCCACTCCTAGTTTCACTCTTTAGATTCTCAAAGTGGAGATCCTACTTTGAGTTTCTTCTGCACTGAATATAGAATATAAAATTCTTCCTCTTCGGTTTCGGAAGATAGAATATAAAATTCTTCCTCTTCTATTTTGGGTTCGTCTTTGCCCCAAGAGAAGACATAATATTTTAACATTATAACTTCAAAATCCGTGCCTTACACGCGCGGGGAATTTTATCCCGAAGCCTAAGTAGGGATAAGTCGGTGCCTAATACGCGTTGCCGGTTAGTCTTTGACCGTAAAAAGGACAAAAACTCACATATTCGACATTATGGCGGGTCGTTATTAATAACGCTAAAATCTGCGCCTTACACGCGCGGGAAACTTTATCTCGACTCCTAAACAGAGATAAAGCCTACGCCTAACACGCGTTGCTGGTTTAGTCTTTCACCGATTGAAGAAGACACCAGAATCCAGTCTGGGACATTTTATCCTGAAGCCTAAGTAGGGATAAGTCAGCGCTTAACCTGTGCTGCTGGGTGGTTCGTTCCCATAAAAACGACCGAATCTATGTATTCAATATCATAGCACTAAAAAAGTTAACTCTTTTAGCACAACGTTACGTGCAGAACGGATTTAAACAATCTGCATGCTAGCCCGACTCAAACGGTAGTCGGTAAAGGCTAATCAAACCCGTTGATGGCTGAGAATTTGTCAAAAATTCTATAAATGCGGGGCATTGACGCATCAACTTCATTAGTTGGTCTCGTGACTTGAGCATCCAACAACTTCGGGATAAGATCCATATCTGCAGACGAAACAACTTTAACAGTTGGTCTTGCAGCCCAGAATTTGGGACCTCCATGCTCCAATGCCTTAAGAGCTTAAACTGTGTAGACTCCAACAAACATACGAGTATAAACCGTGTTAACACTGGTCAACACGTTACAGTAAAGATCGATGCCGGTCAACGCATCAGCAATCTCGCCAAAATAAGGTAAACGATGATTTTAGGGAGTTCAATCGGATTCAGATATGAATTTCTGACGAAGATGATCAGTTCAAAGTCAACTCAATGACATGAGCTAAGTTCAGAAACTTACATACCAACTTCAATTCAAGATTTCAACAACGGTCTGACGATAAACGCAGCGCTGGAAGAACTTTATCTATTCGACAAAACACTGAATAGACTAAAGGCTGAAGAAGTCAAGAATTGAAGCAGTTCACAGGTCCCTCTATGAAATTGAGGAAAAAGCCTATCTTACCCAAAGCCTTCCAGACTCTTCTATAAAATAAATGAGTCTGAAATGCTTTGGAGGGGTATCTGCAGGCGTCTAAAAATTCCTATAGGTGTATGTACACAACTCGAGACGGAGAGAAGACAACGAACGTTGTTATCCGAGTCTAAGAGGATTATCTGTCGTTAACAAGCGCATGAAGCGAAACGACGAACCAAGTGGCCCGCGCGCGTCGGTCAACACGTGCGCGTCAATCAGTTCGTGTGCGTCGGTCAACACGCGCTCGTTAATCAGTTCTCGCACGTCAGTCAACACGTGCGCGTCAATTAGTTCGTGTGCGTCGGTCAGCGCGTGCTCGTCAATCAGCTCGCGCACGTCGGTCAACACGCGCGCGTCAATAAGTTCGTGCGTGTCGGTCAACATGCGCGTATCAATCAACACGCGCACGTCAACCAACACGCGCATGTCAACCAACGCGCATTCGACGGTCAGTCCCGTAACAAAGCGTGCAAGTCAGCCAAATACGCGAAACGGGAGAAATTACAAGTCCCAGAAAGTCGGAAAGTCGGAAAGTCAGAAGAACACACAGAAAACCGGATTCCCCACGCTCGCGCGGGTCGGACGAATCCGACCCGCACCTCTAACACGCGTGAGTCGGACTCAACCGACCCACGCGCCGCGCGGGTCAGATGAATCCGACCCGCGCCGACGCGGGTCGAATCCGACAGACCCCCCCCGGTGCTGTTTCGACCCCCGGACACGTTTTTCGGTTTTAAAGCGATTTTTTCGCACGTCTTATCTGTTCTAGGGGTTCCTAACTGACTTAATCTCATCTACAACCGTGGTTAGGCCGTTATCAACTGAAGATAAAGCCAAATTCATCGTTCTCATCCGAAAACCCCCCAACCGAAGCCTATAAATACAGGCCTAGGGGCTCATTTCACAGTGGCAGATTTATTATCAAGACGAGGAGGTGCTGTCGAACTCCAGAGCCAAGAGCTACGAATTTCAGCGAGGGCTAGCGAGATCCCGGCAAACTCCAGCATAAAGAAGGAGCTATTCGAAGGATCTGAAGCCCGATTCCACCGTTCCTTGATATTAGGCTTAGTTTTAATCTCGAGAAGAGTACTGATTTCTCTTGGTCGATCTCAGTACTTCAAATCAAATACTTCCTCAGCGAAGGTGAAGCCCTGCTAAATTTTCCATCAACCGGATCCAGATCAAAGGTGGTCCACGGATATTGACGTCCCCGGTACAGGCAAAGATCCCGCATAAGCAGAAGACCGATAAACGATCTTCCTCCGTTTGTTTTGATGAGAGTTGTAATTTTTGTTTTCATTGTGTAAGAGTATTATAAAAAGACTATCTTTTTTCGTTTTCATTGTAACGACTAAAGTTGTAATGAATACCGCAATGAATAAATCAACTTTCGACGCAAATAATGAAAATTTGAGTTAATCTCTTACCCTTTTATCACCTAACCCCACTCAAATTTAGGATACATGTGTGTTAGAAAATCTCCTTTAACGATTTTAATTTGAGAAATCTCCTCAAGATTGAGCTTATTGTAGATAACCCCTCGAAATCCTTATGAACTTTTATCACTTTACACTCTGAAAGTTGACATTGTTAGGTCTAACATGTTGTATGATAAGTAGGTGACTGAGAAAAGACCAAGATACCCCTCAATCATAAAAAAATCTATTTTTTTAGGATAATAGCAAGAGAAGAGAAAGAGGGAAAAAAATCATTATAAGGTAAAAATTATTCATTTTTTTAACATATTGGGTGTTTCTTTATAATTGAATGGATTGGTTTTTAAAAGGGTATTCCAAGTATTTTACATTTAGAAACGATGCAGGGTGGTTTGGTGAGAAAAGTGTGAAAGATTATGGGTTTTGTTCTCTCATTTTTAAAGTTGAGTGAGGTTATCTATAATATGCCAAAATTTTAGGTCATTTTTTTAGATTAAAATAGTTGAGAGGAGTTTTCTAAGACATCCACCATAGTTGAGGGGTTCTTCTAAAATTAACCCCAAAATTATATATGCAAAATTATATCTGTGTTAAATTATATTTAAAATTGATAATTTAGTCTTCCTAATATTATTGACGAGTTTGTTAATTATTTTTATTTATTGATTTTTTATCATGTCTTTGCTGATTTTTATAAAGAGGTGTTTTTGGTTCACTCATGTCTCTTTTTAAAATATCAATAGAACATAAGACACCATAAAAAATATATATTATGTAAAGATTTATAAAATTAAAAAAATTTCCTAGTACAAAAATATTCTCTGTGATCTGAAATAATAACCAAAGTATTTACACAAACCCAAAATCTTTGGATTTTTAAGATGTTTAATGGATATTTTAAAACCCAATGGACTTATCTAATTAACTTGAAATTCTAATGCAAACATCACAAGATTGAGTTTTAAGCGTGAGATTGTTTTAGATTAAATCAACGTGTGAAAGACCTTATATCTCATCTAACTGCGTCATTTTAGTTGTAAGACTCACTAGTGCAAGCACGAGCAAAATACTTGTTAATGTAGTATTAATTGCGATATTCATATACGGATTCCAAATATCTATATCGTGTCCATGATCTCTCACATATATAATCAGTATCCATATTTATATCCTAGCAGATACAAATACACGTACCAGATAAACACTACAATAAAAAGCATATCACTTATTACAATTTCGGAGCTATTTTGATTTGATAAACAATTGGGGGGTATTGATAAGAAAAAGATAGCAAGCTTCACGTAAATAGGTTCTTCAGTCTTCGGCACGCTTCTCTAACGCGCTCCTTGCGGTTGAACGCGCTAACTCGGATGAATCCTTCACCGCCCGGCCCAAACCCACAACCCGGAACCACTATAATATCCGTCTTTTCAAGAATTTCGTTAAACACGTCCCATGATTTTTCTCCCGGAAAATGCACCCAAATATAAGGCGCATTTATTCCACCGTACGTCCTCAGCCCAATCGAACTCAAAGTGTCCATCAAAACCCTCGCGTTCTCTTTGTACACATCAATCACTTGTTGTATAGCCTACAAATGATTAATTAAAAATAATAATAATAATAATAATAGTAAGTATTCTATAAAATTGGAAGTGAGACATGAAGAAATAAAATTGAGGGAAATTACTATCTAACCTTTTGGCCTTCTTTTGATAGGCAAGATAGGCCTCCGGCTTGGGCAATGCTAGACGCACCATTGAAGCACGTGCACATTATACGATCGAAGTCTTCTAACACTGAGAAACCGTTGGAGTATGAGAGTTCCTCAGGTACAACCGTCCACCCTAGACGAACTCCGGTGAACCCCGCGGATTTTGAGAAGGATGATATCTCAATTGCTACCTAGTGATTATTAATTTAAATCAATATCTTTAATCTTTTAATTGGGACGGATCAATATTGGGTAAATTTACATGAAGAAGACTTCGTTTTATTCTGTTTTTCAAGAAATACCCTCAAACGATGAGTTCTACAGAACAATCCTCGTCTGTCTATCGATCATTGATGCAACCATTAGTTTTGGAGTATTCTACGTTACTAATAGAAAAAAACGTTTTTTTAGTTTATGTATGAGCTAAATTTATTCGTTATGTTTTTCTTTTCAACTCTAAAATCTATGTATTTTGAAAAAGTATGACATTTATCCAATTACAGATGTCTGAACAACAAAACTTCATTAAAATGTTAATGGCTTCCTTTAGATGTCATACATTTTTTTTATAACTTTTAAATTTTAAGGGCTTTTTTAAAGAGCATTTCTTATAATTTAACATAAACTACCTCAGTTTGCCTGACGGTTACGAGATGACGGCTTATTTTCGTAAATGATCTATCAAAAGATAGAATGATGGGCTGCACATCTGTTGATGTGACTAATAAGATGGACCCCACCACTGGTCTATCTCCCGATAGCTTACCGAGCAAAATGAGCCGACACATTATACTCGGTTTTTTCCGAACTTTCTACGCAGTTTTGAAAAAACCCAACATTATTATAATTACCTCTTTGGATCCAGGAATCTCATAGATGGACCGTGGACTATCGTCCGATATGAAAGTAGCGTAAGAGGAGTCATAGACGATAATGGATCCATTTCGCTTAGCGTGTTCGACTAGTTTCTCCAGCTGCTCCCTAGAGGCAGCATGGCCGGTAGGATTGTTCGGCGAGCAGAAGAAGATTACATCGGTTGCCGCAACAGTCGATAGATCCTTTGGGAAAAAGAGGTTCTCAGGCGAACACTTCATGTACTCAATTCCTCCATATTTGTTGACGGTGTTATCAATGTAATATCCTGTTTGGCCCGTTATTATGCTCGAATCTACATAAGCCTGCATCCAAGTTGAGAAATAATCTTTTTATTTTATTATATGTGATAGATATTTGACAATATGAGACTTTTTAAGTATGTTGAATGTATGTTACGGGAAACGTTGGATCCTGGACTGCAACTGTCATGCTAGACCCGAACATCAACTGCAAAAAAAAATAAATAAATAAATAAAATGCAGTGAAAATGCGTGATTTAAGATACAGTGCTGCCTTGCGCAGCTCCTGGTGATTGGATGGAGGCAAATTTGATTGATCAATTAAAATTTGAGCTTAATGTTGATTTTTTTAATCTCAATGGTTAGTTTGGTTGAGGGTTTAACTAATTACAAATGGAATAAATTGCTACCTTGTTGCCTTGCTCAGCGCCGTACCCACGGTATCCTTCAACAGTTGACAATGCAAGTGAATACTGCATTCATAGCCGATGCTCATAGATAGAGAGAGATATAGCTAAACCGTTCGTTTCCGAGAAATAATCCGTCACGTATCCGTTAGGTACGAATACGTTATTCATCTATAACCGATAGGATATGGTTACGGATATGGTTTTGTAGTGAAATATCCGTATCCGTATCCGAAATATCCGAATACATACTAGTCATACTCTTACTATAGTTTCGATTCTTAGATTATGGATTTGTGGTTAATTTTGATGATCAAAATATCTAATCTTAACTTTTCAATTATAATGGACATATTAATTACAAACTCTTTTGTATCACATGAACTATGTTTTTCTCAATACTAACTAGTTTTCTCATATCTGTTTTGTATCTGCATGCATATCCGCTTATATATCCGCATGTATATCCGTAACCGTATCCGATTTTAGCGGATATGGTTATAATTTTTTCTTACCGAGGTATATCTGTATCCGTATCCGTATCCATATCCGAGATGGGTAAGCGGATATGGATATGATAAGCATCATATCCGAGCCGTATCCGGACCGAATGCACCCCTACTCATTAGCCTTCAGAATATGCTGGAGGACTTTCTGTTTTTATTTTTTATTATTTTTTCAAGTTCACGTTTCTATTAGGTTCAAAAATAAATGGTTATACTTCGGGATTATCAAAATCGATGCTCAATTCTTCTCACCTAAGATCAAAATAACTTCGATGTGAGCATATATTGAAAGAAGATAATTCATATTGATAATCATGTTCATTCGTGGATTACATGTCTGTTGGTATCCTCATTCAAAATCTTGAGCTTATAAATATTTTATCTAACGTAAATTAGAAGGGTATATTTGTAAAATTCTGATACATAGCGGAATAAGATGTTAACTGCAATATATATGTAAATTATGGAATTCTCCATCTCAAATGTTTAGCTTCTATTTTATTTGGGTTGCTTGCAATGTCTTATGTTACGTTAAGGTGTATTTGGTGACTCTCTCACTATTCAAAACAGTGGAGCTAATCTAGTTAATGAGGTAAATTGTTGTTTGGGTAAAATTGGACCAACATCAAATTTGATTTTTTTTTAGTTCAAATTGAGGCCCTTATCCGTGCTAGGATTGAACCACCCCCTACTTGGATCAAAGCTAACCTAATTAAGATATTAACCAAGTTAGTGGAGAGTAGCCAAGCGCACCCTTGGAGTATAAAAAAAAGACCCGCAAAAGTTATTGCTAAATAGATTCAACCCCCATGAAGAATAACATATACGAAGTCATATTTTAGAGAAAAAATTATGTAGAACTACTCTTAAAGTAGTGTGAGGTTATTTGAACTCTTTAAACAATGTAATGTTATTTGAACTCTTCAAATAGTATGAGGCAGTAATATCACTAATAAAAAAGAACTTGTTGAGCTTTGCTACAGAAAAATGATAGTCAGCTTATTATGTAAGAGGAGGGGGACACCTCACATGTATGTCCTCCTGTTGGTCCCATGTTTTGGGTCCTTAAGGAATTTTTCAAATACAAAAGATTACAAGAAACTAGCAGCTACTTAAGCTAGTCTTCGGGGCTATGTGGCAAACATACTAGGGTTTTGCCTGATTAGACTACCAAAATTCTTTAGACATTGCGTTTGTTTACCTTTCAATATTAACCAAGAAAAAAGAGAGTACATATATCTTTTATAACTCGAAAGTTACGTAGATTAATGAGAGCACGTGCTTTTGGTTTGGATTCTTCCCCCCTGTGCTGACCATGTTTTTTAAAAGACTCGAGCATGATCTTTGGTTTAAAGATGTGAAAAAAGTAAAAATTTTGTTGTCGCTTGACCATGGGATTCCTATTGGGATGAGACTTACTTGTTCATAGGGGTATAATTAGTCCATTTTAAAAACTATATTACGCTCAACTAATTTACTTGATCTGTTCATTTTTATCTATATATTTTGGATGATATATAAATAAAAAAATTTAGGCATATTAAGTTATAGTCACTCATGCATCAGGTAATTATAAAATTAACAGTTTACAGCATTACAACCAAAGGGACATGAAAATAAATATGTGTTAGAAGTATGAAACATCTTGATTTTTTTTATTTATAGATGTTTTAAGGCATTTAGATCATTATGAATGGAATGGGTCATCTATTAGATTAGTCTAACTCATGCATCAAGAGGTCTCTTTTAATTTGTTGTATTGTTAGGAAATCGTTAACTTTTTGGACTACTAGCTAGATGCATGTGTAGTATATACTTGAACACATAGGTACCGTTTGGCAAAGGGTTAAGTGAGGGGTTAAGGAGACTTAACCCCTTCTTAACCTGCCAAACACAACAAATCTATATAAGGGTTAAAGTGAGTTAACCCTCCATAATTTGTCAAACATAAAAAATATAGAAGGGTTAAGTTAACCCCTCTAGAGGGGTTAAAATGAGTTAACCCCTCAAAATGAGGGGTTTACTAATACTCCTATTTAGATGGAATAAGAGTTAACCCTTCTAATTATAAAGAAAATAGTCAAAATCATTGTTATTCCCAAACACTAAAACTGATCATAAGGGCTAAAATAAAACTTATTTAACGGATTAATAATTTAGTCCTTCGAATTATCAAATGGGCTAAGTACATTAATCCTTCCATTTAACCCATCTTCATTAACCCTTTGCCAAACGGGGCCATAAAGTTTTCTATTTGTAGACCTTTTGAGACATGTAGATCAAGATGCACGGAGTCGATCATCTAATTTCATCGCATAATATACACTTTTTTTACAAGTGGGCATAACTAGGCTAGTTATGCCCTAGGATCTAAGCTACTTATCTTCTTGGAACAAATGAAACATCCCCTTTTCGTAATCATTCTCTATGGTAACTCAAATATCTCTTCCCTGAAACATTAGTTGCTCATGCAAATATCTAATTTCAACATGAAAATAGGAAAGAAAAATTAAAAACGAAAGAAGAAAACATAAAATCGTGGAGACGCGAAGTTAGAGAATTGGTAAATCTTAACTCATATTTTTACTATACTCATCCTTCAGTTAAAAAATAAAATATCCAAGAAGTACCTCAGCCATAGCGGACGCTATACTGTTCGGTATGGGCTCGGTTGTATCTCCGACTCCCAGGCTTATCACCTTCGCATCAGGGTTCTTCTCTAAGTGCTCATTTTGCCTCTTAGCGATCTAAAAATAACATGATCATCATAAAAATAATTTACACACATCAAATTTTTTATCTTAAATACATAATTTTCATTGGACGATCGAGAAAAATATGACCACCTCAGGGAATAGATATCCATTCCTTAGCTTCTCCATGTTTGGATTCCTAGAGACCTTTGTCCTACGACGAAGCGCCACACTAGGAATTCCATTTAATTGGAATGAACTACAAAAAAAAAAACAAAGTGAGCAAACATGACAAGTTTACATATAATGACTCGAGAGAGTATATCATCATTCCAAGAACTTGATGCGTTACCTTGAGGCCATCATCTTCAGAGGGAAAGTTCAATTCAAAAAAATCAAGTAATATCTATTAATATATAATTACTTCAGCAAAACCTTAATTTGCAGACGTTATAGCAATGGATAACATATATGTCGAAGGAGTGCAACGTATTTATAGAAATTACGTGGGGAGGTTTAGTACATGGTGGACTCGATGTGGGCCCCGACATGAGCTTGAAATCTCTATTAATTCGTCTTTTTGACTATGTTATAATGCAAATCAATCGTCATGAATTCGAGATAACCTCATTCTTCTTGTTTTCTAGACTTGAAAGTGATAGAAGAAATGAGAAAATTACTATTGCTTCTATCCTCCTTCAACCACTTAATTTCATGTATAGTTTTCCACATGAACTTTGACCTTCTTACTCTTTAAATGATTAATGTTGGGAATTTGGCAGTAAAATGGAGCTTAAATAAATAATATGATTTCTTGAAGAACAGGTAAAAATTCAAAGTTCTAGGGGTCTTCGGAAAGGAGGTTGAAAATTAAGAACCATCTCCTCATTCTTCAAACCGATAATATATGATAAAGAAAATTAGTAAAAAAACTCTCTCCGGTCCCTTGAAAAGGCCAATGAGAAATTCAGAAATTGCCCATTCTACACGGATAAATGGAAACCGTAGAGTTATACGTAACGTTTCTTTGGTTCATGCAACAATTTTCCAAGTGGTGTACTTCTGCATTCAAATCAAAATTGCATCTATTCATGCAACAATTTGGACCACGTTCTCAATGAAAGGAGTTAGAACATACATAAACGGTCCATAAAGGGCTAGACTGGCATTCAATGTGATTCATAACAAAAATGTGCTCTAGTAGTTTACAAGAAGTATACCAAGATCATAATAAATCATAACTGTTGAAAAATTCATAATGTGTGATCTCCGTAGAATGAAGACTAGTAGGTCTACTTCGTAATTATGTATCATGGACGTGCGAAGGTTGAAGAAGATCACTAAACTCTAAGATGTGGCCTTAAATTACGCTGGAAATTTATGCACAAGTTGAGACAAAAGTTCAGGTTACCTTTTTGGAAAAAAAAGTTCTCTCTAAGATGAAAAAAGTTTTCTCTAAGAAGGCAAATTAGAGACCATTTCTAGTTCTGGTCTAATTCTACTTCTGTGTCGCGTCATTAATTTCTTGCCAACTGTGAGGGAGTTTCTTAGAAGAAACTATTGAAGAAATTTCTTAAAATATTATTCCAATTAATCTGATTAAGCCATTTAATTTATTGACTATATAATTAATTGTTCACTCATACCAACCATATAATAAGAAATGGATTCTTTAGGCACAACTAATTTCAGGTCGCCAACCTGTTGGGTATTCAAAACAATCAAATCGAACCATTGCCCTTCCGGATCTTGTGTTGAAAGTAGGAAAGTAGGAAAATTCATCACAAATAAAGATCAAAACAGACAGGAATAATAAAGGAGATGAACACACAGATTTAACGAGGCTCGGTAATGTGCTTACGTCCTCGGGAGTCACACCACACGATTCTTTTATTGATTGAAGAAGAAATACAAGCTCTCAAACTAGGGTTTTATCTCACCGAGATCTCTCTGCCAAAAGCTCTCTCTTTTGATGGTTTTCTGATGCTTAACAAACCCTAAAAATATTTGGGTATTTATATCAAACTCAGCCCAAACAGATTTCCTGAACTCATAAGGAATCTGGCAAACAACGTCACGGTCGACCGAACCAAAACCCGAGCAGCTCCAGCCTCTCCCTGACTCCTGTGTACGTTCGCGGCCCCCCGCCGCTGACTCGCGGTCGACCGCCAGGCTGACTGGCAGTTCTCCTGGACTTTTTAGACTGTGTTCTTCATGATTCCAGCTTCGGCTTTAACTTTGGGTCTATACTTTAGACTAACAATCTCCCACTTGGAGACCAAAGTACCATCAGTGAGTTTACCCGAACTCTCCCCTTCTTCGCATGTATCTTCTCCTCCCCGGAAAAATCCTTTCTTCAATCAACAATATCCCGGCAATCTCGCCGATCCTCGTAGTGTGGCTCCGTCTTCGTCTTCTACTCGTGAAGGCTAACTGAAGTTGAGCACAACTCCAGTTTCTCAATGGTGACTGCCTTTGTCAACATGTACGTCGGATTTTGACTCCTCAAAATCTTTATTAAGAGTAACTTTTCGTCTTTAACTAGCGAGCGTATAAAATAATATTTGACATTGATGTGCTTCGTTCTGGTATGATATACTGCATTCTTGGCAAGATGTATAGCGCTCTGACTATCACAATAAAGAACTCCTCTCCCTTGTTTCAGATCCAACTTTTCCAAGCACCCGTTCAACCAGATCATTTCCTTGCTTGCTTCGGTCACCACGACATACTCAACCTCGGTTGTAGATAAAGTCATAATCTTCTGCAGACGGGAGACCCAACTCACTACTATCGACACTAAGGTATAAACATACCTCGTGGTGCTTCGCCTCGTATCATGATTACCGGCGAAGTCCGTATCCACGTATCCCTGCAGCACCAACTCCTTCCTCCTGAAACATAGTGATTTGTTCGTTGTTCCTCTCAAATACTACAATATCCACTTCACGACCTCCCAATGCTGCTTCCCCGGATTGTTTGCAAACATGCTCACAACTCCCACTACATGAGCGATGTTCGCACTCGTGCAAACCATCGCGTACATGAGACTCCCAATGGCCTGTTTGGGTGGAAAATTGTTTGATTCATTGCGGTGTTCATTACAAACTTCAGACGTTTACAACGAAAACAAAAATTAGTCTTTTTATAAGACCTTTACACAATAAAAACAAAACAAAAGTACAATTCTCTTCAAACAGCGTAGAGATCGTTTATCGGTCTTCTGCTTGTGTGGGATCTTGGCCTGTAACGGGGACGTTGATATCCGTGGACCACCGTCGATCAGATCTGATTACTAAAAAATTAGGCAGAGCTTCGTCGATTCGCGAAGGAATCAAGAAGCCGTAGCGCTTATCTCGACAACAGCGAGATCATTGCTCTTCTTAAGATCACCACAACGGGGTAATCTTAAGGGACGAACATGAGAACTGCAGATCTGACGAGCTCTTCTTCTTTATGCCGACGAACTCGATCCGATCTCTCCTCCTCTCTCTGAAATTCGTGCACCTTTAATCTTTAGTCTGGCAGGGCTTCGCCAACGCTCGAGAATTCCAAATCTGAAAAAATGAAGGTCCTGGGGCTCCGAGGAATCTAGACGGTTAAAACCGCATAACAACCAAAAGAACCACATTTTAGGGCCTGAGACATCCTCGGGCGTCTCAGCAAGGCTGAGATACCCTTGGGTGTCTCGGCTTGGGCCGAGACACCTCGGGGTGTCTTAGCTTATGCTGAGACAGTCCGTTTTGCGTGCTGTTTTTACATTCACCGTATTTTCCTCTTCCGAACTCGGATTTACATGATTCAAGATGCGTTGGAAAGCCGACGAGAAGATCTACAGGCTCCCATGATTGGATCATCTGTGGAATAAATGAGACACGAAGGGCGTTTCGCCTTTTGTAAGCGACACGAGGCCCATGATTGGATCATCTGTGGAATAAATGAGACACGAAGGGCGTTTCGCCTTTTGTAAGCGACACGAGGCTCCCGGTCAGTTTGTATCCTCGTTATTCTGAAACTCCGTTGCTTCACATAGTTTGTCGATTCACTTCAAGCGTTCGTCGACGTCAATCAAGCTCCCGTGACTTGGATAGTGATGTTCATCGTCTTCTCTTAGCTTAGAGCTGTTCGTGGAGACCTATAGGTAATTTTCGACGCCTACAGATACCCCCTCCAAAGCGTTTCAGTCTCGTTTCTTTTATAGAAGAGGCTGGAATACTTTGGATGTGATTGGTCCAGCCTTCGGTCGGCGTACAGGACCTGTAGTTAGCTTCAATTCTTGACTCCTTCGATTTTTAGTCTATTCGATGTTTTGACGAATAGCTGAAGTTCTTCTGGCGCTGCATTTATCGTCTGGCCGTCGTCGAAGTCTCGAATCTAAAACTGATGAGTTGAGTTTGGCCCGTGTTGTTGAGTTGACTTAGAACTGACTATCTCTGTCACATTAACTTTTTCATTGTAACGTGTTGATTGGCGTCGACCTAGGGTTACGCGTTGACCGGCGTTGACTTTTTCATCGCAACGCGTTGATTGGCGTTGACCTAGGGTTATGCATTGACCGACATTGACTTTTTCATAGCAACGCGTTGATTGGCATTGACCTAGGGTTACGCATTGACTGGCGTTGACCTAGGGTTTCGGATCGTGACGCGTTGATTGGCGTTGACCTAGGGTTACGCGTTGACCGGCGTTGACCTAGGGTTTCGGATCGCGCGCCGTTGACTTTTTCATCGCAACGCGTTGACTAGCGTTGACTTAGGATTACGTGTTGACCGACGTTGACCTAAAGTTTCGGATCGCACGACGTTGACTTTTTCATCGCAACACGTTGACTGGCGTTGACCTAGGATTACGCGTTGACCTAGGATTACGCGTTGACCGGCGTTGACCTAAGGTTTCGGATCGCCCGAGGTTGACACAGTTTATACTTGTACGTTTGCTGGAGTATACACAGTTTAAGCTCTTAAGGTATTGGAGCGTGACGGTCCCAAATGTTGGGGCTACAGGACCAACTATTAAAGTCGATTCATCTGTATGTGTGGATCTTATCCCGAAGTCTGTTGGATGCTCAAGTCATGAGACCAACTAATTAAGCTGATGCGTCAATGACTCGTATTTATAGAATTTTTAGCAAATTCTCAGCCATCAACGGGTTTGATTAGCCTTTACCGACTACCGTTTGAGTCGGACTAGCATGCAGATTGTTTAAATCTATTCTACATATAACGTTGTGCTAAAAGAGTTAACTCTTTTAGTGCTACGATATTGAATACGTAGACTTCGTCTTTGTCACGGAAATAGACTACCCGGCAACGCGTGTTAGGCGTTGACTCATCCTTGCTTAGGATTCAGGATAAAAGTCCCCAGACTCGGATTCTGGTGTCTTCTTCAATCGGTAAAAGACTAAACCGGCAACGCGTGTTAGGCGTTGGCTTATCCCTGCTTAGGCTTCGGGATAAAATTCCCCGTCCGTGTGAAGCACGGATTTTGGCGTTATTGATGACAACCTGCCATAATATCGAATATGTGGGTTTTTATCCTTTTTACGGCAAAAGACTAACTGGCAACGCGTGTTAGGCACTGACTTACCCCTTCTTAGGCTTCGGGATAAAATTCCCCAGACTTGAATTCTGGTGTCTTCTTCAATCGGTGAAAGACTAAACCGGCAACGCGTGTTAGGCGTTGACTTATCCCTACCCAGGATTCGGGATAAAATTCCCCGCACGTGTAAGGCACGAATTTTAGGAGTTTGAAAAAAGTGGTGTCTTCTCTTGGGGCAAAGACGAACCCGATACGGGAGAGGAAGAATTTTATATTCTATCTCCCAAAACTGAAGAGGAAGAATTTTATATTCTATCTCCAGTTGCCAAAGGAAACTCAAAGTGGGATCTCCACTTTCAGAATCCGGGAAGGTGAAACTAGGAGGGGGATCTCCACTCCGAGAATCAAAAAGATTTGGATAATCCTAACTGTCGGAAGGTTTGATTACCGAACTAAAGGTGGGTTTCTCGTTTATCGAGAGTGAATTATGGTTTTGGTCCTAACTGTAGGAAGGTTTGACCAAACGGGAGTTTGAGATGACCCTAACTGTAGGAAGGTTTGATTACTCGATTTGAAAGTGGACCTCTCGTTCATCGAGAGGAGATTTTGGTTTTGGTCCTAACTGTAGGAAGGTTTGACCGAGCTGGAAGTGGTAGTGGGAGTACAAATCATAGCGGGAGTGTTGACTCGTACAAATCACAGTGAGAGTTTTGTGTTTATCACCTAATTTGTAATGATCAGGTTATCCCTAAGAAAATTACATGTAATTATCACCTAATTTGTAATGATCAGGTTATCCCTAAGAAAATTACATGTAAGATTCTTCTGGAAACTTCTCATTACATGAATCACCCACCCCCAGCTTTTCTTTGCGGAACTGAGTCTGACATTATACTCAGTTACATGACTGGGTTATCCTTAAGAATACCAGGCATGGCACTCTCCAGGAACTTCCCGTGAAAGCAAGGAAATAGTTTAGACTTGTATACATGTTGGAGTATTGAGAAGCAGTTTATACTCGTATACTCTTCGGAGTGTTGCCGTTCTCATTTGGCTTATCCCAGCGTTATGACGCCGGTCTCAACCAAGGTTTGGATGCTATTCTTTAAAATAAAGCAAGTCTTGGTGGGATGAAGGATCCTCCTGTAGTACGCGCAGTACTTCGAATCCGTAGTATTGTCAGCTTCCTCCTGATTCGTGATGGGTGGGAGCTTGATCTTATTGTTTTCGAGAAGGGTCTCGAAGATGGCTGGAACGTCTTCATCCTTGAATGAGTACTCTTTTTGGAGCCTCGGATTTGAAGTCTTCTGCTATCTTCGGGGCTACTGTTGCGATGTTTGATTAACATCAATAACTGTTGTAGGTGCCTTCCCTTCATCATGGGAAATGAGGCTCAGATTCAGAGGGTTAGCCATCGGTTGGATTCTTTCGACCTTCCTCCTTCTGAGGAAGCGTTCAGCCTGCTCTTCGTGCACCTTCAACTCTTTACAGGTATTGAGTGGCTCTACTCCCATAACGTCCAAGATGTTAATGGACAAGTTGTTATGACAGGTCTGCAAGACGAATTCCTCTGTGATGGGATCCTTGCAGTTCATTGCCTGATTGCGGAAGCGTTTGACGAAGGTATCCACTGACTCTCCGTCTTTCTGTTTCTCATCGAAGAGTGTCCTGATTGACACCTCAGCGTCATCATCAAAGAAATGAGCGAGGAACATGCTCTCCAGGTCCTCCCAGTTGTTGATGCTTCTGGGTTTAAGACGTCGATACCAATCGAAGGCAGGCCCACGAAGGGTGCCAACGAATGACCGAACCATCAAGGCTTCATTATCAGAGATTATACCCAAGTGGGACTTGAAGTAGATCAGATGTTGCATGGGTGAACCCTTCCCGTCAAACGGTATGAAGTTAATCAGGTTGAACTTCGCCGGGTACGGGATCGAATCCCACTCTTTCGGGTAAGGACACGGAATGTCGGCCTTTTTTGCCTCTCGAGCAGACATTAGAGCGTTAATTTTGCTCTCGAGGTCTTTCATCTTCTCGTCCTTGTCTGTATCATGTTTTGGACGATTTCTGAGAGGAACAATGTGGTCACCCTCGGCATTATTATCTTTAGCGAGACCACCCCCAGCATTTTGGTCAACAGGGGGGTTATCAACATTGATGTGTTTATCCACATCTGAATCGCTAGCTGCTTGGCTGACATCGTTACGACGGCTGGATTCAACTATCTGATTCGACAAGGCTCGGATCTGTTGGTCGTGCATTTGTCTCATCTCGTGCATAGCCATTTCCATTTTGATTTTGAATGCTTCTTTCTGCTTGGCTAAAGCATCCTCAACCATTTTGGCTACTTCCTTGGTGTTGATCATAAACACCTCATGAGATTGTCCGGGACTGGATACGGTGGCTTCTGAAGCGACTGCCGAGCAAGCGTCTGACGCTTCATCGTCCGAGGATAGTCCTCTGGTCATCCTCAAATAGTCTCTACGTCTAGTAGTCCCTGCACGTAGCCGAGTTAGACGATGTGATATGAGGGGGTCCGAATCAGAAGGTCGGGTCGATTTACTCTTATCAGTCACGTTGGCGATGACTACGGATTGTTCAGGCCCGACGGCTTCTAATTGAAGCCGAGACATTAGTTGGGCTATCCCCGAATTGACTCTCTTGCCTGGGGAGAAATCGAGGTTAGAAGTAATCGGAGACTTCCCCTTATCGACCATATTGATGGTAAATGCTGGGAGTTCGTCATCTTGATTGGCTGATCGTCTCTTGCTAAAACGCCTTGATTTGGGTTTCAATGCTTCTGCGGAGATACTCTAGAATATCGAGACCCTCCGTGGAGCGGTCTTGGGGCAGCTACATACTGATAATACTGCCCCGATTAGTTTGGTACACGGACAGTGAGAGTCCGCTTCCCGGGTACCTCTCTTTTGAGATTTATTCGTACCCCCAGCCCGATAGTACAACTCATCGATGTTGCTGTCAGAGCAACCTATCGGTTGTTTACATGAATTCTCAGGTATAACACGTTCGTCTGTCTGACATGTTTTCCTCTGAGTAAACATCGCCTTGTTGGCGTCTGCGGGAGTCACACGTTTGGAATCACACCTTTGTAAGGGTGAAACCTTAACGGGCTCCTGGTTTTTTGTACGTACTCCCAAGCGGTCGTTGTAGAAATCAACTTGTTAGGAGGTCGCGTACGACCCCCAGTCTGGATGTTTGCTCGGGGTTCCTTTAATGGCCTCAAGCGTTCCTTGATAGGCGCTTTGCCTCGATCTTCGGGTAGAGAACCGAAGCGATCCTTCAGAGGAATTCTGAACTTGGGGAAATCCACGCTGCGGTGGGGCTTTACCGGAGGTTCGGGATCTGAAGTTGACAAAAGCTTAATGATAGTTCCGTTTGTTTTTGCCTTAGGTGCTGATTTAGCTTTTGGCATCCAAACTTGTTTGGATCTTGGCGATTTCTTAACTGCCTCTTCCTTTTGCATTTTATGTGCTTTTCGCACAAGGATCCGGGCATGCGCAAGCAAGGCGCGGCGCTTCTGGAATCGCTCCTCGAGAGTAGAGCGGGTTCGTTTGACACGAACTCATTCGTTAATCGGAGGTCGGGAGGAGGATCCCGATGCTGGTCGTGACGATAGATTAGCCACTTGGCGTTTTCTGAACTCCAGATCCGCTTGGTAACAGAGTCCGTCCACCTGACCCAAGGTCTTGGCGAATTGGCGCGCGAGGCGTTGGCGTTGTTTTTGACGTGCTCTCTTTGATAGAGTTAGTGCGCCTTCAGCAGTCGACTCCTTGATCGCGAAGGAGTTCAGATCTGCAGATCTGGTCTCATTGGATGCCGACGGACCATTACAAGGTACGACTGTAGCATCGACTACGGGGAGATCGACTTCTTGGGTCTTCAGATCTGAAGACCGGCGGATCTTCTGGAAGGAGGTGATCTTCCTGCGCTTATGAGGAGGAGCAGATCTGAAGGAGGAGGAGGAGATATACTCTTCAAATTTCTGCTGGTCGAATTCGTACTCGACCTCTTCAGCCACGGGGATCTTGATCGTCGGTTGTGGCACGACAGCCTCGGCAACGAGGCTGTTGGCTCCTACTGTGGTCGCCAGCTTGTTTGGGTGGAAAATTATTTGATTCATTGCGGTGTTCATTACAAACTTCAAACGTTTACAACGAAAACAAAAATTAGTCTTTTTATAAGACCTTTACACAATGAAAACAAAACAAAAGTAAAATTCTCTTCAAACAGCGCAGAGATCGTTTATCGGTCTTCTGCTTGCGTGGGATCTTGGTCTGTAACGGGGACATTGATATCCGTGGACCACCGTCGATCATATCTGATTGCTGAAAAATTAGGCAGAGCTTCGTCGATTCGCGAAGGAATCAAGAAGCCGTAGCGCTTATCTCGATAACAACGAGATAATTGCTCTTCTTAAGATCACCACAACGGGGTAATCTTAAGGGACGAACACGATACCTGCAGATCTGACGAGCTCTTCTTCTTTATGCCGACGAACTCGATCCGATCTCTCCTCCTCCTCTCTGAAATTCATGCACCTTTAATCTTCAGTCCGGCAGGGCTTCGCCAACGCTCGAGAATTCCAGATCCGAAAAAATAAAGGTACTGGGGCTGTATTTATAGGCTCCGGGGAATCCAGGCGGTTAAAACTGCATAACAGCCAAAAGAACCACCTTTTAGGGCCTGAGACACCCTCGGGCGTCTCAGCAAGGCCGAGACACCCTTAGGTGTCTCGGCCTTGGCCGAGACACCTTGGGGTGTCTCGATTGGTCCGAGACACCTCGGGGTGTCTTAGCTTATGCTGAGACAGTCCGTTTTGCGCGTTGTTTTTACATTCACCGTATTTTCCTCTTCCGAACTCGGATTTACATGATTCAAGATGCGTTGGAAAGACGACGAGAAGATCTACAGGATACCATGATTGGATCATCTGTGGAATAAATGAGACACGAAGGGCGTTTCGCCTTTTGTAAGCGACACGAGGCTCCCGGTCAGTTTGTATCCTCGTTATTCTGAAACTCCGTTGCTTCACATAGTTCGTCGATTCACTTCAAGCGTTCGTCGACGTCAATCAAGCTCCCGTGACTTGGATAGTGACGTTCATCATTTTTTTCTTAGCTTCGAGCTGTTCGTGGAGACCTATAGGCAATTTTCAACGCCTACATGGCCAAAGAATATGACACTCTGCTCATATGCTCTTTATCTGCATCTGTCTTAGGCAATTAATCCTCAGATAGCTTGAACTGACTTCCAAGGGGTGTGCTAACAACTTTAGCATTCTGCGTGTTGAACCTCTGAAGTACCTTCTCAATGTATTCAGCTTGGCTCAATCTTAACGTCCCTTCAGCTTCATCCCTACTGGTTCGCATCCCTAGAATCTACTTTGGTGCACCCAGATCTTTTATTGCAAACTCATTTGCTAGCTTCTTCTTCAAACTGTTTATATCTTCTAAACACGATCCTGCTACCAACATGTCATCAACATATAATAACAAGATAAAAAAGCTGGACTCGAACCTTTTGAAATAACAGCAATGATCCGAATTGCATCTTCTGTAGCTATTGTTTTGCATGAAGTTATCAAACTTCTTGTACCACTGTCTCGGAACCTGTTTCAAACCATATTAGCTCTTCTTGAGCTTGCACACCATCTCTTCCTTTCCTTCTTCAATGAAGCCAACAGGTTGCTTCATGTAGATTTCTTCATCCAAGTCACCATGAAAAAAGACAGTCTTCACATCTAACTGCTCAAGAAAGAGGTCTTCTGCAGCTACCAAACTCAACACCACTCTGATGGTTATGAGCTTCACGACAGGGAAAAATATCTCCGTGTAGTTCACTCCTTCCTGAAACCCCTTCACTACTAATCTGGTCTTAAATCTCTTGCTTCTATCACTCTCCTGCTTAACCCGGTAGACTCATTTGTTATGTAAGGCCTTCTTTTGTGCATGTAGCTGAGCTAACTCCTATGTCTCATTAGTGAGTAGAGAATCCATCTCCTCCTACATCGCATGCTCCCACTGCTGAGACTCACTCACTTACATAGCCTCCTCATAGCATTCCGGTTCACCGCTATATGTCAATAATAAGTAATCAAGAGATGAAAGATATCTGTGATTTGGTTTGGGTACCCTGGATGACCTCCTAAGCTCCACGCCCTGGGTAGTTGCTTCTGCACCTGGAGTCTCCTCCGTTCTATGATCAGAACAAACATCATCACCCCTATCTAAAAGTTCCTCTAAATCCATGTACTCAGATCCACCTGTATCCGTAGTGTTGTTTCCACTGCTTTGGCTATCCTTGGTATTTTTCTTGTTCTTGTACATCACATCCTCATTGAATATCACGTCTCTGCTTCTGATGATCTTCATGTTCTTCTCATCCCAAAGACGATATTTAAACTCATCAATATCGTATCCAATGAATGTGCACTTCTATGACTTAGCCTCTAGTTTGTCTCTGACATGGTCACTGATATGAACATAAGCCACGCAACCAAATACCCGCAAGTGTGAGAGATTTATCTTCTTTCCACTCCAAACCTCCTCTGAAATCCTAAAATCCAATGGAACTAATGGCTCGTGATTAATAAAGTAAGCTGTCGTATGCATCGTATCCGTCCAAAATATCTTAGGCAGACCTGCATGTAATTGCATACTCCTGGCACGCTCCATCAAGGTTCTGTTCATCTTCTCTACAATGTCGTTCTGCTACGGCGTCCCTGGAGTAGTCCTCTCTAAACGAATATCATTTGTAGCACAGAACCTCTTGAACTCCTCCAGCTCATATTCTCCACCATTGTCTGATCTCACACACTTCACCTTCAGATCTGTCTCGTTCTCCACCATGGCTTTCCACTTCTTGAAGACTCCGAACACCTCTGACTTTTGCTTCATAAAGTAGACTTACACCTTCCTCGAGTGATCGTTGATGAAGGTGACATAATATCTCGAACCGTCAAAAGAAGACACACTGGATGGATCCTATACATCTGTATGAATCAACTCTAGCTTCTGAGTCTTAGGTGGTCTTCCATCCTTCTGGAAACTAACCCTCTTCTGCTTCCCAAAGATGCAGTCTTCATAAACCCCGACTTCCACGGAGTCGATCCCAGTTAGCTTTCCTTGTGAATGTAAGATATTCATCACCTTCTCGCTCATATGCCCTAGCCTATTGTGTCACAGATTTATACTCTCTTTGCCAGCTGGAATTGCGAGGGTATCACTCTCATGTAATGTGAGATAGAGAGTCCCTAGTTTGTTACCTTGAGCAACTATCATCGTACTATTGGAGATTCTCCACGAATCTCATGTGAATATCGAAACATAGCCTTCTGGTCCAAGCTGTCCCACCGAAATAAGATTCCTCTTCAGCTTCGGCACGTGTCTCATGTTTTTCAAGGTCCACTTAGAGTCCTTCATCTGAATCTGCACTTCACCCTTTCCAACAATATTACAAGGCTCGTTATTCCCCAAATAAACTTTTCCAAAGTCCCCTGCTACATAATTCTGGAGAAGCTTCCTGTTAGCAATAGCGTAGAAAGAGGCTCCTAAGTCGATGACCCAAGAATCCGAGTCTCTATCCATAGCAAGGATCAAGGCATCCTGCACGATATGAGCCTCCTGCTCACTCGTATCCTTCTTTGGACTCTTGCAGACTGAAGACATATGGCCCTCTTGGCCGCAGTTCCAACACTTCCCTTTAATAGGCCTAACCTTCGAGTTCGACCTCTTCTTTACTGATTTCGACCGATTCCTGTTCCGATTCCCTTTCTTCTGGCTTCTGCCTCTTTGCTCAAAATTTAGGGCTGAACCTGAACCTTCTGATTCGGACAATTTTCTTCTAACCTCCTCAGATAGAATCATGCTAACCACCTCACTCAGCTTTAACTTTTCTTTCCCCGTCGAATTGCTGATTGTCGTCACACAACCTGCCCAACTATCCGATAATTGCGATAGTAACAGTATGGCCTACACTTCGTCATCAAACATGATGTCTACGAAGATAAGCTGATCAATAATCGTGTTGAACTCGCTGAGGTGCATCGTGAAGGGCCGTCCTTCTGCCATCTTGAGGTTGAAAAGAGTCTTGACGAGATGCACCTTATTTGCTACCGACGGTTGCTCGTACATCTTCGCGAGTGCTTCCATAAGCCCCACCGTCGTTTTCTCCTTCAAGATATTGTGGGCTACTGATTTGGCGAGCGACAACCGAAATTGTCCTAGAGCCATCCTATCCAGTATCTCTCAATCATCATCTGACTCCTCTTTTTTTTGTCCCTTATCATTGCCCATAAACGGGCGATACAAGTCCTTCTGGTACAGATAGTCCTCCATCTACGACTTCTAGTAGGCGAAGTCTGAGCTGTCAAACTTCTCGATCTTAGATTTGATTTCCTCTACCATGGTTTTCACACAAATTGCTGAACGAAGCTCTGATACCAGTTGTTGGGTATTCGAAACAATCAAATCTAACCTTTGCCCTTCCGGACCTTGTGTTGAATGTAGGAAAGTAGGAAAACTTACCACAAATAAAGATCAAAACTTGCAGGAATAATAAAGGAGACGAACACACAGATTTAACGAGGTTCGGCAACATGCTTACGTCCTCGGGAGCCACACCACACAATTTTTTTATTGATTAAAGAAGAAATACAAGCTCTCAAACTAGGGTTTTATCTCTCTGAGATCTCCCTGTCAAAACCTCTCTCTTTTGATGGTTTTCTTATGCTTAACAAACCCTAAAAACGTTTGGGTATTTATATCAAACCCAGCCGAAACAGATTTCCTGAACTCATAAGGAATCTGGCAAACAGCGTCGTGGTCGACTGTGACGGTCGACCGAACCAAAACCCGAGAGCAGAAAACATTACAGGGTTGGCGCGGTCGACCACCTTCAGCTCCAGCCTCTCCCTGATTCCTGTGCACGTTCGCGGTCGACAGCCGCTGACTCGCGGTCGACTACCAGACTGACTCGCAGTCAACCGCCAGGCTGACTAGCAGTTCTACTGGACTTTTTGGACTGTGTTCTTCGTGTTTCCAGCTTCGGCTTCAACTTTGGGTCTACACTTTAGACTAATAATGCCAACCTAGTTAATGTCAAAATATATTTTGCCTTTGTCCTCTGAAAGAGTTGAGGATAAATTTTAGTTTGTGACAAGTTGTAAAGTCCTAAGTATAGAATACGATACTCCTCTATAATTAATAAAAGATTGAATGAAGAAAAAAATTAACAACTTCTACTAAGGGGAACTTGGGAAGTATATTGCTGAAAGCATATTATATATATGCACTAGCTAGGAGAGTCAAGATTAAGAAGTACCTTCAACTAAATAGTTGAGTGATTTCTTGATTATTTGAATTGACGGACTGAGGAGTTGCTCACTTTATTTTTTATTAGCCTGTTTTATTAAATCCGAAGGGATTGTAAATCCATGGGCGGAGCTAAAGAGGTTTTGAGGCAAGGTAAGTGTCTACCTAAGCTTCTAAATAGCTACATTGTGTTTGTAGAATCTGGTGTGTTTGACTACTCTTCAAAATGGGCAAAGTATAAATCTAGCCTCATTTTGAGGTGAAAAAAACCTATTCGAGTAAAACTGCATCAAGATTGACCTAATTTTTCTAAGGCTCGCTAGTAGAAAAGTACTCATTCCAGACGGAATATTCTAGACGGAATTTTTTCCATCTAGTTCACTATAAACAAAACGGAATTAAGTTTAAAACAAGACGGAATTTGTTTTGTTTTACGATCTAGTTTGCTATAAACAAGAAGGAATTTCATCTAGGATTGGTAATTTAGATGGAAATTTGACCAATCTCAACAAATTTTTCCATTTAGAATTCATCCTTTTGTACCAGTGACTAAGTCTAACATTTAAACGCTTTTGTTTTGGTTCACCATCCCCTTGGTCCCAAACAAAACAAGTCTTGTTTAAATTATGGTCAAGAGATTAGTCTTAGCCCAAATTTGGAGAGCGTTTTAAATTTGAATTGCCTTTTCGTCCATTTTCAACAACAAAATTTTTAAATTTTCACATATTATTCGATGTATAAATAGGTTAAAAGATAATATTTTCAACTTAGAAAGCATTAAACAAAATTTCAATTTATATTTACAATATTTATCTAGTATTAATGATCGTAAAAATGTTTTCATTACAATAAAACTTTGACTCCTATTCTGAGTAGTTAATCAGAGAGTACTCATCGAAAGCTAGATAGAACCCTATTCTCATAACATAGGTTATGCGATTATCGTGTATTTCAGAGAGAAGATTTCTTAACTGCAAACTTTTAGTAGAAAATTCTAAAGCCTATGCAAGCAGTATCTTATAACAAATAAATTAAGAATAAACTTCATCTATAAACTCGTAGTAATATTTTTGAACAATCAAGTAATAATATTGATTAAACTTGACAACTTTTCAGAGAAGGTATACAATATTTGAAATATTCCACCATATACTTGAGCCACGTTAGGGATAAGAGTACTCCTTAATTAGGCCGTTATTCAATGTGTAAGTCTTTTCTAGATAAGGTCCCTTTTGTATCATGTGTGTTGAAAGTGTGAAATGAAATTCTTCCACAAGAGACCAATGTGTGAACATTCCAAATATATTATATTTATAGTTCCTCCGTTGACTATATATAAGAGGGTGTGAAGTAGAGGTGTCTAAATGGGCATTGGGCGTGAACCCGGCCCGGCACCAGGCTCGAACTCGGCCGGGCTTGAACCCGGCCCGGGCTCGAGTAAAGCCCAAAAAATCCAACCCGACCGGGCTTAGGGCCAAGGTCCGAGCCGAAGTGGTGAAGCCCGGGCTGAGTCCGACCCAGCTGGTTTTTAATTATATACATATTATATTTTGTTAATATTTTTATTATAACTATAGTATAATATGGTCATTAATGCATAGTTATATATATTTTAAGTGTACATTGTCATTAATATATACTTGTATATACTTATATATATTTCTAATGTATACTATATATAATTATAGTATGATTTAATCATTAATGTATAATTATATATACTTACATATAATATATAGCTATATACTAATATATAAATATATACTAATACATACTTATATAAATATAATAAAATTAATCTAATTTTTAATCAAATTTTAGCAAAAAATACAAAAAAATAAAAAATATATGGGCCGGCCCGGAGCCCAACACGGTTTGGTCCGGACCCGGACCGTCCAAGAAATTTGAGTTGGATGGTGGTAAAAAAGATGGAGTAAAATACATTAAATAATGATGATTGTAAAATAGATGTAGAATGTAGCAAAACACATCAAAATTATAGAGAAAAATTTATAGTCCATAGTGTGGTAAACAGATAATTAATTTCAGATTGAAGTGAAGCATTTCATACTATTACATACTAATACTAAACAAAATGAATTAAAACAACAAAGCTCAAAATGAAAAAAAAGAAGCCGGATTCGAACCCAGAACTTCCCTGTTTAACAAACATTAGATGCTCTGGCTTTTCCACTAGGCTGAAAATTCTTCTTGTTTGGTAACTGAGATATATGTTATATATAGTGTCTTCTGAAATTTCAGGTGGTTCAAGTGAACCACCTTGAACTAACATAGGTCCGCCACTGCCGGACCGAACCCGGAAATCCGAACCGGCCCGTTTGGACACCCCCTAGTGTGAAGCCCTCAATGCGCCTGCCCTTCCGATTTAGATTTGACCCATATTGATTAGGTTTGATCATCCATAGCTCCGGACTTTAATATTTAGAGCTTTAAACTTGTGCTCCAACCAACACCTGCCTGTGCACTGAAAATGTAACGCTAAATATAATTCAAAGTTCTACTAAAAATAATAATTTGACCTCTTATCTAAAATTGTCTACATGATACCGAGATCTCCATACTTTTTAGTGCAGCTAATTTATCCATTGGTATTTTTAGTAGACCTTCTTTATTAGTCTGATATTTTTTTCTTAATCCGGCAATATTTTGGTATTAAAAGTGAGTAGTTTTTTTAGCCCAAAATTTCAAAATATCAAACAAAAGTCATTTCTTGAATCAAGATATTATGTTTACTTTAAGTTCAATATCTATTTTGATTAGCAGCAGAACCATACATTTGTCTTGTGGGGTCAAGAACCCAAGATAAACCAAGATAAATAAGCTGTTGTGCGCGTCGCGGAAGCGGGACAACCAAATGGGCGTGCTTCGAGAACCAAATCAAACAAACGTCGAGATAAAGGCCAAACAAATCAAAACAACGGCACAAATCCAAACACAATAGTTTTACGTGGTTCGGCAATTGCCTACGTCCACGGGGCAAGAAGGGGATAGGGTTTTCACTAATAGAGAAAGAGTACAAACTGAGATTACAAATCACTCGAAGGAACAAACTAATCTCACCAACAAGCTCTTAATCTCTCCAAACAAAACCCTAAACAAATAGCTCAGAAAATACCTCTTTTCTGTGCTCCAAATATCCGCAATTTTTCTTCTCCTCCAATTTTCTCTTCCAATTGTTCCATATATATAGAAATCCTAAAATCATAAACATACTAGGAATTTTAAACCAAAACCAAATCAAATTAGGAATCCTAATAACCTATTACCAAAATAGATTAGGAATCCTAATAACCTCATGTTACCAAAATAGACTAGGAATCCTAATAACCTCATGTTACCAAAATAGATTAGGAATTCCCTATCCAACAATTCTCCACCTCGGCGAAGTTTTCCCAAAACTGAGCCGACACCGACCAAACCAAATGTCTCACTTGTTGCGTCCAGTACGCCACGGCAACGGACTCATGACAACAGACTTCATCCACACAAGTCGAGACCCAAACGGGAGTGCGAACACTCACCCAAATGTCGATATCTACTCACCAAATCGGCTGCATCAAAACTGACTGCCTACGTATCCTCTTGCCCAAGGAATCAAGTCTTCACGTAGTTCACCCAAATGGCCTCCAAAGGCCTCAATCCACTAGAAGAGTTCGCAACCCTTCTCTAATATCACGATCAAGTCTGCGGCTGATAGCACCTCCAATGGCTCCAAACTGAACTAATCCAAACATCTCCACCTGAGATGAACCAATGGCCATATCCAGACTACATCCATCAGCTGTACTCGAATCAATCAACCTATCATCTGCATCCAAATCAACACGATTCTCAATCTGTGTCACATCAGCTGGAATCCCAAATGATGCAGTATGATCTGGAGTTTCCTCCCAATGTGGAGTAGCATCACTCTCCACCCGCTGTGATGTCCCAAAGATCTGATCACCACTCTCCACCTGCTGAGAGTCAAACGTGACATACCTGCTCAGAACAAAGTCAGAAGCCAATATCTGATAATCAAACACGCCTCTGAATCTCAAATGTGCTATCGGATCAAATCTCACATCCACGATGTGACCGAGTGCTGGGTAGCCAAACATCCGACGCAACCCAAAATCTGAAGCAGCTCCACCAGATCCCATATCTATACATGCAGCAGTTGGCAACCTGTACATGAGATGGCCCAAACATGTCGTAGCCTGCACACCAATGCCAATGCTCGACATCAAACGTCGATCCTCCTCCAGAAAGGATCAGCTACCCAAATCTGCCATCTCGCCTTGTCACCTCAAAGTTTCCACACCAATGAAGTGTCACAAACTGCCATGAGCTCGGCACAAATACAGTAGGTCCCTCTTGTACCTCCTTCTACAACCAGAATGAAGTACATTCACCTTACTCCCAATACACTTCTTCAACTGTTGTTGACTACTAGGACTTCAAAACCAACGGGATTTGGTTGCAACCTACAAATGCCTAGTATAATCCCCAACATAGGAAACCAAAATATCAATTTACCTTCCAATGATGCCTCCTTGGAAGGCCCCTAAATACCTGAATGAACACCAAATAGAAGACCCTTCAATCATCAAACAGAAGTGCTAAACTCCACCTCGGTCTCCTTGCTCATACCAACGTGCTCAAAAGGACTTCAATATGCAGGTCAAGGGCACTTCTCAATAATCCAATACACCATATTAATAAACAAATAACCCAGCCTCAAATCCTTCTATCTCGGCCAACTATCTCAAAGCACCAACAAATTAAGAATAGATCCAAACTGATAAAGGAGAGAATTTTACCTCCAAATGAAACCCTAACAAGAGTCTCCAAACGATCTCACCCCGCACGACGGCAACGAGATCCACAAATAGGAAAAATCTCACCTTTATCTCCAAACGAAGCCCTCGAAGAGCCTCCAAAGCGATCTACTCCTCCAAATAGCCCAAGCGCCAACAAACCAATGCGGAATAAACGAAGAATAGATCCAAACTAAAAAAGATAGAGTCTTTACCAAAAAGATCCCACCTTTCTCATCAAACAAAGCCTTAGCCGAACTTCCAAATTGATCTACTCCTCCAACCAAGATAAAACCCTAGATCTGAAATCTGGAGCTCTGATACCAATTGTTGTGCGCGTCGCGGAAGCGGGACAACCAAACGGGCGTGCTTCGAGAACCAAATCAAACAAACGTCGAGATAAAGGCCAAACAAATCAAAACAACGGCACAAATCCAAACACAATAGTTTTATGTGGTTCGGCAATTGCCTACGTCCATGGGGCAAGAAGGGGATAGGGTTTTCACTAATAGAGAAAGAGTACAAACTGAGATTACAAATCACTCGAAGGAACAAACTAATCTCACCAACAAGCTCTTAATCTCTCCAAACAAAACCCTAAACAAATAGCTCAGAAAATACCTCTTTTCTGTGCTCCAAATATCCGCAATTTTTCTTCTCCTCCAATTTTCTCTTCCAATTGTTCCATATATATAGAAATCCTAAAATCATAAACATACTAGGAATTCTAAACCAAAACCAAATCAAATTAGGAATCCTAATAACCTATTACCAAAATAGATTAGGAATCCTAATAACCTCATGTTACCAAAATAGACTAGGAATCCTAATAACCTCATGTTATCAAAATAGATTAGGAATTCCCTATCCAACATAAGCGACCTTCCTCTCTTTAATAAAACAGACTAACTTTGAATGAGATGTGTGTTTTTCTTCTTGGGTGCGATTTTGGGCTAGGTTATTGAGGGGAAAAAAAAATTTGTATGTGTTTTAGTTCAAAGATACAGATTCTTAGTAGAATTCATATACATCTAGTCACATGAACATATAAACAATAAAAGAAAAATAAGTGGATAAAACACCTCTTAAGGAAGATATACTTCAAGACACTTTATGGATCAAAATTCCTCTATGGTCATGTTGATGTTGATGGTAAAATTTTCTACAAGTTTCTTTCCAGTGTAAACAAGCAAGTTATTTGAGAAATCTATTGGCCATCTTATCGCAAAGCTTTATTCAACTTTCATAGTTAAAAATGATTGCCCCGGAGTAGCAGCTAAGCATTTAATTGGGAGAGATGGGCCTTTGGTTATAAATGGGGCCTTTAATAGGTCTACCCAATTATAAATAATGGGCTTTCAAGTATACATTCTAGGCCGTTAGTGGAATAGCTCTATTAATGAGGGGCCACCTACTTTATTTAGTTATTTATTTATTTGACAAAGCATATCAAAGCCGTTTTGAGTAACGCGGCTACAACAATTCCTATATTAAAAATGATAGAGACACACCCTTAGGCACACCACCAACCACACTCCTCCCTTTTACTACAGTGCAGCAGCCCCACGTGTGATTTTTCACATGTGGGGCTGCTGCACTGTAGCAAGAGGGGGAGTGTGTGGTGGTGCACCTAAGGGTGTGCATGTAGCGCCTCCCTTCTTATATTAAAGTTAACAGGAAGTTGCCATGAAAATAAAAAAAAGTTAACAGGAAGTCCAACTTTTTATTGAAACGGTACAGCTGGCTTAGCTCCTGACTCTTTTTTTTTCAACCTTTTCCCTTGAGGGGCTGTTTGTTTGCGCAAATAAAGAGAGAAATGAGGGGTTTGAAATCTTACAAGAAGACCACATATGATTTTGGTTTCAAGACTTTCCATTTCCTACGTTTGGTTCGCTGGGTGATTTAAAGAAATGGGGGGGTGAAATGGGTTGCCACATCAGATTTTTAAGAAAACATATTTCAGACTAAAAGTGATTGAAATGGGTTGAAAATGTCACGTCTGGCATATTTAAATATTTAAAGCATTATTGAAATGACGGCTTGAATTAAAGAGGAATATCTAATGTCCTATCGTTGAATATTTAATTGGAAAACTCATTTGATTTTTTAATTTCTGAATGTTCAAACATACCCAAGAAATGGAAAACAATGTTTTTCAGCCTATGATTTCAATATGAAAGAAACTAAAAAAAAGAAATGGGGGAAACCCTCTAAAATGTCAAGAAATATTTTCCATCATAGTTTTTTGTTTTCTTTTTTTTTTCCCAAAAATGTACCAAACAGCCCGTGAATAAAGTGTGACCCAAAGATAGGGGGATTAATTAAATTGCCTCTTAGCAGAGAAGAGCTAAGAATTTTGAGTTGAGTCCAAAATAATTTTTTTTTGCGTGTTGATTAGTAGTTTAAAATAATTATATAACTAGACCTTCAAATAAAATTTTAAATTTAAATATAGTATTTACAGTAACATTAATCTTACCTTAATTTCTTAAAGTTATTACATTTTTAATAGTTTTTATTGTTGAATATACTTTGTAACCATACTTTTCATTGCAACGAACAAAATTAATGTTAACTCTACCAACCAAGTCTACATCCAACTTATATAGACTAAAGGATTTAGGCCAATTTTTTTATCCTAGGTATTATAATCTTTGGACTATATTTAGTCCAATATAATGTTTGATTTCACACGTACTAATATTCGCAATAACTTTAGATAATCCTAGCTAGTGTTTGTTTTTAAGAGCTCTGTGATTGATCGGAATAATACTATAACCATAATGACTCTTTTGCCCCCAAGTCAATTAATATTGTATTGCTACATGTGTTTGGCAAAATTTTCTAAATTTGGGCATGATGGCGTCATACAACGGTGCTTAGGGCATATCCAACCCATCGCATCAAAATGGTACAAAAGTCACATCTAACAGTAATTCATCTCCAACCTATTGTACCATTTTTTGCACCAAAAAAGAATATTCTCAATATATTCTTTTTTATCTACTTTTATATTATTATTTTTTATTCCCTATATTTTTAACTATTTCAACAATTAACCCCACATATCAAATTTTATTTTTTTCACATATTTTTCAAACAAAATGATTTATTATTTAAAAAATTAAACTAATAAAACAATAAAATATTATTTTATTAATTAAAATAACTTGATTGCTAAAATATTATATTTTTATTATTGATATTGCCAAATTATTACATTTAAGAACACAACAGAAAATAAAATACAAGAAAATAATTAAACATTAACAATAATGTAAAAATTACAAATTTAATATGCACTTAACTATCTGAAATAGTATATTCCTCCCATAAATTATCTATCAATGCATTACGAAGCGCAATATGGGCATCTTTATCCTTGATTTGTCTGTAACGTGCAATAAATTGAGTAAATCTTGTAGTTTCATCTGCTACGATATCAACTTCTGGTGTTGGTGCTTTCCTCACTTCTTGAATTGGTGCATAAAGGTCACGTTCATCCTCGATTATCATATTGTGCATAATAATGCATGCAGTCATTATGTCATGTAATACATGTTTTTTCCAAAAACGTGCTGATCCTGCCACAATTGCAAATCATGATTGGAGAACTCCAAACGCACGTTCTACATCTTTTCTACATGCTTCCTGTTTCATGGCAAAATATTTTTTTCTTCCTACTTTGTGGCTGTTGGATTGTTTGTACAATAGTAGCCCATTTTGGATATATACCATCAGCTAAATAATAACCCATACTATACTCTTTTCCTTGAATAACATAGTGAGCGGGAGGAGCAATACCTTGAGCTAGATTAGAGAAAAGATTAGATGACTCCAGCACATTGATATCATTATTGGTGCCTGGCATACCGAAATATGCGTGCCATATCCAAATATCATAATCTGCCACAGCTTCAAGGATAATAGTTGGTGACCCACCACGTCCTGCGTATTGCCCAGACCATGCCGTTGGACAATTTTTCCATTTCCAATGCATACAATCAAGACTTCCTAACATTCTTGAAAAACCACGTTTTTACCAATATAGAGTAGCCTAGCAATATCGTTAGCGTTAGGTGTTCGTAGATACCGCTCTGCGAATATTTCCACCATAGCACGACAAAATTTTGTCATACTTTCAATTGCTGTTGACTCACCTATTTTAACGTATTCGTCCGTAGCATCAGCTGGTAGACCGTATGCCAACATACGAAAAACAGCTGTTACTTTCTGTAACGGTGATAATCCCATTCTACCAAGTCCATCACTTCGTTGTTGGAAGTAATAGTTATGATCTTTCATTGCATCAACAATACGAAGGAACAAACTTCTTGACATCCGATATCAACGATGAAACATATCTTCTCCAAAACGTGGATTATCGGCAAAGTAATCTATGACTGAATTCTGATGCGCATTTTCTCGATCGCGGTTGATCACTGCATGACCGGGAATCGAGCCACCATGGATCGGTTGGTAGTTTTGTTAACGTAAATTGTTAACGAGGATCATGTTGTTGTTGATGTACTCACAAATTACTTCTTCGGTTTCATCAATCTCTACAATGATATTGGACAGAAAATTATCATCATCCGAAGATGAAGATGATGATAAATATGATGGACCTCCAGCATCGAAATTCATTTTTAAAGTAAGAAAAAAATGACTGAAGTATGCAGAAATGGAGAATAATAATTTTAACACAACAATGAGTAATTGTGTGGATGTACCAATAATTTTAACACAACAATGAGTAATTGTGTGGATGTACCTAATCTAGTATGCTATTTATAAAACTTTTCTTAGCTGTATACATTGAACGTAATTGTGTGGATGTACCTAATCTAGTATGCTATTTATAAAACTTTTCTTAGCTGTATACATTGAACAATGTGTAAAGTTGAGCTGATTTCAGGAAATGCTTTCCAGTTGTTATCAATTTATCACAAAATTCAAATTTGCTTAGCTGTATACGTTGGACAATGTGTAAAACTGAGCTGATTTTAAAAAATGATTCTCACTCGTATAAAGCTTTCACACAATTCAAGGAAAGTTGAGCTATGTATACGTTGGACAATGTGTCAAACTGACCTGATTAGGGAAAATGATTCCCACTCGTACAAAGCTTTCACACAATTCAAGGAAAGCTGAGTTGTGTATACGTTGGACAATGTTTAAAGCTGACCTGATTTCAAAAAATGATTCCCACTCGTATAAAGCTTTCACACAATTCAAAGAAAGCTGAGTTGTGTATACGTTGGACAATGTGTAAAGCTAACCTGATTTCAAAAAATGATTCTCACTCGTACAAAGCTTTCACACAATTCAAGGAAAACTGAGCTGTGTATACGTTGGACAATGTGTAAAGCTGGCCTGATTTCAAAATTTGATTCCCACCGACAACGTTGGACAATGTGTAAAGCTGATCAGTTTGTACAAAACGATTCAATTTCAAATGTTGACCACCGACAAATTCAAATTCAAACAAAAAAACAAATTTGGATTGGTTATAAATAACATTCACGAATTCTACTTCAAACCACCCAATTCGAAGTATTTCTTCAAAGTATTTCTGATCTCCAAACCAACCGCTTTTTACAAAAAAATGTCTGTTCGATCAACTGGATACACGGTTACTGAAGATGTGCTCCTTTGTCAAGTATTCTTGGATATTTCTCAAGATCCTATTATCGGTAGAAACCAGTCTCGAGATGCATTTTGGTCTCGTGTGGAGGACAAATACAAATGTCTGGAATATGGTTAAAATTTTTGAAAAATTCAAAGATGATGTCCCTACAGCAAGACAAGTTGGTCGAAGACAATCCCAAAGTGTGAACTTCGACTCGTCACAATCAGATAATCCCACTCCGGAATCTCCTATATCAACATCTCCTGGACTGTCATCATTTACTCCATCTCAACGACCTATTGGGGTAAAAAAAAGCCAAATTGAAAAGGAAAAATGATGATCATGAGTCAAGTGTAGTGGACTCCATCGAGACCTCCAACAACCGACTTATAGACAGGTTAGACAATGTGAGCTTAGACAGGCAAGTAGCATTTGATATCGAACGAGAAAAGATAGCCATGAAAAAAGATAGAGATGAATGGAAAATTATAATGAAAGATTTGAATTCCATTGCTGATCCAAATGTGCGTGAGTACGTTCGAGCTCAACAGATTAAAATAATACAAAAAAAATCAACAAGAACAAGGGTCTGATTCTAATTTTGGCAATTATTTCAATGATATTAGACACTCTGGCCCTGATCTACCAGATTATTGAGAGTTGCTTGTCCATCTTATGTAACGTCACCATGTTTAGTTTGTATTTTATATTTTATTTTAATGAAGTTTTATATTATGTGTGTCAGTTTTTATATGTTATGTATTTCAGATATGTAATTTATATTTGAATTATGTATTAGGATTGCTCTTTATATTTCATGGGACTTTACTTATAATGTCTAGATTTTAATATTATAATTAATAATAATGTCTTTTAAATTTTAGCATTATTTTTATTTTTAAAAAAATAATTTATTTTGTCCAAATTATACAATTGGGGTAAAATTATAAAATTTAAATATTATTGGGGTTGTTTTATACATTTAATGAAACAATTGGGGTCAAATTATAAATATATAAAAGTATGAGGTAAAAAAATTGAAAAAAAAACAGTAATTGGGGTGATGAACAGTGCGACGCCAAATATGGCGTCGCGCTATTCATCACCGCCAAAATGCGGCAAAAAAAGGCGCTGGGTTGGAGCTCACGCACAGCGGCAAAACCACTTTTTGCCCCAAAATGCCGATGCGTTAGAGATGGTCTTATCTAACACATATCGAAAGTTATGATTCGTAGTTGTTTTCAATTTTCACTTGAATTGATTATAATTTTTTAGTAAATAGTAAACGCATGACTAATGATAATAATTCCTTGTTATTGTTGGATCATGAGAAGGATACAGATCCTCTAGAAAGCATTACAATTGTTTTTTGATTTTATCCACTATCAACAATGTTGGATAGCAGTATTCCTAATCTATTAGGATTCCTAATCTATTTTGGTAACATGAGGTTATTAGGATTCCTAATCTATTTTGGTAACATGAGTTTATTAGGATTCCTAATTTGTTTTGTTTTTGGTTTTAGGATTCCTAGTCTGTTTTGATTTTAGTTTTTCTATATATATGGAGATTAGAACCAATCTATACTACTTCTAAAAGAGAAAACCAAAGTCAAAACTTTTCCATACCCAAATAACCCTCTGCAAATTTCTTAATTCTAATTTTATCCTATATATATTTTATCCCTCTTCCCCCTAATCCCGACTCTACATCCTCCCTTCGTTAGCCGCTCTCTCTCCTGCCCCTCTCCCTCTCTTTGATAACGTCAAAGCTGATTCTCTCCCCTGCCCCTCTCCCTCTTTCTTCGATAACGCTCAAATCCCTTTACCCTCTCCCAGAGCCGGTCCTGGGTTTTCTAAGGCCCAGGGCAAATTTTCTCAAGTGTGCCCATTTATACAAATTAAACAAACAAATAAATAAATTATCAATTAATTAATTTTATTAAAATTATAAGATTTTATAAAAGACAATCTTCTTTTCATTGCATTAAAAGAAGGAAAAAGAGTACCCCCGGATTGTAAACATTGCATTAAAAAACAAAAACTACATATTTGAGTCTACATGCTTCCTCCCAAATCTCCATAAGCATTTCTTGATTTGATCAGTCTTCTTTTCATCCTCCACAATTAATCGAAGCACAGAATCATCACATGTACCTACAAAATAAAAATAGCAATGAAATCTCAACTACAAAACATCATTTAAAATGTCTTCTTGTTGCACTTTTAGATGCAAAATCATCAATTATACTATCATATTTAATGTTCTCTAACATATCCTTTTCAATGCATAATATCGCTAATCCATTTAGCCTATCTTGAGTCATGGTGGTCCGCAAGTAAGATTTCAATAATTTTAATTTAGAAAAACTTCTTTCAGCAGATGCCACAGTCACAGGTATAGTCAATAATATCCTATAAGCAACCATTACATTAGGAAACATATCCACACTCTTTACAAACTCAAGAATTTTAATGGATGTCCATGGTTTATCTGTTTCATATGCTTCTTTTGGTAACATCACTTGCAACACCTGTAATTCTGAAAATAAGTCTCTTGCATCAACATCGGAAACATCACCATGTTTTAAAGCATTTTCAAGATTCACACAAAAACTTTTTAATTCATTATCATCAAGCGAAGTCAATTTTGCAGCATCAAATAAGAACCCAAAAATAGATTCAAAACAATGCAATTGTTCAAACCTACTCTTCAATTCACCAAGAGCAATATCCACTATAACAAGAAAATAATCAGTTCTAAATGATTCTTCAGCTGATTGTTGTTCCCTATCACTATTGGAAACCTCATCAAAATGCCTTTTTCTACAAACTTGACGCTTTTTTGGAAATATAGGCTCAATCCCCATATCAAGGGAAATTTGTTTAGCATCGATCATGGCAGAAACAAACCCATTTATTCTATAGTTTTCAAAAAATAACACAAGTCCTTCTAATTGTCTTACAGCAGCATCAAGACGCATGTCTTCAGATTGTAACTTTTTACTAACTAAGTTAATCTTATGCAAAATGTCATGCCAAATAACCAAACTTAATATAAATTCAAAACTTGAAAGCTCTCCTGATGCTAAACTTTGAGCATCCCTACTCAATTTGGCATCTTCACTAATTTCTGTTAATTTAAATAAAGCTTCTCTAATTTGGGAAGCTTGAGATTTTATTGCTTTGACACTTTCAATGTGACTTTCCCAACGTGTAGTTGACAATGATTTCAAAGTCAAACCATCTATGTAATCAAGTAACACATTCCATCGCTTTGTTGAATTAGAGAATACCGTATATATGCATTGACATGCTCCAAAAAAAGATTTTGCTTTAACACATGAGTTGGCCATATTACAAACTATTAAGTTGAGACAATGAGAACCACATGGCATGTAAAATGCTCTAGGATTTATATCAAGTAATCTTTTTTGTACACCTAGATTTTTTCCTTTCATATTAGAGCCATTATCATAACCTTGTCCCCTCACATCATCAATATTAAGTGTAAGGGACTCAATTACATTTTGCAATTCATTAAAAAGTCCTAATCCAGATGTATCTTCAACATTCAGAAACTCTAAAAAGTACTCTTCTATATTTATTGGAGTACTTGAAACATCTACACACCTCAATATTAAAGTCATTTGTTCTTTGTGACTTGCATCAGGAGTACAATCAAGAATGACAGAAAAATATTTAGCTGTTTTTATTTTTTCAATGATTGCATGTTTAACATTTGATGCTAAAATAGCTATTAACTCATTTTGAATTTTATGGCTAAGATAATGATAATGAATCTTCTTATCTTGAATGAGTCGAAAATGATGTTGCATTACTGGATCAAACTCTGCAATCATTTCAAGCAGGCCTAAAAAGTTACCATTACCATCTTCATAAATTTTTTCGTTTGTTCCACGGAAAGCCAAATTATGTATGGCAAGACATTTCACAACAGCAATGATTCTGACAATAACATTTTTCCAGTGTAGTGTATCTTTCTTGATTAGCTCTTGTAATTCTGTATCAATTGTTTGATTTGTTTTCAATCTGATTTGCAATTCAACACAAGACCTCAAGTTAGTGAGATGTTCAATACTACTTTCATGTTGTCTAAGCTTCTCACCAAGATGTTTCCAATCTCTAATTCCTTCACTAGTTAACTGACTTCTAGAATTCATTGTTTTAAACAACTTACAACAGAAACAAAACACTTTATCCAACTCCTTTGAGTACACTAGCCATTTTCGATCCTTAGTTTCCCCATTTGGTAACGTACGAATATAATAATTTGAAGAAAAATGTCTATTGTGTTCGTCCATGGGGAATTTGAGATTAGTTTCTCTTAGGGGACCTTTTTCTATAAGTAAATCTCTCATTTTTGCATCAAGATTATCCCAAACTCGTGGATCATAAATGTTCAAATCAAATCTTGTTTCGGGGCATTCATTTTCATGACAAGGTTCATCAATATTTTCATTTTCATCAAGGAAAGGTTCATCACTATTTTCATTTTCATCTAGATCACCAATTTCTTCATTCACATCATTCTCATTTTCTACTAATTCTTCCAATTGAATTGGGTGTTCATATTCATTTGGTAAATCATCTTCATCTAAATTTTCAAGTGAAGCATTGGGTTGTTTAACAAAATATTTATTCAACGATCCTCTTAAACTTTGAGCAATTTCATCGTTTTTTTTCTTTTTTTGTCTCTTGAGATTTCCGGAAAGTTGTTTCTTTGGAAACATTTTTTAATTTTTATAATAAACACTTAACAAAGAACAAAGAACAATAAAACCTGGATTTTGAGCATATGTTCTTCCACTTGAAACTTCCAATTATAAAGATCAAGAATCCCAGCCAATGTTTCTGTTGAATCAAATAATAAATAAGAAAAAGTTAAAAAGATATGTATTACAAATTTACAATTTACAAAATTTATACATCTAAATTCTATATGTTATTGTAAAAAAAAAGTACCTTCAAAGAAAGTCGCTGCCTATCAGTCCAGACTCCAGTCGAACCCCACGAGCCGAGGTCAGTGTTGGGCCGTTGGGGCTTAATCAAGAGCATCCTGATACAAAAGTTTAGATTAAATAATGAACCACAAAATCAAGAGTTAATGAGTTATCAAAGGAAGTTCAACATTTCAGAGCTCTGGCTCATACACAATTGAATAATGAATAACATAAGCAAAACCCATCAGCAGCAAAATTGACCTAGCTTTTACTCAATTAGGGGGGGGCGGGGGTAAACAGGGGATCCAAACTCCATCAGCAGTTTCAAATTTTAAATTTTTAATATATATATCATCACATGCATTTGTGCTACATCAAAAACTATTAAACTAATCAAGAAACACCAAATGTCTTCTTCTCCTCCATCATGGATACTGATTCCAATCCTTATGATTCTATTCACAGCGCAGGTTCGTGCTGAAGTTATACCATTATGCTATGCAACCCTAAAAAATACTGACCGCATCAAAAAAAAGGAAAAAAAAAATTCATCGTGATTGAACTCACCACTCACCAGAGATCCAGAAGGAGAAGAGGAGGAACCCTAAAAATCAAGATCGAAACGTATAAGACATCGCAATCGAAGAGAAATTTAGAGATTGGTTTTTCTTTTTTTCCTTTTTTTTCTTTGGGTCTCTTTTTCTTTGTTGGGTGTGCGCCAAAAACAGCGGTGTAGTGGAGGAGGGGGTAAAATAATCCTGCGGTCCAGGCTGTCCATCCTAGAGTCGGCCTAGGGGTAGGGGGTGAAGAAGACTAAGAGGCGGTTACTAATCGCTATCATGGGGCACATTTACGAAGGAATGTTAGTTCACCCTATAGTTTACTCACCCACCCCTAGTGCCCCCCTCAGTTGTGGGCCCCGGGCTGTAGCCCTGGTGGCCCTACCCCTAGGCCGCCTCTCCGGCTCTCCCTCTCTCTTTGATAACGCTCAAATCCCTTCGGCCTCCCCGCTTCAGTTTCCTCTGTTTCTCAATGACAGCGAACTCTCTAAATTCATCCTTAGTTCTACGATCGACCTCCTCACATCAATTCCTTCCGTTTTCAACCGTTGGCAATGTCTGCGTCCTTCCTTCATTATCGTACGTTACTATAATTGGTAGTAATTGCTAGGGCTTTCCAATCCATAGCAATTATTTTGTGACTCTATAAATACGTTCTGATTCAATTTTGATGGAGCAAATAAGGTTTTTGTTTCCAATTGTAAGTATGGGTATTGGTAATTTCTTATTCATATTCTTCGGCTGTTTGTTTGATGGCTTACATTTATTTTTTGTATTCATGATTGTTGCTGTCAGGTGTATGGGATTGATAGGAAGTGTAGAAAGCTATCAAGGTAAATTAAATTTTTATTTATCTCTATTATGTTGCATGATCAATTTTATATTCATTTATGATTTATGATTGTGGTTATGATTATGATTATGATAAGATATGGTTTTCACATCACATATTTAGAAAACATCATTCTCTGCAGTATCTAATAGGAGATTTCTTACAGTCATTTGACTCAAATTCCTTTCTCATGCAGAACCGTTTCATTGTTGTTGGATCAAGGACTCAAAGCTCATGAATGTTGTCTCTTCCACCGACTCTCTATTGATTCAACAATATGTAAGTGATGGGGTTTTTTCTATTTTGGTTCTGTATGTTTGTTCAGCATCTGTTGGCTTGTTTGTTTGACAACATAGCACTTGTTTTGGACAACATCTTTTTCAGTAAGCGTGATGCATCTTGTTTCCTGAATTGTAGCCATAAAACTAACTACACTCATTTCATTGTTGGCTAAGTTTAACAAACTATCTTGTATCTACTAGATAGCCATATTGATACAACAGAAATTTCTATTTACAATATGTTTAATAAATTATCTTGTATGGTCTAGATAGCCATATAAATAAAATAAGAAAGTTTTTAAAAATTAACTTTAAAATATTTTATCAGGTATAAAATTGAAATTTGATAACCCGGGCTTTTTATCTTTATCTTTACCACCATAAGAGTGCAGGTGCATTCTGTAAAAAAAATGTCATGGTATTAGCTTGCAAAAAATGAACATCAGATATGTTAGCCGTAGTGATGATGAAAATTTAAGGCATCATTGTGTAATTTAGTTTATTCTTTTTCGAAACCAAAAACGTGTCATAATTCGGACAGTGTATTTCTATGTGTGCATGAATGTTTGGGTATGCATTTCCTTTTGTGAACAAAGCTTTAAGTGTAATAGGAAATTCACAAAGGTGAAAACATGCCTTGGAACCTCCAACATAATCCCAACTGTTCAGTCTAATCTCAATACCTATGCACGTTGAAATCAAGTAGGTTGAAAACTTCTAGCATGTGCAAACGATCAAACATCAGCAACTATCAGAACCACACACAATGATCTATTTGGGATTATGATGCTCAGTGCATAGATTTTCAAATCATATCATTTCACTTTCCCTCTCAAGGTGGCAAGTTACATCCCGACCAAAGGTTGATTTGGTCGGCTTCATTTAAGACTTTGGGTTAAGCTTCTGCTAGCTAGAAAGCATAAACTTTATTATTCTTTGAATAAATAGACCATGGCTTAACAGCGCCTTTGTCTTTGACTAATCAGGTCCTTTTGTTTATTGGAAATTGTACTGCCAACTTCTTCGATCTTTGGTTATATTTCAATGGTTTAGTACCAGCTTCCTTTCTGCTTATGTCTGGGTATTGATTGTTGGGCTGTAGACTCAAGACATGTATCAGCGAATTGAGCAATGAACATTTCGGCCATTTGCTTCAAAGTCTCAAATTGTTCCCTGTTCAACTTGGTTAAAATTTACAGTGCATAAAAACCGAAAAATGAAGTGAATTTGAGTTCTCTCGTTCATGCATCAAGTTTGCACAAAATAGATGGGCAAGTAGAAAGAGTTGGATCTATTTTCTATTTTGTATAAAACCCACAGATGTTCCTTTCCATGTCCCTCCTGTGTATTTGTTTTTGGTGCGGGTGTCTGTGTGCATTTGTCTATGTCTTAACTCATGCAAGTATATTATTTTTCTTATTTGTCTTTTATTTTCTTAGATTCCTTTTTTCGTATGTTAATTTATGTTCTCTTTTCAAAAATTTCAATGTTCCTGCACTTCAGACATTCTAAGCACAGAGTCTGAAATGCGCTTTTTGCTTTAACAATGAGATTTGTCTCATCACTTGCCCTTTAATATCCCATAGAGTATCTCCTTATTTCATAATGCACTCTATTTAGATGCCATACAGTACCTTTAGATCCTTTAGTACTTGTTTATTTTTTTTTCTTGAGAGACTGGACCTTTGTAGATGAAAAGCCATGACCTTTTATAGGTCTTCAGTATAAAATTGAACAGTTGTTACCTTGAACAAATGCATAAGAGATGATACTAACTTTATATTTTCCTCTTTTTTAAGGTATAAAGATTAAGAACAACCAACAAGGAAAACAAGATACACTTCCTTTTCAAAAGTAATGGTTTATATAGTTTGTATAGTATTACAACAATAGTTTTATTAGTGGTACAATTACTATGTTAACTTATGTGTATTATCTTCCTGCATTTATGTTTTCAATGCCCACACTCGTGCAACATAAGATGCTTTGATTTATTGAAATACTGTGTCTGGATTTTGAACATACTTACAGGTAGCTATAGTCTTGCTATATTATATGTACTGGTGAGTGTAGATAATAATACTATGTACTGTACACCCTTTAAAATATGAGCTTTAAGTTGTGATCTCATAGAAATCCCATGATAACAAAGTGCCAAGTTCTTAAGTAAATTGAATTATCCAAAGGGATTTCAAAATATGAGCTTTAGGTTGTGATTTCATAGATGACAAAGAGATGATTTTGCCTTCTCAATAAATACCTGGAAGGCATCCTGCATGGATGAGAACTCATTGACGTTGACATCCTTGTATGAAGAAAATATCTCCATGAACTGGAAGAGGTGCAATTTTATTTCTCACTGTTAACAGCATTTGATAAGTAAAATATCTCCATGAACTGGAAGAGGTGTAGTTTTAGTTTACATTTCCTTCACGCTTCACTATTTGTTGGATCAGTTAATGTACAGAAATTAATAAGAAAAATGAAAGCTCAAAGAAATATGTGTATCATAGTTACCATCTTTCGATAACTCTGATTGCATCAGCTATAAGACCAAATTAATAATTCATTTGCAACTGCAGAACTATATTAGTTTGTGTGTTTTGTTAGCTTGAAAGAATTAAAAGGGTATCTACTTTGAAGCTACATTTAGACATACACGTCACTTTCATACTTCCAACATAATTTGATTATGCATGACATATCAGATTGCATAAAAGCATCATATCTTATCTGATTGAGAATTGGCACCATTAACCTAAATCCATATTTGTCAACTTGCAAGTACTCCCTCAAATTTTTCTAGAAAGCAACTATACATATTAGTTGATTTCCTCCATATATTAACATTTTGCTAGGCATATGTGGGTTAGTAGTTCATTTTTAGTGCTAAAAAGAAGTATCTAATGCTAATTAGGTATTGATAATGTCGAGTATGATTGATATAGGGGCCATTTGGATCCAGATTACATAATAAAGAAGACAGAGCACTTCAAACGAAGCCGTACATGAAAGCCTCCTCGCAAGCAACTCATGCCATTGGGGTTAGCTCAGTGCATTGCTGGCACATTTGTTGTTTGATTTCCATCAAGTTGTAGATGGGCTACGAGAAGCTGAACTTGCAAACTCATCATCGGGACTACCAAGAGAGGAATCGGGCCTTGCTATTCAAGCAAGACTATCCATAATGGGATCAGGGTTTGTGATCTGAGGCATATGAATACCTTTCATGATAAACTCGAGATTCCGCTGAAAGATGCAACTTTAAGTGTTCGCGGGAAAAATTGTAGCTTTCATTGACGTCATTGTACACTCTTTAGTAATTGTTTATCGATTACAAAGATCCGATCTTTTTATAAGATCCGGTTACAACGAAATCAAAGAAAAAATAAGAAGATTACAACTTTCCTTTTTCGAACGAATCGCGAGATCCTGTTTTGCGGTCTCTCGCTTTTGTGGGTTCTTCGTCTGCGCCGGGGTTAATCCGTGGACCACCGCGCGATCTAGATCCGGTCGGATCTACACGATATGATGAGTATTATTTCGCGAAGGAAATAATAGCCGGGGGGATTAATTCACCAAGGAAATAATCGTCCTAGTAATCGAAATCGACCAAGCGAAATCGAGACTCTTCTCGGGACCAAAAACCAAGTTTTGATCCGGAGGATAACCGTGTAGATCTCAGATCTGATCTCTCTCGAACTCCTACCTTATTTGGCGTGGGTGATCGCCAAGAACCAGATCTGATATGTCCAAGTCTTCAAAGTTCCAAAGCTTCAATCTTTTTAAGTTTTGAGCCTTCAATCCAGCAGAGCTTCGCCTCCAAAAATTCCAAGTCCTCTTAAAAATCAGCCCTCCTTCTCTATTTATAGGCCTCTCAATCCAGATCTGGGCTCAGATCTGGGCCCAGATCTGGGTGGCTCGGCCAGGTGGCTCGGCCACCTAGGTGGCTCGGCCACCGATCCAGATCTGGGCTCAGATCTGGGCCCAGATCTGGGTGGCTCGGCCAGGTGGCTCGGCCACCTAGGTGGCTCGGCCACCGAGCCACCTAGAGGTGGCTCGGTTTTGGCCGAGCCCTCCCGGTGTTTGGTTTTGTGCCGTTTTTCGGTTTCGCGGTTTATCCGAACTTCATTGTTGATCTGCACTCTGATTTGGCAGTCCGGATCCTGATTTGGCAGTCCGGATCCTGATTTGGCAGTAAATCTGCTTTGGTGTTGTGGTTTAATGATCATGCTTGGATATATCACCCAATGGTTCGTTGGTTTATCGAATCACCGTGTCGAGCTGTGTTAAGGGACCTATAAGCAGTTTTATACGCCTACAGATACCCCTCCAAAGTATTTCAGCCTCATTCTTTTATAGAAGAGTCTGGAATACTTTGGATATGATTATCCTAACCTTCAGTCGGTATAACGGGACCTTGGAATGGCTTCTGTTCTTGATTCTTTTAATCCTCCAGGCTATTCGGTGCTTTGTCGAATGTCTGCAAGGGTTCCGGTGCTGCATTTATTGTCTGACCGTTGTCGAAAAATTTTGAACCTTGAAGTCGATTCCTGATTTTTGATTTTCAGCTCGTGGGATTGACCATCGATTGCTGGCGTCGAGTTTTTATGTGCAACGCATTGTCGTCTGATCTTTAGCTCGTGTTTGTTGGTTCAACATAGAACTGACCATCGAATGTTGGCGTTGAGTCTTTATTTGCGGCGCGTTGTCCGGCGTAGTGTTGTTGAGTTATCCTTAAGAATGAAAATATTCTCCAGGAACTTCTCAACCAACAATAGGGAATAGTTTATACTCGTATACCTTATTGGAATATTAAGAAGCAGTTTATACTCGTATACTTTTCGGAGTATTGATTCTTTCATTGCAACACATTGATAGGCGTTGACCTAGGGTTACGTGTTGACCCTAGGGTTTTGAAAGTCATACGTTGACTTTTTGATCGCAACGTGTTGACTGGCGTTGACCTAGGGGTACGCGTTGACCGGCGTTAACCCTAGGGGTTTTGAACATCGTACGTTGACTTTTTGATCGTAACTGGTTGACTAGCGTTGACCTAGGGTTACGCGTTGACCGGCGTTGACCCTAGGGTTTCGAATGTCGTTGGATGCTCAAGTCACGAGACCAACTAATGAAGCTGATGCGTCAGTGACTACCCCCAGCCTTCAACGGGTTTGATTAGCCTTTACCGACTACTGTTTGAGTCGGGCTAGCATGCGGATTGTCTAAATCCGTTCCGCATGTGACGTTATGCTAAGAGAGTTAACGCTCTTAGTGCTACGATATTGAATACGTAGACTTCACCATTGTTACGGGCATAGGCTACCCGGCGACACGTGTTAGGTGTTGACTTTAGGATTTTTGGCTAATCCCCAGCCTTCAACGGATTTGATTAGCCTTTACCGACTACCGTTTGAGTCGGGCTAGCATGCGGATTATCGGAATCCGTTCCGCATGTAACGTTGTGCTAAGGGAATGAACTCCCTTAGACTTCGTGCTATGATGTCGAATACATAGACTTCGCCATTGTTACGGGAATAGGCTACCCGGCAACGTGTATTAGACGCTGACTTATCCCTACATAGGCTTCGGGATAGAATACCCCAGAATCGAACTCTGGTGTCTTTTTGTGCGGAAAAAGACTAAACCGGCAGCGCGTGTTAGGCGCAGACTTATCCCTGCTATGATTCGGGATAAACTTCCTATGCGTGTAAGGCATGGATTTTGGTGTTATTAATAACAACCTGCCACAATGTTGAATATGTGGACGGGTGTTCTTTTTAACGGTTAAGAACTAACCGGCAGCGCGGGTTAAGCGCAGACTTATCCCTACTTAGGCTTCAGGATAGAATACCCCATAATCGAACTTTGGTGTCTTTTTCTTCGGAGAAAGACTAAACCGGCAACGCATGTTAGGCGTTGACTTATCCCTACTTAGGATTCGGGATAAAATTCCCTGTACCTGTGAGGCACAGATTTTGGGAGTTGAAAAAGGTGGTGTCTTCTCTTGGGGCAAAGACGAACCCGAAATGGGAGAGGAAGAATTTTATATTCTATCTCCCGAAAATGAAGAAGAAGAATTTTATATTCTCTCTTCAACTGGAAAGGAGACTCGAGGTGGGATCTCCACCCCCAGAATCCGGAAATGTGAAACTAAGAGTGGGATCTCCACTCCGAGAATCGAAATGATTCAGATAACTCTAACTGTCGGAAGGTTTGATTACCGAACTAAAGATGAATTTCTCGTTTATCGAGAGTGAATTGTGGTTTTGGTCCTAACTGTAGGAAGGTTTGACCAATTAGGAGTTTAAGGTGATCCTAACTATAGGAAGGTTTGATCACTTAATTTGAAAATGGGCCTCTCGTTCATTGAAGGGATCGAGAGGGGATTTTTAATATGGTCCTAACTGTAGGAAGGTTTGACCAAGTGAGAGTGGGAGTGTGAGATGACGCTAACTTTTATAGATTTGATCACTCGATTTGTGGACCTCTCGTTCATTGAAGGAATCGAGAGGGGATTTTGATTGTGGTCCTAACTGTAGGAAGGTTTGACCAAGCAGAGAGTGAGAGTACAAGTTACTGTAGGAGTGTTGATTCGTACAAATCACTCGAAGGGGGTTTAGTGTTTATCATCTGATTTGTAATGGTCAGGTTATCCCTAAGAAAATTACATGTAACATCCTTTCGGGAACTTCCCGTTACATGAATCATCCACCCCCAGCTTCTTCGCGAAACTGGGTTTATCATTGCATCTGGTTGTATGATCGGGTTATCCTTAAGAATATTACGTATAAAATTCTCCAGGAACTTCCCGTCAACGGTAGGAAACAGTTTAGACTCATATACCTATTGGAGTATCAGGGAGCAGTTTAACCTCTTATACCGGTCGGAGGATTGAGAAGCAGTTTATACTCATATACTCTTCGGAGTCTAGAAAGGAGCAGTTTATACTCTTATACTTATCGGAGTGTAGAAAGGAGCAGTTTAACCTCATGCACCTGTTGAAGGATTGAGAAACAGTTTATACTCGTATACTCTTTGGAGTCTTAAGAAGCAGTTTATACTCTTATACTTGTCGGAGTCTTACCGTTCTCATTTGGCTTATTTTAGCGTTATGACGACGGCTTCGACCAAGGTCTGAATGCTATTCTTGAGAGTAAAGCAATCCTTGGTGGGATGAAGGACTCTCCTGTGGTATGCACAGTACTTTGGATCCGTCGTGTTGTCAGCTTCCTCCTGATTTGTGATAGGTGGTAGCTTGATCTTGTTATTTTCAAGAAGGGATTCGAAGATGGCTGGAACGTCTTCGTCCTTGAAAGAGTACTCTTTTTGGAGTCTCGGACCCAAAGTCTTTTGCTGCCTTTGGGATTGCTGTTGTGACGTTTGATTAGCACCATTGAGAGGCGAAGTTTGAGTTCAGAGGATTAGCCGTCGGTAGGTTCCTCTCGGCCTTCTTCCTTCGGAGGAAGCGTTCGGCTTGTTCACCGCGCACCTTCAAGTCTTTCCAAGTGTTAGACGGTGTCGTTCCCATTGCCTCCAACACGTCCAATGTGAGGTTATTGTGGCAAGTCTGGAGAATAAACTCCTCAGTGATCGGGTCTCGACAGTTCATCGCCTTGTTCCGGAACCTCTTGACGAAGGTGTCGACCAACTCCCCGTCCTTTTGTTTCTCGTCGAGCAACGTTCCGATGGATATCTCGGTGTCGTCGTCGAAGAAATTAGCGAGGAATTTTGTCTCCATGTCGTCCCAGCTATTCACGCTTCCTGGCTTGAGGTGACGATACCAATCGAATGCGGCTTCACGAAGAGTGCCAACGAAGGACCGTACCATCAGAGGCTCATTACCAGAGATAACACCCAGGTGCGATTTAAAGTAAATCAAATGTTGCGTGGGTGAACCCTTCCCATCAAACGGCGTGAAGTTGATCAGACTGAACTTCGCCGGATAGGGGATCGATTCCCATTCTCGTGGATATGGACAAGGAATACCCGTCTTTTTGGTCTCTTGAGCGGAAATTAACGTATTGATTTTGCTCTCGAGGTTTTTGATCTTCAATTGGATTTGCTGGTCATGCATTTCTCTCATACTCTGCATGGCCATCTGCATTTCGTGCTTGAAGCTCTCCTGTTGTTTAGCCATGGCTTCTTCGAGCATCTTGGTCACTTGTTCGGCACTTATCATCAGCGACTCGCGGGGTTGTCCCTCGCTGGATATTGTATTGTCTGATGCGACAGCAGAGCAGGAATCCGATTCTTCATCTTCTGACGGTAATCTTGTCCGAACCCTACCATAAGTTCCTCGTATGATGGCTCCGGACTGCAGACGGGTCATCCGCCGGGGTACTTCCGGAATTGACTCGGGATTCTCCTGTGTCGACGTCCCTTTGCTGGTCATATTCGTGGTGACCCTCGGAAATTCTCCATCTTCGACTACCCTTCTTCTTTGTCGGAAACGCCTAGGCATTGGTTTTGGCGTTTCGGTACTAAGTCTTTCGAAAACCGAAATTCTCTCGGGGACTGTCTTGATGCAGTTACACTCAGACAATACTGCCCGAATGAGTTTGGAACAGGGGCATTGAGTTTCTAGTTCTCGAGGACTCCTTTTCCTGGTTTTACTCGTACCCCCAACATGATAGTACAACTCGTCTGCTTGAAGGTCGGAGCAACCTATCATGTGTTGGCACGACTTCTCAGGTATAACGTTATCGTCATCAGACGACAATGTTTCCTTCTGAGGGCGAACTGCCTTCCTTGGGCTTTCAAGAGTCACGCGCCTTGAGACATGCCTTTTTGGGCGTGAATTCTCAGCGGGCTCCTAGACTTCAATGCGCAAATTAGCACGCGCAGCTGCCTTGAACTCGTTGTCATGTTGGAGGTGACGGCGACCCCCAGCGTGTTGAGTCGTTCGGGGCTTCTTCATCGGGCCCAAACGTTCTTGGATTGGAGCTTTGCCTTTCTCATCGGGAATTGGACCGAGGCGCTCCAGAACCGATCTCCTTCTTCGGGATGATTCCGCGGGATCTCCCGGAGAAGCTATGGGAATTACCGGCGACCTCGGTTGGTTCGCCGGAGGTTGAACTTGCTTCGAAGGCTGCAACGATTTTGCCTTAGTCTGAATCGCCGCTTTAGACTTCGGCCTCCAAACTTGGTGAGTTGGTAGTGGCTTCTGGGCCACTTCCTTTTGCAGTCTTCTTCGGGCCTCTTGGACTTGAGCCCGTGCCTACGCTGATAGCAGCTTGATCTGGTTGGAGGTTGGTGGAGCCTCACCCGACGCAACTTTGGCGTCAATCAGGGTGAGATCATCGTTGGTAGCTTCATCTTCTTCGTACCAACGAACTTTTCTCCTGGAGGAGAACTTCTTGGACTTGCGAGGGGAGGTGGATCCGGACGAGGATGACAAATACTCCTCGAACTTTTGCTGGTCGAATTCATACTCGACCTCCTCCTCGACCGGGATCGAGATTCGCGGCTGCGACGCATCGATCTCGGCAGCGAGATCGGTGGCTCCCACTGTGGTCGTCAAATTGTTCGCGGGAAAAATTGCGTTCTTCGATTCCATTGCACTCTTGAGTAATAGTTTATCGA
>NC_033796.1:40601577-40665224 GCF_001876935.1 Asparagus officinalis | reverse complement strand
GAGCCACCAAAAGGTGGCTCGGCTTTCGCCGAGCCACCTAGAGGTGGCTCGGTTTTGGCCGAGCCCTCCCGGTGTTTGGTTTTGTGCCGTTTTTCGGTTTCGCGGTTTATCCGAACTTCATTGTTGATCTGGACTCTGATTTGGCAGTCCGGATCCTGATTTGACAGTAAATCCTCTTTGGTGTTGTGGTTTAACGATCATGCTTGGATATATCGCCCGATGGTTCGTTGGTTTATCGAATCACCGTGCCGAGCTGTGTTAAGGGACCTATAAGCAGTTTTATACGCCTACATTAAGGTTCTGAGGTTTTAAATATAGCAATGATATGCTTAAGGAGGAGGTTGAGAAGTATAAGAGGTTTGCGGAAAGACTGGAGCCTTACATGCCACCAGATTGTTCAGAAGTTCTTATAGAATGTTCCGCATGATTCATGTGATCTTCGATTCCTTCATTTTGATCATAGTGTGATATTGTTTCCTTGGTGCCTTGAAGTTTTAAAGAAACAACTGCTTCGATTGTTTTTTCAGGTGCAGCTGTTTTTTTTTAAATTGATTACAACATTATGCTGCAAATTCTCTTGACAAGGATATTCCAGGCCTCGACTCTCACTCGGTACAGTATCTGATGATTCTCTAGGGGAAGCTGAGTGCTCTTCCTATTTTCTTCAAATGTGAAATTGTCAGGGGATGCAACTGATGTTTGATGTTCATTAGTCTCTAAATTTGCACTAACAGATGATTTAGAATATATACTTTTTTATATATAGAAATGAAAGTTTCTTAATATATTCAAGAGAAAGCTTTGCGTTATAGCATGCACTTGTATCATATATTCTATGCGAAAAATGTATTTAATAAATAATAATTGTAAAATTGATGAGTGAAAAATTAATTGACCTTCAAATATGTAACTCTTGTTGTTCTTAATATACATCACGTGCAACGCACGTGTGGCATACTAGTCATAAAAAGAAAGGAGAGTTGTAATCAGAGGTTAGAGAGACTTTTGAGCATTAAAAGAGGGAGATATTGTGAGCAAGTTGAGAGCTTTGGTTGAGGGTTAGTTTGTGAGTTTTGTAAGATTGCAACCATTTGTACTCTCTTTGATTTAGTGAAATCTCCTCATCCTCTCCCCGTGGACATAGGCAATTGACCGAACCACGTTAAACTATTGTGTTTGGATTTGTGCCGTTTTTTTGGTTGTTTTGGTCTTTATCTCGACGTTTGGTTTGATTTGGTTCTCGAAGCACGCCCGTTTGTTTGTCCCGCTTCCGCGCCGCGCACAACAAACAATTCAGTAGTCATGCTTTCTATTAATGCATGCGACTAATAACTTTAAGTAAACGCATGCGACTAATAATGTAACATATACATGAGAGAGCAGCAACAAAACCGAACATGCGCGGAGACCAATTGAAGAAGTCTCGTTTTTGGCGTTCTCTTTGTTTGCGGTGGACGCCAAAAACTAAGGTTACGTTTGCTTTGAAAGAAACCGGAGGAAAAGAAAAGGAAGTAGAAGAGAAAAATAAGTGTCTACTGTTTAGTTAGGATAAAAAAACAAAAAAGAAAGAAAATGAAAACAAGAGATTTCAAAAGGAAAATGAGATGGAAAAATGTCTCGAAGCTTTTCCTCCCCCCGAACCCAGGGGAAATGGGGGGAAATCTGTTGGGGCGGGAATCGAGCGAAGAGGAGAAGACACCTGCCCTCTTAATTTGCCAAAAAAGTCCACTCAGTTTGATTCCATGTGGGCCCACGTAGAATAATTAAACCAAAAATCCTTAATCAACTTGTTATGCAATTATTATGCAATAAAAGGATGAGACCTTGAAAGATGACACCTCACGTATTCCACCTAACATTATTCTCTGTTGGCCCCCTATTTTAAATCCTTGTAGCAAAGCTCTAATTAAACAGGCTCCCATGTTTAGTTGGCCAACAAAGTTAACACTGCTCGCTTGGTTGCATGTGGGGCCCAAGTAAACAGCGTTATATTGGTAGGTTTGGTTGCATAAAGATTTTTATTAATATTATCTATACACTATCCTCAGTAAAAAATTTTAAATTAAATATAATTTCAAAATCAATGAATAATATTAATGGGGGTTACTATATGACATGCATTTAATTGTATTTTTTCATCATCATGATCATGAAGTAGCAGACAATTGCTTTGTTTATAATATAAATTAATTTTATTTTCTGATTCTTTTTTGTATTGAACTAATTCAAATTTTCTTCAATTATGCTTTTATAATAATCTTACAAACCTAACAGCAAAAAAAATAATTTCTTTTTTTCTTTTCTTTTTTCTTCTTCTTTCTTTTCCCTTCCTCTTTCCTTTTCTTTCCTTTCACTTCACCTCAAACCAGACACAGCCTAAAACTCGCAGGAACAAAATCCAGGGAAAGTAAAAGGTGGAAAAATCTCATAGAAAAAAAGATGTGTAAAGAAAGAAAACTGAATTTGATAAAATAAACGGAAAAAAAAACACTGGGATTAGCAAAGCTAGGGGTTCTTTTTTTCAAAAAAAATCTTAATCCCCTAGATAATTCGTACCAGGATTGCAAAAGTAAGGGATGAGGCGGGTTTCATTTTACTCCCCTTTTGGGGGATTATGTAATCCATCCTTAAAAATAGGCAGGATGAAAAATAAACAAGGCAATAAAATATTCATCTTTCCATTCAACCAGCTTTGAACTCACCCGAAGAGGCCTCCACGGGAAAATCCTTTATGGTGCCAAAGATGCATAAACGTTACAAATTTCAAAATATATATACATCGACAAACGATATGTACAAAACCCACGAAAATAAGGAAACTATATTATTATTATGAGTACACGGATCATCAAATTAGGCAGAAAATAAACCATCAAAGGCAGCGAATCCCAGTAAGCTCTTGGGCTCAACGAGCCTCCTCTCAATCTCCTCCCCAATCCTCTTCACGACATCGAAGAGCCCACCGGACGAAGTGGCCCCCGAGACCGAGCTGGGCCCTTCGCCCCCCACCAAAATCCTCTTCCTCCTCTCGAAGTCCTCGACCACCAGAAGAGCTACCTCCGTCATCACAACCTCTCTCCGATTGTTTTTTTTTTTTCCTCTTCTTTGTTTAAATTCTCGGTGATGAGTGCGAGGATATATATATGTATATATATAGTGGTGAGGGGGTTTTAGGTAAATTGAGTCGGTGATGGATTGCTATTTAGGGGTGGATAAGACCGACTGGGTTCATTTTATGTTTTCGTTTGCATAATTTCATTTGTTTTGTTGTTGTTTCTTTTTGACCAGTTTTTTAAACAAATTAATACCATGGGCTCGGTCGGTTTATACCGCTTGTCTTTTGCTAGTAGTTTTCGGAACTTGGGGCTAATAAAAAAAATATAAAGCTTCTAGTGGGTCCGCAGGGTACGTAAACGGGTCGGGTCGGTTCTGTCCGCACCAGTGTAACTTTGCTGGGGACTCTACGTGAATAGTAGATGGGCAAAGAATAATGTGTTAATTTCAGGAAACCCCCTCAACCGGGAGGCGTATTACAGATAACCCTGCTCGACTATTTTAATTTGAAAAAAAAAATCCTTTTAAATTTGAAGGTGTTATAGATAATCTTTTTAAATTTTGAGAATTTGATTTGACCCCCGTGAGCCTTTCTCACTTAGCCCTCGCAAAACTAGCAACATTAAGTCTAACGTGTCATGTGACATGTGGGTGAGTTGGAAAGATCAAGACACCCCTCAATCATAAAAAACTTACCATGATCTTTCGTAGGATGAGTGAAGAGGGGGGATTGGGGGTACTGAAAATTGGTCGGAGGTTTTTTTTAACCCTTTAAGAGATTTTTCTTTAATTAAAATGGTTGACTCTAAAAGAGTATATTGTTCATTTCACATTTTAAAGAAACAACGTCAATGAGGTTTATTGAGAAATGTGAGAAAGATTAGGGGGTTCTATTTGACACGCCATAGAATTTTTTTTTTGCTCCCAATACCAAAAAAAAACTTTGAGATACCCCATAGTTGGGAGGGAGGGGCGGAGGATTCTTGAATTTTCTAAAATGAGGGAGGCTATTTGTTACATCCCAAAATGTGAAGCATATCTTGACATGCATGACAATGGCAACATGTACGAAAGTACATGCTAAGCCTATCATGCACTTAATTGAGAAAGACTATTTAAAAGTATTAATAAAGGTAAATGGTGAGGGGTTTGAGTGTGAAATTTTGTAAATAATTCTATTAGGAGAGGAAGGTTACTCTTATTTGAGAGTACCTTTCAAAATTATAAATTTTTTATTAGCAATAAATAAAAAATTTCCCTCCTTTTAATTTTTCTTCTCTTCTTCTTTGTTAATGAAGATGAAGATTTGCTTTCAAGGGGGCAACCCCTTACAATGTAAGTTTTTAAATTTTTTATTTTCTTATTTTAGAAATTCATATTTTAGGATTTTATTTTTCTTTATATTTTTATATTGGTAGATTAGATTTATTTCATGCCTTGTAGTGTAGATTTACCTTCATACTCTTTTAATGTATTATTTATTTTTCATGCTTTGTAGAATTTATTTTCTTGCATCTTTATTTTATAAGTGTACATTTATTTTTATTAGTTAGATTTCCTTTCTGCTCATAGTTTAGATCTTTATTTCCTTATTCTTGTTCTTATTTTTATAGCTGATTTTCATTTTTCTTATAATTTCGATCACTTTCTTTTATGTTTTCTAATCTAGATTTATATCCTTATTTTTATTTTGTAAATTTAGTCACTAAATCTTGTAAGAGTTCGAGAATTGTATGAAACTAATTTTATTTTTTAATGATTTATGGATTGTTCACTTATGCTTAATATGATCATGTTTATGATAATCAACTAGAAAACAAATTGGTAAAAGAAGAACTTGATAACTATGCTTATCTTAAGTTGTTTGATATGTTATGTTTATAAAATTCTAGAATTATTATCTAGTTGTTATTTTTTCATGAATGAAATTTTGCGTGCATGATAATTTGATAGATTATGCTTTCTTTTGATATGTTATGTTTATAAAATTCTAGAATTATAATCTAGTTGTTATTTTTTTCATGAATGAAATTTTACGTGCATGATAATTTGATAGATTATGCTTTCTTTTAGTAGTTTGATAATCGATGCTTCGTAAATCTAAAGTAAAATATGATACAAAGATTGTAGTTTATAAATCATAAATGAAATTAACTAGTGGATTCAATTTTAGATTTCTATCTTTTCTACTTAATTTCCTCCATCTTTTACTTGTTTTGATTTTCCTTTTTTGATTATTTTTTCTGTTTGATTTTATTCTTTTCTATTTTCTTTTCCTTGCTTATTCTTTATTTTCTTTTATTTGTTCACTCTCTTTCTCCCCCCATGTTCTAGTTTTCTTTTATTTGTAAATAATTACACACTCTTTATATCTCTATACTTTTACTTCTTGTTGTTTACACAAATGTCTATAATTAAATTTAGAAATTTTTCTACACATCTTCTTCGTAGGATCAATATTGTAACTATACCATAAATTGTTAGTTGTCCTCTTGCAACTTTAGTGCATGTTTTTTATGCCCCTCGTCACATATAAAAAAATATTCATGTGTTCTCATATTCTATCAGAAGATGACATGTTGACACCTAATATTTCTTCACCTAATTTACCATTTTCATCAAATTAAAATTATTCATAATTAAAAAAATTCTAATAATCAAATATTTGGTATTCTATTGACATGTTGATGCCTAATGTTATCTTCACCTAATTAAGAATTTCTCATCAAATTAAAATTATTCATTATAAGAAAATTCTAATAATCAATTATTTGGCAATCCTCATATAATGATAATTATTAAAAAATAAAAAAAATCACATAATCATATCCCCCAGTATATATAAATTGGTGCACTGCTACTAAAGACTATGTTATCAAAAATTAACATGTTGACACCTAATCATATCTTTAACAAAAATTTCAAATCAAATTAAAGTAATTCATAATTAGACACTTCTAATAATCAAAAGCCTCCTTTTTAATCCTCTTTACCTAATAACTCTTATCATTATAATATTAAAATTCTATTAATCAAAGTCCTCCTTTATATAAAAGGATTATTCAAGATTAGAAATTTATTGACTACCCATTCAAAGTTCAAAAATAACAAACAATCTAATTAAAATCTGAAAATTATAAACTATACCCTAAGATCCAAAAATAAAATAAAAATAGCCTCATAAATCTAAAATTTCAAAACACGATAAATCTAAAATTTCAAAAAGGCACATAAAGATAAAAATTTTCAAATAACCCCTTAAGATTCAAAAACTATAAATAAACCCGTGAAAATATATGAAAATTATAAGTAGCATCGTAAATTCAAAAAAAGTTTAAACTACGGCTTTTAAAATCCTTAAATTACAAACAATCCCTTGAAAGTACCAAAATTATAAAAATCCTATGGTAAGTTCAAAAATGACAAATAACCTACTCAAATTTTACAAAGTATCCCTTAAAAATTTTACAATTGACCCCTTAATATTTTTAAAAATTATAAATATCCTCTTAAAAATTTTACAAATAGACATTTAAAAATTTTACAGCTAGTTCCATGAAAGTTGTAGTAACAACTACTACCTAGCTAAAATTTTTGAAATATTACAAAAAAAACTCCTTAAATTTTTTACAAATACCCCACGAAAAATCTAAAATTACAAGAAGTCCTATGAAAGTTGTAAACAACCCCTTAATATTAAAATTTTTTAAATAAACCCTTGAGAAATCTTATAATTAAAATAGCACCATAAAACTTAAAAAATTACAAACTCTCCCTCTAAAATCCACAAATTACACATAATTTCTAGAAAAATCAAAATTACCAACGATCCTCTGAAAAGTTCAAAAATTACAAATAGTCCCATTTACAAACAATCCCCTAAAAATTTTATAATTAACCCTTTAACAGTTTAAAAAATTACAATTATTGCCCTAAAGGTTTTAAAATAGTTACTTGAAAATTTTACAAACAGCTCTAGGAAAGTCGATAAAGTAATAAACATCATGCTAAAAATTATAAAATATTATAAATAACTCCTTAAAGATTTTACAAATAACCCTTTAAAGTTTACAAAATTGCAAACACTCTATAAGAATTTATAAAAAGCCCCTAGAAGTTTTTGTAAAATATGAATAACCCTATAAAAACTTTACAAAACTGCCCCCTTAAAACTTAACAATTACCCATTGAAAGTTTTAAAAATCACAAACAACCCTCTCAAAGAAAATTTAAAATTACAAAAGGCCCCCTAATTTAATATATTATATTATACTGCTATAATGCATTGGTGTGGGGAATGTGTGAGGTGAGAGGGTATAATGATAATGGGAAGTCTTATGTCTTGAATGCTAGGGGATAATAAAACTCTCTATTAGCCATTTTGGGGATTAGAGGAAAGTCGTAATTGTTGAACACAGCGAAAATTTCGGCAAAGTTTTTGGTGCACAATAAGAGAGAAATATCGTAATAAGAATTCTCGTCTCACCAAGGAAATAAGAATCTGAAGCGAATATCTAAACAAAGTGAGATATCAGCTCTTCCTCTCATCAGTTCTAGGACTGACTTGTCGAGAGAACCTAATAAACTATTATAATGGCCACAAACAGCAAATCACACAAGTTTACGTGGTTCGGCAAATTGCCTACATCCACGGGGTAAGGAGGGGAGGATCTACAATTAGAGATAGAGAATACAAATAGGATTTACAATCATACAACTTAAACCCTCAAACAATATCTCAAATCTCTCACAATCACTCTCCTCTTAATCTGAAAAAGCACTCTATTTTCTTCTCAAAAGGACATCCGCCACTCTGCAATTTTCTCCTCTGTCTTGCCGACTTTCCCCCTAGCACTTGCTCTTGCACGCTGCCAAAGAAAAGTGAAACAACCAACTGCACAAACCCCCTTTCGCACACTCTTGCACACAGCCCTAGAACCGCAGAAGAGAAATATATATAGCTGCTGAAATCCCTCAAGTCTTCCGGTGGGCCATCACATAGGGGAGATGAAACCAGGCATGCTGCCGATCACGTCACACGGAACGATGTGCCCCCCACATGGCTTTGATTTCACGCGCACATGATTGCTTTGTTGCTGCTATCACTTCACACATCCGCTGGCCCCCACGTTCACAGTAATCCACCTCGGCGAAGTTTTCCCAAAATTGAGCCAACACCAACCAAAACAAATGTCTCGCTTGTTGTGTCTAGTACGAAGTAAAACGATTCACGACAACGGACTTAATCCATAACAAGTCGAGAACCCAAATGAGAATGCAAACACTCTCCAAATGTCAGTATCAACTCACCAAATCAGCTGCATCATAAAGACTGCCTACATATTGTAAAACCCCAAAAATTTAAATATTTTATGATAAATAATAATAAATATGTTATACATTTATAAATAATTAGTTAAGAGTTTATGTGTTTTACATATCGTTTCAGTTAGAATTTGAAAAAACTCAAAAGACCAAAGTTGTAGGTCTCTTCAATAGCTTTCCAACGAATCTTAGATCACCTCATTCTGAGGTCGTATCAGAACGTTATGGCTATTATACCAAACCTCAATCTGTGTGCAGACTGTCAGACGGTCGACCGCAGTGGGCTCGGCGGTCGACCGCTGGGCGTACAGACGCCAGTTTCAGTTCTGTTTCGGGTTGGGTTTTGTTTATACCAAACCCGGTTGTTACCCTAGGTATATATACTCGTTTTGAAGCTCTCAGAACCCTCTTTTGAACCCTAATAGCCTTAGCCCCCTTCTCTCTCTCCTCTCTAAACCCTAGCTCGGAATTTATCGTTTTTGGGGCGTTTCAAAGGATTTTCGGTGGGGTTTCGCGGTTCAGATTGAAGGAGGATCGTCTTTTGGGGATTTGTCAGCACCTGAGGCGAGTAACATCTCGCCCAATCCCTCACCCATATTTCTACGAATTTTTATAATGATTTTCATGAGTTTTGATGAGCCTAAAAGGTATTTTTGTATAAAGATGGATTCTCTATAATGTGGATTGCAAGAATCAAATGTTTCAGTTTATAAAAGCTCACCAATGTTTTGTTTAGTGAAGATCTAGATCTGAAATTTCTTAAACAAGAGTTAAATCACGATTTACTATTTTCAAAACGTTTTTAACATATTTCATATGTGTTTAGAGTGTTGGGGATGTAGTTTACATGTTTAAATTTCGTTGTTTTCTTCCATATGACATATTAGAAATGTTAGATTTTTGTTAACATAGAAATCGGAGTGTTTTGGCTGAGCAGTAAGTTTCTGCTCTGCGCGTGGTCGACCGGAGTGGCCTCCGCGGTCGACCGCCGCACAGTTTTGGTGCACTATTGGTTTTATTATTTTGTTCGTGCTTTCGAGGGATTTGTCTCGATTATCTGATACTAGGTTTCAGATTTACTATATCTCTATGCATGATAGATGACCGAGGACACCAATTTAGAATCGTACACCGAGACACGTGTGAAATTTGTATAAGTATATCTTTTCACATATCTCATCGATATTTGCACAGCTTGTTCAGTCCTCGTGTTGGACTATAATCCATTGAAGTCCTCGTGTTGGACTATAATCCATTAAAGTCCTCGTGTTAGACTATAATCCATTTCAGTTCTCGTGTTGGACATTTACATATTAGACTATGTGTTAGATAATTGTTAAGCTATGAGTATGACACTTATCTGAATCAGGACATGACATGATTACATAAGATTTGGACATGGTAGCTACCTAGATTGGACACGACACTTATGTGATATTGACCTTTGACATTTATATGGTTTTGGCGTGACTTTTGATTAAGTATTGAGATGGGCTGTTTCTTTTAGTTTATTATTCATGTATTAGACTTCGGGTTTGGTAATTAGGGATTTACAATTTGAGATACAAGGTATATACATGAGGGTTTCCTTGTTTGGATTATTTCGCTCGACGTACCTATGCTCGTGTTGTAATTTCCTAAATACTAAAACTCATTATTTGCTAGGATCAATGATTTTTAATTATTATGTAATTAACTATATTTTCTGTATACAATGAGCCCTTGGGGTTGGTTGTGATGTTGCTCGCTAGCGCTTTGACGCTCGCTGTCCCTCCCCCTTTCAGGTAACGAGCCAGGAGTCCGGAGAGTCGTAGGTTGATGGCGATGCACTTTAGCTTCAACTATCTATTTAGTTATATTTTCTTTTGAGCTCCACTGTAGACTTTTGTTTAGACATTTGAGAGTTTTATTTTAGAAGTTGTAAAGGTTGTGTGCCTTATTTCCTCTTGTCAGACATTTTGTATTTGAGACTTGTTGAGAACTCAAGTTTATTTATTTTAGAAATTTACTTGTATTTCAGTATATTAGATGATGAAATATTAATTTGATCTCTATTATTTCATCAGTTGATTCTTGTATTATCTTTTACTTGCTTTTGTACCTACACCTGTTATTGACTCTACTAGAGAGATAGTAATTGTGATGGTAAAACATGTTATTGCACGGTGTGGTGTATGGCAGGTTTGACATTCCTGGTTTCACCTTGGACTGCAGCCTTGTGTGAACCCAGGGGCGTCACACATATCCTCTTGCCCAAGGAGTCAAGCCTCACGTAGTTCATCCAAATGGCCTCCAAAGGTTCTCAATCAAATAGAAAAGTTGCAACTCTTCACAAATATCACCAACGGATCTGTAACTAATAGCGCTCCCAGTGGCCCCAAACTCATCATCTGCATCCAAATCCAAATGATATCCAGATTGTGTCACCTCAGCTAGAATCCCAAACGATGTAGTATGATCTGGAGTAATCTCCACCCAATGTGAAGTAGCATCACTCTCCACCCGCTGTGATGCATCTAAGGTCTGTCCAAAACTCTCCACCTGCTGAGAGTCAATCGGCTCCCTCATCGAAGCCTCATTCAATGTGACATTATCAGACCAAATATCCAATTGAGTTTTACCTCCAATCACAGCAATTGACAACTCTTTAATAGGATGACCTAATTATGTCGAAGACTCAGTCCAGAAACTCTTCTGCAAACCATTGCTTGACAACAAACATCAATCCTCCTCCAGCAAGGCACGGTTCTCCAAATTTGCCACCCTATCTAGTTGCCCCAAGATTTCCTTTCCAACGAAGTGTCTCAAAATGTCGTGAGCTCGGCTCCAATACAGAATCATGTCCATCTTGTACCTCCCACCAAAACCAGAATGAAGTACCTTCACCTTTCTGTCAATCTCACACTTCTTCAATCTGTTGGAGACTACTAGGACTTTATCCAAAGGGGATTTGGTTGCAATCCAAACTCACCTAGAACAGTCACCAACAAAGGAAACCAAATATCTATTACCTCCCAATGATGCCCCTTGGAAGGCCCCCAAACATCCATGTGAACACCTCCAGAACGACCCTTAGCACGGTAAATAGAGGTGTCAAACTTCACCCGGTCTTCTTGTTCACATCAACATGTTCACTGGACTTCAAACAGCAGGTCTTCGTACCCTTTTTCAATCTATGTAAGGAATCAATACTGGAATGGCCAAGCCCTAAATATTGCAGTCTAGTGGAATCAATAGAAGTCGCCACTTCTCCACCTGTCATTATACCTCTAGTCAAGTAATACAGGTTATTCCTCCTGATGCCCTTCATCACAATCTGAGAGTCTTCCACAATCTTGAGAACCATGTCCTTAATTCGAACATTCAGACCCTCTCCAACCAAAGCTCTAATCGAGATCAAGTTCTTCATCGAGGAAGGAACATATCTCACATCATATAACTCCCTAACAGTCCCGTCAAACATCTTGATATGAATTCTTCCTATCCCAAGGATCTGACATGTATGGTTATCAGCCATGTATATCATACCACTATCCAGCTTCTCAAAATTGGAGAATCATTCCCTTCTAGGGCACACATTATAGGTCGCACCACTATCCAACATCCATTCAGATTCATTCGAATAGCTATCTGTAGGACTGATAGAAAGCGAATAAATAGAAGAGTCAGAAATATTATCATCCAATATAACAATGTTTGCTTCTGATAATAGTTGCTTCTCTTTTTCCCTTCTACTTATTCTTCATCCATTCGTCAAGCTTTGGGCAGTCTTTCTTCCAATAATCAGTCTCATTGCACCAAGCACACTGATCTTTTCTAATTATAGGATGTCCTACTCTAGACTGTGACTTCTAATTCTTTCGGTTTGAACCCTTCCCTCTTGTGGCCAACGCCTCTACTACCAGCTTAACTGAAGCCTCCTTATCCTTCTTTCGAAGCTGATAATTCATAAGTATAGCAGTTACCTCACTATACGAAAGAGATGCCTTCCCATTAATCAGAGTAAGAACGAAGGTCTCATGTTTCTCGTCGTGCAAGGAACTCAATAATAGCAACGCCTTGTCCTCATCTTCAATCATGACATCCACATTCGCTAAATCCGTAAGAAGCTTTATGTAGGTGTTCATATGATCACTAATTGAGGTTCCCTTCTTCAACTGGAAATGATAAAGTCTCCTCTTCAAATGTAAGCGGTTCTCAACACTAGCTCTTTGTCAGATACTTGTTTTCGAGAATCTTCCAAATCTTCTTCGCAAAAGTCTCATTCATCACATTATATTTTAGATCTTGAGTCAAACAAGACCTAATCTCGCAAAAGTCTCATTCATCACATTATATTTTAGATCTTGAGTCAAACAAGACCTAATCACACCACACGCCATTCGATTCATCTTCTTCCAAACAACAAGACCTAATCACACCACACGCCATTCGATTCATCTTCTTCCAAACCTTCTCTTCAATATCATCTGGCTTGTCATCTAACTCCAATGTATCCTCCAAATTCTGCGCGTTCAGCGCATTCAAAACCTCGCATCTCCATAATCCAAATTTGTTTGTACCATTAAACTTCTCCATATCTATCTTCATAGAATGGATATTTAAACTCTGAATGGTCTTCGCGCCAGAAGCACCACCCTCAACACCTGAAGCATCTCCTTTCCCCGACATCTTACTCAACGCACCAACGAACGAAGAATAAATCCAAAACTGAAAAGATAAAGTCTTTTACCAAAAGATCTCACCTTTATCACCAAACAAAGCCCTAGACGAACTTTCAAATCGATCTACTCCTCCAAACAGCACTTTTGGGCCATTACGCAAGGGAGATGAAACCGGGCCTGCTGCTGATCACGTCACACGGAACGACGTGGCCCCCACACGGCTTTGCTTTCACGCACACACGATTGCTTTGCTGCCGCTATCACTTCACACGTCCGCGGGCCCCCACGTTCACAGTAATCCCATTATGTCCCAATCTCGGGTGAACCAAATGTGCGCATTGATTAAAGTCTTTGATAAATTAAAATCCCAGTCATTTAGAGATTTGTAGAGGAGAGATTGATTCTTAAGCTATCTAATTTTGAATTTCAAACTTAAGTTTTTAATTTATCAAAGAAGAATTCTACCACTCAATATATCCCCTTTAATTGATGGAAAAAATCTTTATTATCTTATTGTCATAACATAGCAAAAACAGGTATTCTTTGTCTCTTCCTTCATAAGCATTTAATGTATTAGTCAACAGATGATTTATAAGTTATAATCTACAAAGAAATATAATCAATTATCTATCTTATTACACTAGGATAGCTTAGCATATTTGAATATATAAACCAAAGAAATCAACACAATCCATGCAAGCACGGACTTAATATTTGTCTACATACAGTTAGAAAATCAAATATGAAAGATTTTGCGTAATAGTTCAGACTTGCTTGGTGCAGAAAGGAGAAAAAGAATTAGTTCACAGCTAAAAAGTAGGCAAGTAGTGCTAGATCTTTTGGACATATATAGCACAAGTTGCAGAACGTGCACATAAAATACTAAAATGCTTAATGTACAATGTAAAAAGTGCTATCCAAAACTGGTAATATAGCTCATCTGTTTCTAAATCAAGAATGAACTAGGCAGTGTCCAATTCCTCTGACGCGTTACGCCATCATGATAGATTCATTGGATGCATTACTCAATAAATCCCCTTTCTTAATTTTATGTCATGCAGATATGTTATGCCCAACTGATCTATACCTCCAAAAAGCCCAAGCGTTGCCCGGAGCTCTGATACCACTTGTTGTGCCTCGAGAATCCAAACCAATCGCCAAGAAAAGATAAACCAACACACCAAATCAATGGCACAAACAATCAAACACCAGTTTTACGTGGTTCGGCAAGATGCCTACGTCCACGGGGCAAGGAGAGGGGGGGGGGTTCACTATTAGAAATCAAGAGGAACAAACTAGGGTTACAATCTCTCACCAAAAACCCACAACAACTCACTCTTGATCTCTCCAAATGCTCCTAGAATAGAAGCCCAAAGAAAACCCCTTTCAACAGCTCAAAACCCTTGCCTTACAAACCCTAAAATCGTGTTTGGGTATTTATAGAAAACCCAAACGAAACGGGTCTGAAAACAGACCCAACCCAAAACCGCAGCGGCGGTCGACCGCGAATCTAATTCTGCTGCCAATTCTACAAATCTCCACCTCGGCGAAGATTCTACCAAACTGAGCCGACACCGATCAAACCAATACCTCAACTGTTGCACCCAGTATGCCATGGCAACGGACTCATGACAACGGACCCCATCCACAACACGTCGAGACCCAAATGAGAGTGCGAACACTCAACCCCAAAACCAACCGTGTCTACTCACCAAATCGAACTGAGCCTACACCGACTACACCAAATGTCTCACTTGCTGAGACCCAAATGAGAGTGCGAACACTCACCTCAAATGTCGATGTCGCTCACCAAATCGGCTGTATCAGAAAACTGACTGCCTACGTATCCTCTCCAAGGAATCAAGCCTTCACGTAGTTCACCCAATGGTCTCCAAAGGCTCTCAATCCAACCTGCGGCTGATAGCATCATAAACGACCCCAATCTGAAAACAGTCCAACACCTCCACCTGAGATGAAACAATGGCCGTGTCCAAAACATATCCATCAGCTGCATCCATATCAACTACCTCATCATCTGCACCCATAAATAAATGACTCTCATGATGTGCCACCTTAGCTGGAATCCCAACCAATGCAGAATGACCTGGAGTATGTGGGGAAATCCCCACCCAATGTGAAGTAACATCAACCTCCACCCGCTGCGATATCCCTCTGACCTGATCAATACTCTCCACCTGCCGAGAGTCCAAAGTGACAAACCTGCTCAGACCAAACTCAGAAACTCCCCACTGATAGCCGAACGAGCCTCTGAATCCTAAATGCGCAATCGGATCCAATCTCACATCAGCGATGTGACCAAGTGCTGGGTAGCCCAATATCCGACGCCAACAAAAATCTGAAACAGCTCCACCAGATCTAACAACTCTATACGCAGCAGTCGGCAACCTCATAAGACGACCCAAACCTATCGAAGCCTGAATACCAGATCCACTGCTCGACAACCAATGCTGATCCTCCTCCAGAAAAGAACGGCTCACTGAATCTGTCATCTCATCACGTCGCCCCACTATCTCCTCTCCTCTGAAGTGTCTCCCACTGCCATGAGCTCGGCACCAATGCAAGAAAGGACTCCTACTAGAACAAGTACGACTGGTAACCCTTCTGCCCATACACCTCCTCCAACTATTACGGACTACTAGGTCTTTATACCAAAGGGACTTGGTTGCAACCCAAATATGCCTAGTACAATCCCCAACATAGGAAACAAAATAACGATTACCTCCCGATGATGCCTCCTCGGAAAGCCCCCCAATGCCTGACTGAACACCTCCAATAAGACCCCTCATCGGTGGATAGAAGTGCTGAACTCCACCTCGGTCTTCTCGCTCATACCAATGTGCTCACAGGACTTCAATCTGCAGGTCATAGCACTCCTCAACAATCTGTGCACGGTATAACCAATAATATATCCCAGCACCAAATAATGCCACAGTCTAGCCATAGAAGTAGTCAGCGCCCTATCAACTACCGTGCTCCCAAGCAGATAATACAAGTTACTCCGCCTGACTCCCTTCATCACAATCATGGACCCCGATGTGACCTTCAAGTAAGAATCCGCCAAAGTCACCCTATAGCCTGATGCCTCCAATACCCCAAGTGAAATGATGTTCTTCCTCAAATCCGCCAAAGTCACCCTATAGCCTGATGCCTCCAATACCCCAAGTGAAATGATGTTCTTCCTCAGTTAAGGAACGAACCTCACATCAGCCAACTCCCGGATCATCCCGTCACTCATCTGAATCTGAACGATACCAATACTACCAATAGGGCATCTGTGATCATTACCCATAAGAACAGCATCCCCTCTTTCTAACTCCTGAAAGCTGGAGAACCAATCCCTTCTAGGACATATGTGGTAAGTAGCACCAGAATCCAACATCCACTCGGTGGAGTCAGCAACATCAACTGATGGAAGAGCTGGGCACGAATAGCCCAAAGAATCTTAATCTGAAATATCGCCACTAGTCTTGGCAACATTCACCTCTGAAGCTTGAATAGCTTTCCCTTTATTCTTCACGGCTTGCAATTTTTGGCATTCGGCTTTTCAATATCCATCCTCTCTACAAAAGACACACTGATTCCTACCAACTGCAGGATGCCCCCCTCTAGACTGCGATCTTCTCCCACAGTTTGGACTTTTAGCTCTTGCAACCAATGCCCCCGCAACCGGCTCGATGGAAGTCTCATTGTCCTTCTTTCGAAGTTGATAGTTCACAAGGGCTGCGGTGACCTCACTATACGAAAGAGATGCCTTCCCATTAATAAGAGTGAGGACGAAGGTCTCATATTCCTCGTCGGGCAAGGAACTCAATAACAACAATGCCTTGTCCTCGTCTTCAACCTTGACATCTACATTCGCCAAATCTGCAAGTAGCTTCGTGTAGTGGTTCATGTGATCACTAATGAATGTCCCCTTCTTCAATTGGAAGCGATAAAGCCTCCTCTTCAAATGCAAACGATTTTCGATGCTCTTCGTCAAATATTTGCCCTCTAGGACCTCCCAAATCTTCTTTGCCGAAGTTTCATTCATCACATCATATTTTAGATCTTGGGAAGGCAAGACCTAATCACACCACACGCCGTTCTATTCATTTTATTCCAAACCTTTTCATCAATGTCGGCCGGTTTCCCGTCCAACTCCAATGTATCTTCCAAATTTTGCGCATTTAGCGCATCCATGACTTCGCATCGCCAAAGCCCAAAATTATTTGTGCAATCGAACTTTTCCACATCTATCTACATAGAATGGACATTAAAACTTTGGACGGTCTATCGCCGAGAAAAGATAAACCAACACACCAAATCAATAGCACAAACAATCAAACACCAGTTTTACGTGGTTCGGCAAGATGCCTACGTCCACGGGGCAAGGAGGGAGGAGTTTTCACTATTAGAAATCAAGAGGAACAAACTAGGGTTACAATCTCTCACCAAAAACCCATAACAACTCACTATTGATCTCTCCAAATGCTCCTAGAATAGAAGCCCAAAGAAAACCCCTTTCAACAGCTCAAAACCCTTGCCTTACAAACCCTAAAATCGTGTTTGGGTATTTATAGAAAACCCAAACGAAACGGGTCTGGAAAACAGACCCAGAATCAACCCGCTTTGGCGGCGATCCATCACGGTCGACCGGGTCGGTCAACCGCCCTCCATCCAGCAGCAAGCCCAAAAGGTCCAGAGAGTACGGCGGTCGACCGCGTCGGTCGACCGCTACCATCTTCGGTCGACCGCGTCGGTCGACCGCCACCAATCCTGATGCCCAGAAACTCCTGTGCACGAACGCGGTCGACCGGGTCGGTCGACCGCCACCCTGACAACCTGAATCCTGAGCTTGGAACCTGATCTCTGCCAATTCTACAGGCCGGGGATCGATATTGCTGATTCAAACTTCTCATCATTGATGTTGAATCTGAATGCACACATGTTTTCTGGTTCAAAATTATTTCTTTTTGCATATCCAATCCAGTGGAGCCGTGGAGGGCTCCATGAAGAAGAACTTCATTAGGATTGTAGCAAGGTTGAAAATTAAGGGGCTTCACCAAGGCACCTCCATTGTCCACTGTCAGTAGTGTATGAGAACTTGCATATGTGGATTCAGCAAACATAGCTATCAAACATCTGTAGGAACTTCCACCACTTCACTTACGGTGGCTAACTAGATTATATCACTCCTAACTAAATTATTTGAGTAAATTATTTGGACCATGACCTTAGCTCTGATAGGGCCTTAAACAGAAGTTAGGAATCAATTTTAACCCAAGAGCTATAACTATCAAGTATTGACCCAAACTCCTATTTAAACGTATCACTCATTCTTATCTTATCCGATGTGAGACTATACTCACATATTAATCACCTCCACACCCCGTAGTGTATGAGAACTTGCAGATGGAAAGTTTTCCTGACGATTACTATTCTTCAGGAGTTTCCGAAGTTCCCAATTAATAGGATTTAGCAAGTATATATCAGATTCAGGATAACGGGCATAAGCACGGTCAAACCATCCACAAAATTCGATAGCTCAAAATGATCTTAATTTCCCATGATTAAGGGGAGTAAGAACACTCCATACATTTTTTCCTTATTACCGATACTGAATTATATTATTTTAATTTTTGCAACTTAATTAAGGATGTTAATTTATTGATAACCATGTAGCTTGAAGATCTTTCATGTTGTAATTTCAAGAAACGGATATACTAGGTTAAGAGAAGTCATTGCTTGCGGACGCAGCAAAATCTAGCAACGAATTTTGCAGGGAGTTTGGATAGTATGACCGGCACAAACAGGGGCGGATCCATGCTTGTTCAAGATGGTTCACTTGAACCACCTCATTCTTCAAATATTGTACATATACTATACATATCAGTTTGTAAACAAGACTAATTTACAGCCTAGTGGTTTAAGAGTTGGTTACGTTTAGAGAGGTCATAGGTTCGAAACCTCTTTGAAGCTTTATATTTTAACAAACCAAGTTCTCCATTTTATGTTTCTTTCTTTTTCTTTCAATTTATTCATTTGTGAATTCTATTTTGGATGAAGATGAGCCAAAGAATTATCTTTATATTTCTACTTTTCTCCTATTCTCCTTATTTTTGCTTCTTTAAAAAAAATTCTTCTTCTCTTTACTACTATTTGTCTATTGTTATTTAAGCCTCCATTAGTATAGTATTTGAGAAAAAAAATAGTGTTTATTTCGAACCACCACACGAGAGGTTGTAGATCCGCCACTGGGCACAAAGTCAAGTGGTATACGAAAGCAAGGCTACCAATTTCAGCTCCTATTTTGGACTGTACACATAAATTTTATTGAACTTTAATTAATCCATAATTATCAGAAAAAAATTATTACAACAAAAGATAAATACATGTATATTATTCTTGTTGGTGATTCTCTGTTTCTTTTTGAAGCCGTCTTCTTCTTGTAACAAAAAAATTATTACAACAAAAGATAAATCCATGATCATCAACGTTATGATGTGTAGTATATATAGGTTTTTCTAAGGAGGAAATAAAGGCTAAGAACACCTTGTTATTGGGTTTATTAGATTTTCTAGAACCGAATAAACTATCTTAACAATTTTAATTGAGTAAGTTATCCTGCTAGATTTCTAAACTATCTTCTTTTATAAGGTAAATTCTAAGTTAATATGCACATATATTTCTCGGAGTTTTGCTCCGGATAATAGATTTTCTTTAATTTTTAAATTGAACAAAATCGGAATAGTGCAAAATAGGAAAGGTACGTATTATCTTCTTTTTATATTTTTACTAAATTTATGATCTTTATAGGATGTAAAATTTATCTCGAACTTAACGAATGTTTATCATATACCTTTTTATCTAAGAAAAGTTCTGATAATGTTCCACATTTCATAATAAAAAAAAAAGTTCTATGTTAACTGTTTCAAGTCATGTTTAAATTCCAAACTTAAAAATAATAATACAGGCAGCATTTGAAATGTTTATCTACATGGAGCTTTTAAGAAAAGGCATTGGAAGGGAAAGGGGGGGGGAAATATTTACAACACTGCTCAGGCCGCTCAGGGTAGCATACTAATTTGGTGTGGCATTGGTCGGAGCCAAGAGTCGAGGATACCATATTGACATAAATCGTTTGGATGGAAGGGAAGTTGTTGTCTCGGTTTTAAGTTGATATCGACTGCAGCTGGAGCTGGGGGCCTAGAGCGCGTCAAGATAAATTAGACAACAAGGGAAATTTGATAGTTTTCTCATTCGGTTGACTTCAAGATCTTTTTCACTGAAATGGCAGTGATGAGAGCAGAAGCATTCTAAATAATGTTGACAAGAGTTATGGTAAATCTTCACGGCAATAAGGTGATCTTGTGAGTTTAGTGTTTGAATTAGCTTTTCTTTCTCCCTCCCCCTTGCTTTGCACGTGAACGTACATGTTTTAAGTTTTGAATTTTTTATTCGAATAGTAAAACCATGAGTTAATAAATAAAAATTGTATAATAAGATTGCTTAAAAAGAAATGTACGAATTAATTATTATTGTATAGTTATTGTAATTGATTATTTTTCTTATAATAATCGCCCAATGTTAACCTTTTTTAAATTACGTGCCCAAGTCTAAAATTGTTCTTAAATAAAAATATCAATTCTCTAAGTTCTCTTTAATATGTCCCTTCAAATTGAAAGTTATTGACACAACTCTAAATTAACTAAGTTGCATAAACCTTGCTAGTTTTTCTTGATGTTACCTAAAATAGATACATTTGATACCCGTAACATATTGCAATAGTTACTTCTCATTATAATTATTTAATAGGGTAAATTATACTAAACCCTTATGAATTTTCAGCCCGCATGGACTTTCAAAATTACACTAAACCCCTCATGGATTTTCTGCTTCAAAAAAGACCCCCAATAATTTTTAAAATTTTGCAAATTACTAAATGACCCCTATAAATTAGAATTAGAAAATGGCATAAAAAGGTATTTTGAGAGTTGTTGGGGCTTTGGTGTAACTTATCTAAAAGATATTGGGGGCTTTCTACAAAAGTTATTAGGGAGTGATTTCAGAAGTTCATAGGGTCTATTTACTGTAAAATGTTGAAAGTTCATGATACTATAATTTATCTTATTTAATATTATAATTAGTTCAAGTAATATTATTAAAATAATTATACTGTCTATATACTATAAAATATTTATCAAATTTAATTGTTTAATTATAACCTTAAATAATTTAGTACTATAAATATTTATAAAGTTTTATTATACTATCATTAATAATTAATAGTACTATTGTTAATATAAATAAATTTTTTTGTAAAGGTTAGTTTTCAATCATTATCAAATATAGATTATTCAGTATCATGTAATAATATTTGAGAAGATACTATAAAAATATATTAATTAATTAATTTAATTTATTTGATTTATTTTAATTATTTTATTATGATTCATAAATAATAATTATTATAATTTAATTGGTTACTATTAATAATTGTGTATACTTTATTTTTATAAATTATTTTATTCAAACAATTAATAGTTATAGTATAATTGATAATTATAATTATTTAGGAAAGTGAGAAGGTGCATAACTAATAATAGGTTATATTTTTTATTTAATGAAAGATTAAGTAGAGATAATGACATAGTTAGAATTTATCAAAATTTGAGAGGACAAAAAAAAGTAAAATTTTTAGCAACTCAATCCTCTTTTTATATTAATATAGATATAGATATATTGGTAACGCTTTGGGTATGTTTCCTTAAGACCTTTTAATGGTAAGCGAGGGGCTATGTCTTACTGTTTTTCCTAAATAAATACATAGAGAGTAACGATCAAAGGGCATAGAAGAAAGAGATTTCTATTTTTTATTTTTAAAGCAGGCAGTTGCAAAGATGAAATGCAAAACTTCCTCTTTTACAGCTTGTAAACTTTTTCGACTTTGATGGCGAAAATGGACAAAAATGAGGAACATCATTAATACTTTCGTTGTGTCTTAAATCAGTATGTTAGAAAATCACAGGAGTCATGAATCAACAGAAATAACTAAAAAGTATGGCAATAATGCTATTAAGTTTTGAAATAAAACAAAGGGAAAGCCGTAGATTTCAAAGAATTAATTAAATCGAAAACGATCAATTAGATCAACAAGACTTGAAATATTAAACTCGAACTCAATCTATTCCTCTATAAAAATGGGAGGATTCAAGATTCAATATTCATGCTACAAAGTAATTTGCTGTAGCATTTGTTATTGTAGCACAAATAGGAGGATCCCTGCTCTACTATTCATGCTACGTAAATTACTGTAGTATTACTACTGTAGCACAGTCTGGAAGCGTAGCGTTTAAAAACATTACTGTAGCACTAAAAACTATATTTAAATATAAAATTACTGTAGCAGAAATACAAAAATAGATGTCGTGCTTTTGCACGGGTGCACGCTAGTCAAAAGAATTTCAAAACCTAATAGAACCGCGAGTTCATACCTATTAATTATTCTAAAAAAAAAGAACTTTTGGTGAGTATTCCCCCCCTGCCATCTAGCATTGTATCCTTACACGGCCTTTGCACGTGCTAGAAGGCGTAACTATAAACCCAACCCGCGCCTACGTAGAGTCCGAAGCCTCTCCTGAGTCCCTTGCAATTTCCACTTCACGACTCTTTTCCCCAATTCAAAACCCTACAAATCAAATTAAATTATTTTGAAGAAAAAAAAATTAACCAATCACCCTCTCTCTCTCTCTCTACGCGAACCCTAATTCTTCGCCAATCTCTAATCTAATGGCGAGGAGATCGACCAACATCAGCTGCGCGTTCTGCGAGAATTCGAATCTCGCTTCGATCTGCGCGTCCTGCGTCAATTACAAGTAAAATCCCCAATCCAACCCTAATCCACAATTTATCATTATTTCGGTCGGATTTTGTTCTGGCTTGATTTTTTAGGGTTACAGATTATTATTATTATTATTATTGCTATTATTGTTGTATTTTTCTTTTAAATTTGTAGGTTAAACGAGTACAATGCCTCGATGAAGACTTTGCAGAGAACTCGGAATTTCCTTAACCGGAAGCTGGAAGCAAAGCTTGAAGCCAAGGTCAGTCCTTTTTTATTGTAAGGAAAAAATAGACCATTGCAAAGTTTGAAATTTTCTGAGCTATCATCATCTTTGAGTAATTTTGAATGTTTTGTAAGTTGTCCTTATCTTGTAATGTTTATGGGGTAGAAAAAAATGGATGATCAACTTAATTGGAGAATGTCACAAAATGAGAAGATTGCGAAGTTGAAAGAGAGGCTATATAGTTTGCAGAAGCAACTCTCACAAGGTTGGTCTCTTTTATAGGTAATGGATGTTTGATAATAGGGTTTATCAAATAAGATCATTTAGTTTTGTATAAATGTGGTTAGTTTTTGGCTTGTACAGATAAAGCTAAGGCCGCAGCTGTATCAAATAATTTGAAAGTCAGACACGAGGCTTTGGAGGCAGCTTTTGCCATGGTATTGGCTTTCAGAATTATGGTTTACCATCCTACTTAGTAACTAGTTATAGTTCCATTCATGTTAGAGAATATGCTCGGAATCTAGATGCACGTCATTCTCTGGTTGAGTTTTTCTCCTTTCTTTTCAGATAGCAAAAAATCGTGCAGATTTGATAGAGAAGTTCTATCGAAATCTCAATTGCACCCAGAACTTAGGGCATGTAAGTGATCTTTTGTCCATATATAATTGTTTAGCTTTCGTACTACTTGCTGATTTTGGTTGGTGTATTCCTATTTAATTTTTCTTTTTCAGCTAGCTAGAATGACCTTTGTGATTTTTCGCTTTTGACTGTCTGAGATGAAAGCTTTGGCATACTTTTAAGCCACTATCGTTATGTGGTTGTTTTAATTAACACCCCCTCGTTAGATGTCGCCCCTAATTTTTACCCTAGTATGACTAACTCTTAGAATTAACAGATTGTGGGTTTTTATTAAGAAACATGAGATTTTCATTTACTTGTTTTTTTTTGGGAGTTTAAAAATGTTAAGAAAGAGGTTAGGATCTAATTTGGAGAAAAAAAATCTAGTTGTAGAGTGTTATAATATTTAAAACTACTTAATAGATTTTGGGCTGCAAATTAGAAATATGAAGGTTCAGGGGTCTAATGTAATGAGAAGGAATTTCGGGATAATATGACAGAAGAACATAGAACTTTAGCCATAAGACTTAGTTGTAGATGTGAGCCAGACTGATTAGTCAGCTTTCATGTCATATATTCATCAATGGCATTCGTTTTGTATACACACAGTTTTATTAGACAGCTTTAGGCTATAGCATGTGAAAGTTTCATAGAGGAATCGATAAACAATCCACACTAAGTTATTGTTAGGAATTATGAGGTTTGTAATATGCTATTTTAGTTTGTCTATTATCATGGAGAGGTTAAATGAGACATTTCTTTTTCCTTGTACGGATGTAAATAAAGTGGTTTACATAACTTCTACTTTATTTATTACCATTATCTGTTGACGAAGTCTCTATTTTGTTTTGTTCTTTTTCCCCTTAATTGAAGTTTCACGTGCTGGCATGTCTATTGCAGATGGCAATCACCTCTGAGCTTCTTCATAAACAGTCAGTGATTATAAAACAGATATGTAAATTGTTCCCAATGCGCCGGGTAAGATTTCTGACACCAGTACTTTTTATCAGATACAAAGTTAAGTTCCGTGTCATGAACCAATGGAATGTGCATGAGGAATGACTTTTGAAACTGACCTGTAGAACTGTAACAGTCTAGATTAGTTTTCACCAAGGGAGTTGGAGCACTTGGCAATACTCGAAATGAGTCTAGAATACCGAACCATTCTTTCCATGTCTTTTGATATTCCTCATGGTGGATGTTCATGAAATTGGATAAGTTGTTATAATGCTGCTGGGAGGATTATGTGTGAATAAGGTTTTTGGTCTACAGGATGGGGAATACGTCGCAATGCTGTAACTTGGGATCTAAGTCACTTAAAACACATGGGAATTTAAAAAAATGTATAGTTTGTCACTTTCTGACTGATGCTTCAGGTGGCCACAAATGAATCACGATTTCATATAACATTCTAATGGATTTTTATTCGAGAAGGAAGCAAAATCTGTAGGATTTGGTACATATATCTTAGAAATATTTGGATTATTGTCATCATTGTGGATTGTGAACTTTGTAATACGTCAAAAAATTTATTTTGTGCAACTTGACATTTATAACTATTTATTTTGCAGCTCTCTATTCATGTATAGTTGTAACTTTGGTATTTAGGCATTGATTAATGAGTGGAGTTTTAAGCATTGCTTTACTCAGAATTCACTGACACTGAATGTGGTCTTGGTATTTGGTAATAATACTAAAGAGAGTAGCACAGTGTAAATTAACACCTGCATGCAGCTCACAAAAAATTCACTAATAAGGCATTGTTAAATCTTAGTCTACTGTCATGATAAATCATAGGTATAACCTAAGTTACCCGGACACTTTGGCTCTCATACCAGTGTCTGACACTTCCTGAACCCGTACCTGACTTTGACATCCTTGGGCACCCCTTGAATATATGCATACATTTATTTAGACTTGTACTCAAATATATAATATTATTTTAGTTTAAAACACTCGTCATACACTTCTTGGACATATGTCTTACATTTTATATCCACTTCTCATATAAATTATTAGTTTCAAATTTTCAATATGTATAGATGTGTTACCCTACCAGCATTTTACAAATTTGCCATGTCTAGTACCCTCCCCCTTACCTCCTTTTTAACATAGGTTGCAGCCTTATAGGATTGAAAAACATAGTTTGGCATCTTTATCTTTCCGAATGATGTAAACAAGCAGGAGCTCATTTAAGAGCTCCAGCATTCGAGGGGCTTGCAGCTGTCCAGGTGGATCTAGGTGGTGTAAGTGACTCTAGTCTAGGGAGAGGAACCCCCTGGGCAATGGTTTTTTCCCCATCTTATAACCAAGGTTGTTTATGTATTTCAAGGTCACTTCTGTTATATTGATTTGTTATGATTGGATACGCTTACTACTGAAATCATGTGGTTTCCGCAGATGTTTCCAATACTTTCTCATACAGCTTACATTTAACTTGCGTTTGCTGATGCTTGACTCTTCAATGTGCCAGGTGAATTCAAATGGGGAGAAAAAGGATGCTTCAGGTGCTTCATATGATCAAATATGCAATGCACGTTTGCCTAGAGGACTTGATCCACATTCAGTTCCCTCTGAAGAGCTTGCAGCCTCTCTAGGGTTATCTCTTGTTTTTTTTTTTTTTTACTTTGGAGTCTATGATCAATATCATGCAGGCTGTGACATTCTTGAATAAAATATCTGTTGTGGTTTTTTTCACAATTCAACAACATACTAATGTTTTCTGCAAATAAACTTATGCTTCCATAAATGAATCTTTTAGACCCAAAGCATCTCTCTGGTCATCCCATTTTTAAAACTGTGACTTATGTCATTATTTTTAGGATCGTGTGAATTGGGACTTTACCTTTGTGTTTATACAATTTATGACACGCAAACTGCAATTTGTCCTCGTAACCTGCGGAGAAACTATTGGCGTTGCTATGGAGCTGATATGGTAATATTAGTTTAAGAGTATGCTGAAAAGATAATTACTTATGAACATGAATTTTAGGCCTTGTTATATAGGAGCATAGGATGGGAACTGCAATTTTTTTTATCTTTATGATGAAGGTAGAATTGGAAAGAGAGAACCTTTGAGAATAAGTTCATGCTGTCAGTAGCCATATTAAAACCTGCACAATGCTATTCAGTGGAAGTAAAAAAGGAAGTAGACGAGAAAGTTAAACTTCATTTAAATGACATCTTTTGGTTTCATACCATGTAGCATGGATGTTTTTATTATGAATCCATATGCATGTTTACATGCCAACATCTGTTTCGGACTACGCAACTTCCTTGAATATGTTGTGGACTCGTACCTGTGTTTCTTATATGCTTCTTTATTTACATCATGTGTTTGAGATATCTATTTACTTTCATATATACATTTCGAAGACTTTACTTTAGTAGGAAAAGACTATCAAAGTAGTAAATTATATATACCTATGATAATAAGTTCATATATATTGAAAAAATGTGTATGAGGTGGGGGCTCATTTTGTTAAATGAGCTACCAAGATATAAAGCATATTTCGGAACTTGGCTTATAATCCACAAATGAATAATAAGCCAAGTAGATTATAAGCCGAAGTGTTTGGTGAAATAAATGGATTATAAGCTGCATTCAATAAGAGAGTGTTTGACAAATAGGTGGATAATAATCCATCATTATTGTTAAAATGATAAAAATGATAGGTTTTATAACTATCTTAAATGTTGAGGGGTAAGTTGGTCATTTACTTGGTTAAACAAACAAGCTTATAAGCCACCATAAAAATAAGCTAGGCTAGGGCAACTTTTTTTCGGCTTATAAGCCTATGTAAGCCGGTTGCCAAGGATATTTCAGTGGCTTATAAGCCCAAAAAATGGCTTATAAGCCACGTTGACCAGTTCCCAAACATACTCATAGTCTTGTGGTGAGGCCTATCAAGAGCGTGTCACATGGAAAGGCGTGTCACATGGAAAGGCGTGGATCTCACAATTGCTTTCTCTTGGTCGAGTCATCAGCTCATAACCATCAAACCATGTATGCATGTGTGTGCGTGCATAGGGATGAGCATTTGTGAAAAATAAAAATGAAGGCCTATTTCTTTCGCAAAATCATGAAGATGTGACGAAGGACAACAGTTTAATATGCATAAATCATTGTATGTTTTATATTATCAGAAACTCTTGTTTACATTCTTGATAGCATGGACGTATTTATGTATATCGTATGTGAAAATGTACACGTGCGCACATATTTTGTGTATGTGTGCACTTATGGAGATAACTGGATATGAATTTCCACCTCATTTAACAAAATGAGCTATTAAAAGATAGAAGTGGCATGGTCCATGAGTCTCACTACTGGTCTATCTTTTGGTGGCTTATTTAGCATGTAAATATACATATACAGTTACATACATATATAGGATTAATGGTTATGGGCTGGCGGCTCATTTTGCTAAATGAGTTACTAAGAGATAAAGGGTTGTGAGGCCCACCGTCCAATGTGACTAGCAATGTGGATTTCACTACACACCCATCTCGTGGTAGCTCATTTAGAAAATGGGTTGCCGCCTATAGTAGGTGGGAAATAGTGGTATGCGGTGGAAACTCATTTTTCTAAATAAGCTACAAAGAGAGACTAGTGGTGATGCCCACCCTGATAGTCACATTGGAGCATGTGGATCTCAATTACTCCTATCTCTTGGTGTCTCATTTTGTTAAATGACGTGGTAGCTTATATAAGGTACCCCCTATATACGTATGATGTGTATGTATATGTAGTTATACACATTCTTTGGTGTCATGTCATTATGTTATGCGTGCTATTTCCTTTGGAGTTGTCATGTCCTTGAATTGGTTTGTGTTCTTTTTACCTATATATAGTTATACACATTCTCCTGTCATCATCTTATGTGTGCTATTTCCCTTAAAATTGTCATGTCCTTGACGTGTGTTTGTGTCCATCTTATCTTTCATGAATTGGCAAAGTCATGGAAGTAAATATTTCAACTTAACAGATATCAAGCCTACTTGACCAAACATTCAGTGATGTTTTAATTAACTATAAATACCCATTATAGGTGCCTAGAACCACAATTTACAGCCAGTAAAATGAGTTGGACTGCACACTGCACCTCCATCTCAACTAAACAACCTAAATGGAAACAGGTTAACTACATTTAACATGAAACATATTTTGGCTTATTTAGGCGATCATCAATTTAAACACCAGGAAGTTCAAGTTTTTATTCATTTCAAACTTCAAGCAGCCCAAAGGACATGAAGTTTCAATCCCAAAATTTTCTCCATGCCATTTTCCATTTCTCTGTTTTATCTGGCTTCCTTAGTTTTTTTTTTTTTACTTGAGCATCTTTATGATGTTTTTCTTGTCCTGTTTAGATCTATACTAACTGATCATTTATGTCTTTGTTACAGATATATGGTCCAACTGTTAAACCTTGTCATTCCAAGCTTGGCTGCTCCTGCATTGCATAATTCAGGTTTTGCGGTAAGCCATCAATCCTTTTCTGAAACTCAAGGAACTGACACATTGAAGTCTTAATTTTGCTAGACTTTGCAATAAGATTCTCAATCTGGGTAACATAAAGTTGTGATCTTATAAGCAAGGAAACTAAAGGTTACACCAAACTGAAATGTAAAATATTCAATTCTATCTGTTAAAAGAACAATTATATTTCTAGGCTATTGGTTATATTTGTTTATATAAATTTAGGTTTTCCAGGAAAGGCAAATATATGTTATATTTCTGATTTCTAATTTGAGGGCAAATAGCTAACATTGATGCTGCATCATAATCCCACCCTTAGTAAATATATTGCTGGGAATTACTGAACATTTAATAGGTAGAGAGTTTAAATCATTGCTGTGAACCTGATGTTTCAGGGCTCTTGTTCCCGTATATGGCAGCGGGATTCCTATTGGGATGCACGTCCATCTTCACAAAGGTTCTATTTTAATATGAAAAATCTGCCCTGAAAAATAATTTGTTAGCTTGTTATTATGTTACAGATTTTATGTTTTTTTGCAGTAAAGAATATCCGCTTTTTATACCACGTCAGAATTTCTGCTCTGCTGGTGGGGATACTTCTTGGTCTGATAGAAGCTCCAGTACTTTTGGTGTTGCTTCGGTGGAGTCTGAAAGAAAACCTTCTCTCGATGCTGGAAGCAGTAGTTTTAATTATTCATCTGCTTCTCCCCATTCTCTTGAGACCCACAAGGACCTACAGAAAGGGATATCGCTACTCAAGAAAAGTGTAGCATGCATAACAGCATATTGTTATAATTCTTTAGGCTTGGATGTACCTCCGGAAGCTTCCACTTTTGAAGCATTTGCAAGACTGTTGGCTACTCTTTCTTCTTCAAGAGAAATGCGGTCTGTGCTTTCTTTGAAGATGGCGAGCCCAAGGTATGTGTTGGAACTTAAATGTTGAGCAAATCTATTTCAACTCTACAGCACTCCACTAAACATAAGAGCTTAGTCAAAATATTTTCAACCATTGTTGATACTGATAAGTGCTCATGTGTACGGCAGTGTTAATACGGCAGTGTGGAAAATATGTTTGTCTGCATGATACGGAAAATATGTTCATCTGCATGTAGTTCAATAGGTCTATTTCTTTTACATGTGTTTATGTCACAGGGAATAAGTACATTGTTGTAGAGAAGGTTTTCCTATGGTACATTGTTGTCCTAATAAAATATGACAGGGAAGGCAATGAAGTTCTCTTGCTAATATGTTGATCTGTGCCCTATAAGATCTGCTCTGCGAATTTGTGGTACTATTGTGGATTTATCTTATATCTCACAGAGACCTAGCCGAAAAGATGCAAAAAATTTATGTGAGAAATGAAGAATAATTTCCCTCAATTTTTGTACAGAGAACTCATATTTTGATGCATAACTAAATTCATCAACATTGGATCTTTATTTCACGAACACATTGTTTCAGTGTTTTGGCATTTATTTATGCAACAGCAATATTCTTTGATTGTCAAAAATTCCTAGTTAACTTTTCCAGTATTATTAGAATTTCTGGATGTGGAATGCGCACGTACTTTTAAAATATACAGCAGATTTTTTTTTGCTATAATAGATATAGATTCTAGAGGGTCTAAATGCCTATTTAGATCAGCATGTTTCCCTTCCTCTTTAGAATTTCAGAAGTCGGCATTCTAATTATAGAATTCCAATTGAATATTCCTAGTTTCATGTTGCATGAAAGTCATTATGAAACAGCTATAGTTGCACTTTATGGGTAACTGAATTCTCGGTCTTATTCTGCGAATTGAAACAATCTGCTCCTGTTTGCAGAAATGACAGCCAAGCATACAGGCTGAACAAATCATTTTGGAGTGTAAATTCGGCATCATCATCTAGTAGCCTAGAAGAGAGCAGTCATACAAATATCATGGTAAAATGAAGGTCTTAAGATGTCTTCATCTTTTTTTATATAGGGTAAATTGTGGATATTAACCCCTGCAGTACTGTTGTTTTGAACTTATCCTCTAGTCTTATTGTTGCACATGTACCCTGAGTGGATTTTTTTTGACTCTTTTACCCTCGGGGGGTCTATTGTCAAAGACACAAATTTCTTTTTATCTGATGGTAAAGGGTTAAAAGAATTTCACTCAGGGGGTCTATCTACAACAACAAAACTAGAGGGGTAGCAAGTTAAAAACAACTATCCATAGGGGTCTATCGGCAGTTAACCATTTTATCTATGATAATTACATTTTTACATTTATGCCTAATCTCTTCTGCTTTCTGTAATCAATCATCAGCCGAATGCTCAGAATGCCATCTTGAACTCAGAGGCTAGCTTTCTTTCCTCTGCTGAGATGATGATTGATCAGAGAAAATCAGAGAACCTTGTAGATGGATGGGATTTGGTGGAGCACCCAACTCTTCCGCCGCCACCATCGCAGATAGAAAATGTTGAACACTGGACAAGGGCAATGTTTGTTGATGCTACAAGAAAGTAGTTTTCTTCTCTAGCTACAGTTTCTCCAATGAGGACTGCTTTGTTATTTATTTCCCTTTGTTTAATGTAAATAGCAAGTGTGTTTTTCCCACCGGTTCATTTTATACAGGATGTATTCATAGAGAGGGTGAAAAGAAAGCTATATTGGCCTGTACAGCTACATGTAGTGGTTATAATATAGTATAAAAGTAAAGTTTTATTTTCTCCATCGTTGTGGAGCTTGTCTTTGAATCTTTATTTTGCTTCTCGAGTTTTCACAAGTTGTGTAAGTTTTGTAATGAAACGGGTAGGAAGTTTCTTCCTGCTTCTGGTCACTCTGAATTATTGTTTGAGGTTCAAAGTAGTAGACTATGTTCGTAAAAAAATTTCAACTCAAACAATATATGTTCTTTTGAGGACTGCTTTTTTATCCCCTCATTCTATATATGATTCTTGTTCGCCGTAGGCTGCAAGGTAGGGTTTCTGTAGGCAGTTTACCAAGTGACACGTCTCTTCCTCTTCCCATTCCTTTCTCTCCTGCGCCCATATGTGATGCCACAGGAAAAAATAATAGAATTTGACTAGCATTTTTCGTGAAGGAAAACAAATCCTTACTGGACTTGGGGCCGATTTGGTATTGTAAGCAAATAATGTTGTTTGGTGATTTGATATGTTTATTAAAACTGCTTTTGATTTTAAGGGGACACTTTTAGAAACAATATGAGATGCTTTTAACAACAGCTTTTGCCTTTTTTTAGTTTACACACTATGTTTATCTTTTATCTTATAACAATGATCATTAAGCACGGTTCTACCTAACATTTTAACTACTTTTTACGCGGTTTTTTGTATTTGATTACTAAACGGCTATTTTTAGCAACTTGTATAAGTTGCTTCTATAAGTAAGCAACTTATTGTAAGCTCCCGCGATACCAGCATGGCCCTTAGATCTGTAGAACAGTGATGCCATTCCAAGGCGTAATATTACACATTACACAAATGAGAATTGCGTGCAAGATTTTTCTCAGATCACTTTCCTGGTTTCGTAATGAAAATTGCGTATAAAACATTCGCTGGGATCACTTTCGCGGATTTGTTTGGAGTTCCACAGGAGTAACCTGGACAGCACAGGCATAAATCATCCAATCTTATAGAATGTCGTCTAACCTGGTGACATTCTGTTACCAAATACATTGCAGCCTTTTCACCCTCTTGAATAGCTAAAAAAAGCTTAACAAATAGCAAGGCACTAAACCGGTCACATGACAATCAAGCCGAACATTTTTCCAAATACAACTGGCATCCCTATTCCCGTTCCTTTCTAGGGGGGTTTATTATCACAATATCATGCAAGCCATTTCGAAGCTCCTAAATATCCACTATTCCAAATATAAAATTGTATCGGAATGAGATCGGTATCACAATAAAGGAATCCGGGTACATTATGATCACATATAAACAGACTGAAAGCATTTAAGAATACAGTAAAAAGCTATAAGAAAATATCCACCTTTGCCTTCACAATAAGAAACCAAATTCTCCATCCAAAAGATGGGTGCTCAGCTCTATGTAAGATGCCCTTGAGAATTAGAATTATAGAAGTCCAAGTGACTTTAGCTGTTGGACATGCTCCGGAGGAAGGGGGGGTGGGCTCCAATTTCCGCCCATCATCTCATCATCGACATCCTCCACAACATACTCCTGATCAAAGAATCAGAGATCATAGTAAGTTAAGGTATTGAACAAATCAACAGGATTAACCAATGGATGGAGCCCGGGTGGGGGTGGGGGGTGGGGGGGGGAAAGGACCCGGCTTTTTACAGACATACATATACACAATATAGGACTACTTACATTTAGTCCCTCAGATCTGACTATCACACTTAAAGCAGTTCCCAAATCTTTCATATTTAGAGTAGCCTCCCAATCATTTATATTTTGAAAATCTTTGAAGTGTTTGAAAATCCCCTTGTTACATTTTACATTTAATACCGAAATTGTTAACAACAGGTGGGTGGTTAATGAAGGAAGGGTAATTATTGAATTACCAAATCAACCAAAATAAATATGAAAATCAACCAAATCAAGTTCATAATTAATGAATTTAGCTCTATTTTCACATAATCTTTTCCAATTCGTGCTCTAGCAAAGTTTATTTTGGAATTTGTATGGGTATAACTGCATCACACCCAAAAATATTAAATATGATGTATTCCCTCAATTTTGACAAGCTTCTATTGGAGGGAATACTTTCAAATTACTTTAAAGATATGAAGGGTTAATATGGAAAACTCTATACATTTACACATCATATTTTCATGTAATTTCCTTTGCATTGCAAGTAAAATAGGGAGATGCATGTATTTATTTAACATTAGAGCTCTGAAATGGGTTTATATTTTCACGTGGCTTTACAATTTGTGATGGAATTGTGAATTGGGGATTCTTTCATTTGTCACATTTTTAATATGAAACTTCAGAAAATTGAAGCATGTTGATTCATTTGTCACGATGGGTGCATATGCTAAAATGATTTAAGCATTAACAAAAATAATTTTGTAAATTTTTTTAATTAGATTCTTCTTTCACCTAGTTACATATTGAAACTTTATTAAATATTGCCATACTTGATCAATTTTGGTTGATGTATGATCNCCCCCCCCCCCCCCCCACCACCACCACCACCCTCAAAAAAAATTCTGGCTTGGGAGCAACTGATAACATAAAGAAAAGAGATTATGTAGTCTAAAAGATAGCACTTATCGCACATAGGACCCCAATAGTATCAATGTATTAAACCTAGTATCCTTGTGGTTTCATTTTAGCAGATATACTTCTCGATGATTTTTTTTTTTTTTTACTTTTTGACCATCATATACGCTCACTGAATTCACATGGCTAAATGGCACTTCAATACCCTATTGTTGCAAATACTCTTAAGTCGTAAAATGTAGCACTCAAATACCCTAAGATGCCCAGATCTGGTACCTTCTGTTAGTTTGAACTTTGAAGTGAGAATATTCCAGGGAGTATTCCCATGTAATTGTCACATGTCAACATTTAGGACTATTTTCACCCAATTTCTTGTGATAATTACTACTTTACCTACCCTTCTTTTTATTAAATTGTATCATTCATTTTTATTTTTATTTTAACTAGCAATCAATCTCTCCCCTTCCCCAATTTCTTTGCAGAAGGCCATGAAAGCTCTCTCCAGATCATCCACTGGTTCATCAAGTTACAGTGCTTCTCAAGAGAAGAAAACTAGGGTGCAATTTAATTCAGGGAAAAAATTGTAAATGGTGAAACTGGGGAATTGTTTGATAGCTTTAAGAAGATTGGGCATTATCCAATGAACTTGCATTGTCATTTGTAAGTCAAATAACTCCAGGTTTATACAAAATTTAAGTTATCAGTTTGATGACATATCTAGAACTACCTATACTTGACCAATACGTTAGAGTGGTAATTTTAATATTATTATATTTGCTTGAAGGGAATATGCTTGAATGCACAAGGGTCATAGAGGGTTATACATAAATGTTTGCCAACTCACGGTTTGGGGCGTCAGTGAAGATGGAGACTCGGCAGCCAATGACAGATTGCAGGAGTAGCGTAAATTACATAAATGGACTTACAGAATGGATATTATCTTTGTGTTCAAGGGCATATATTTTAGATTCCTCAAATATTTAATTAATAAGGGGATGAATTTATGTAAACAACAAAAGTTAATAGGTAAGGAGACAAGGGTCATGTACAATAAATCTGCTTATGCTCTTAAATATAAAGGTTCATCATAACGTCAATCACATATCATTCCTAGATAATCAAACAACTTTAGCTAATATTTTAAGAGTGTCAATTGATACTAGAAACTCATCTTCCCCCTTTGGTTAGTGTGCAGGAATCTAGGAGAGGATTGGTTAATAATTTACATCTCTAATAGAGAACATGTACACAAGTAATTTTTATATTCCCGATTACTTAGTGACCTCATCTACAAAACCTGCTTATGCTCTTAAATATAAAGGTTCATCAAAACATCAATCAAATAACATTCCTAGTTAATAAAAAACCTTCTGATGACATTTTGAGTGTCGATTGATGTTAGAAACTCACCTTATCCCTTTGGTAGGGTGAACAGGAGTCTAGGAGAGGATTGGTTAATAATTTACATCTCTAATAGACAATAAATATGCAAGTGCTTTTTATATTCCTGATTACTTACTGACCTCCCCTATTTCCTCCGCCCACCACTGCGCGTGCACGCACGCGCATACACATGCAATACACACACAAAGACCACCACTATGTGCATACACAAAACAAATTCTCGTTGCAACCATCAGCAATGGTTTCATATAGCTAGACCCTATTTCCTCCACCCACCACTGCGCGTGCACGCGCGCACATAATACACATGCAATACACACACAAAGACCACCACTATGTGCATACACAAAACAAATTCTCGTTGCAACCATCAGCAATTGTTTCATATAGCTAGAACATATAGATGAGACAATAGAACAACTTGGTGGCCCCACATAATATTAATATCTGATTGTTAATCCAAATATCATGTGCTCAGATTCTCTCCAATTTTACAAAATAGATTATTCACCAAGTGAACCTCACGTCACCAAGTGCAGATTCTAAGGTGCCTTGCTCCATTAAGAATTGTTCAAGCCACTTCAACTTAACCTCATAGAGCCTTTTCCTATGCAATCTTGTATATCAGATATACACTCTAATATACATTATTTTGTCTGGATAGCCTCCTTAAGCATTCAATGCATTTTAAAGGACTCTCATGATGACTGAACGAGACATGAGTGAGCTAGGTCCTTTCAAGGTCAAAAGCAACAAAATAAATTCATATGATACGGGTCATGTTGACTACCGGCAAAGGCTATTGAGCTAATACCAAATTGAGACATACATATTATTGATTGATAGTCCTGTTGGTTCACTGTTTATTGCCAAAAGAAAGCAAACAATTCAGGTAAAAGAGACTCACTTTTGTAAGCATTCGTTTAGCAAGTATGTGATAATGTCGCTGCCAGATCCGCTGCCCAACCATTGTGGCCACAAGTACACTGTAGAATATGCCAATTATGGTGAAGAGACCAAGGACAACCAATCCCATAATAAGCAGTAATGGTAACCCAGCTTCCCCTGCTCCACTTAGGCAACCACATTCGCCTGCGGTGCTTGCACAGCTTTCAAAGCATGTGGTGCAATCAGTCCACATACAAAGTGTACCAGGAAGATGACAATCTGCACACATCCTGGAAAAAAAAGTAGATAAGATGGTACTGAACAGCACCAAAAAACTCTAGTGGTCTTGCAACGGTGAGATTTTAGAGTTCACATGCACACTATTTCTAGTCTCGAGCAAAAAACTTACCCTGGTTGACAACAACAAAGACATAATTCTCGACACGGCTGAGCCAAATCACTGCGTACTCGTCGATCGTAACAAGTAATGACGCATCCTGATAACCCAAGCAAGGAAAAGAACAGAAGTGCCCCTACAGTTGCCAACAGCAATTATGCATAGACGAAAGTGAAACTGACCAAATGCACGCTTTAAGATACAAATGAAAGTATACACCAAGACCCTTTTTACGCAAACCACATGATAATGAATGTGCAGGGACTACTAAACTATTGGAAGGCAGATCTATATGCTAGGCAGAAGAGATGATAGCATTGGTTCTTTTACTCGACTGGAGTAAGTGATACAGATGGAGTTGATATGCTGTTGGGACCATCAAATGAATTGAATAAGCAGTGTCCGGAGCAGATGGTGGCTCTTCTTTCATAAGATTCATTGGCTCTTCTTTAATAAGATTCATTCTTTTCTTAGAGCATCAAGAACTGAGTTTGTTCAACCGTCTATTGTGACGGTTTATGTGATGGATGGTGTTTGGGGATAGATGGTGGTTCTTTAAGGAGAATTCATTCTTTCTTTACCGCAGCAAGAAGCTGAGTTTGTTCATTAAGCATATGATTTTAAAATTTTCATGAAATAATATGAAGATTCTCCAGACAGGACTGTAAGGTGACATAGCAGACGAACATGCAAACCAAAGACATAATGACAACAGAAAGAAGATCAGAAGCCCACATGATAGAAGAACTATCGAAAAAGAAAGTTCAGAGAGCAAAACTAACAAAACTTGCCTCTTAAGTATTAATTACAAACAAAAGATACCCCCATATGAGGAGGGTACAAAAACAAGGGGCTAGAAACTTATAATTCATCTCTAAAAGAGACTGAAAAAGAAAATATGAACTCATAAGTTCTTAAAAAGCTAAACAAATCATATTTCTTCAACTCTACTTTAGAAAATAATAATAAGCTAGATTATTTATCTTTTAATCTTGCAAATAAAGAAACAACTTTAACAAAAGCAAGGCCTAATTGCACCCATTGACTTTTTCATGTATTTCAGACACAAGGAACCTGTCAACAGAATGCAAAGACATTCAAAATTTTGAATAACTTAGAACTTACAAGTTACAAATTCAAGGAAGAACCTAGTGAAGTTAACAAGCTTAATTTAGGTTTAAAGCACTCTTTTCCATATATGCAAGAGGATGGAACCTTTGCAGACTTTCATTTGCCACTCCTATAAGATCAATTACTTATGGAACAATGTGGCAACTGCACGAGAGAAATGCTGCCAGATGTTGTAGCATTTCCAAACAATTAGCAAATTATTCATGAACATAGCAAGAAATGAATAGATTTATGTTATCCTCGGCTATGCATGAATAATCTGAATATTTTGCAATTTATTCAGAAAAAATGCATAAATGTACCAATTAAATGTGAACTTCTAACTGTAAACTGAAGTTTTATGGTTGAAACCTACAAGTATAAGAGGGCTCAATAAAATTATGGTAGAATGTTCTTGTGTAGTAGCCCTTCATTACCTTGCCCTCAATATTTCATGAAACCTTGGATTTCTAGATTACAAGAGTAGGGGTCTACATCTTCCTTTCACTGGCAAGATACATTTATTGCATGATGACTTCTGAATTTCCTGAATACTTCCCAAGCACCATACTTCTGAACTTTGAAATTACTCCAGAACATCAAACTTGTAGGCTGCATTGAATATGCTCCACTAGCTCCAACTTCTTCAGCTATCTCGACTTTGCCTTGAGCACCCTTAGCTTCTACATTACAAGAGTAGGGATCTACATCTTCCTTTAACTGGCAAGATGCATTTATTGCAGATGATTCTGAATTTCCTGAATATTTCCCAAGCATCATACTTTGAACTTTGAATTTATTCCAGAACATCAAACTTGTAGGCTGCATTGAATATGCTCCACTAGCTCTATCTCGACTTTGCCTCGAACTTCCTCAGCTTCTCCATGAATAATTTATGGCAATTTATCTTATGGATTAACCATATGCCAACAATTCAAACTAATTAATAGTTATTATAGGGAATATATTCAGTCCACATCCACATTTCTCTAGTAAATGCATGTGTTACCTACAACCTTAGTCATTCACTTCATCCTTTATGGAAGTGAATAAAACCAGTACAATTATATAACTCTTCCTATCATGGTGACCTTATGACAAGTTCAACCCAGTATATAGCAATACCCATATTAGGAGGCTCGATGAAATTATTAAGCTGTAGCAAGCTGTCAACCGGAAATTGACCCCTCAATTTACATGCCTATACTTCAATCCTGGACGAATGGGAGCTAGGACTTGGATCAAGAATGTGCCTCTTACTTCAAGCATGCTTATAGTCAAAGCTAGGAGGACCAAAAACCAATGACACCTCCAAATTGTGTTGCATCCTTCTTCTAAGTAGTTTCAGACCAAAATTTCTTCATGGGCCTCCTTCAACACATCTAAATTGCTATCCTGACTCAGATGCTTATGAAGGCTCCTATTTTTTCCAGCTTCTATGGTCAAATACCTATTGTAACATCTCCAACTTCCACTTTTAGGCATTGGTGATTCGGCATATGCCCGACATTAGTCTTCTGCATCAGTTCAAGTGTTTCAACTCTGATTATGTAATTTGCAGTTGCCTCCTCAAAATATTGAAAACCTATCATCTATAACCCCCTTCGGTTACGCTTCCTAGCTCTGTCACCTTACATGAGTTTGCCACCATTCAAACACAATATACTCCTACAGATAAAGTTCAAGAACAAATTTCCTCATTGCTACAAAAGTGAAGGTAGCCAAAGATATTCTTTTCTAAATTTCTTTCCAGTTATAGGCACCTATTCTTACTGTTTTCCTTTTTTTCAATTATAGATATTATGAATCTTAAGTAATCTAACATTCTATGAGAAGTTCCTCCATCGCTCCTATTAGTTAATGTCTGAGGGTCTGCTTATTTCTATGGATACTTAGGATTCAAAGGAAAAAGTGGATCTCATACTAATACTTTTGTCGGAACCAAATTACTGTGTCAAACTATCTTGTTTGTTTTAAGATAAAGTTTGTTAGGAGAAGTTGAATATTCTGCCAAATCAGCAAAATACTTTGTCCGGATTCCTCTCCTCTCAGAAGGATTTTAAAGAGAGTGAAAAGTGGACCTTGCATCCAACTTTCCCTCACACCAAACAAAACCCGAAAACAACAACAACAACAACAACAACAAAAAACGGAGATATCTGATTTTGTCAGATTTCTACGGCCCCATTTTTGCATCCAAACAGCCGCTAATTTGATCATTAGCACATGATCATTGTAAGAACTACTTCTAAAGTTTTTCTATAATGTTTCAAAATGCAATAGCCACTACATGATTTATTATTTTATACAGCAGATCACCAATGCTACTAAATGTTAGCAGACTACAGTCATTCCTTATTTAATTTTTTGTTGCAGCAAACACAGAATATCACACCTGAAAGCATATGTCTGATTGTACATAAATGCAAAACCATAAAAAGACTTGGCCAGAAGATCTGAAGATGGAGTGTGGTCCTTTGCAAGCGAGATATTGACCTCTAAGAGAATGCAAGAGTGCTCAGAAATGAATCAAAGAGAAATATCAGAAGCCATTTCCAAATAATTATAGAATATATCTTAAATAATAAACAGAATGATGAACCTCGAAAATTAGTCGAGCAAAAATGCAAAAGAGAAGACAATAAACTCTATAAATGAAAGGGAAGTAGTTACTGACATTATGTGCTGCAAAATACAACAAATCTAAGTCGATGATTATGAGCGAGCAACTACAATGCTTTAAAGGCATTTAAGTAATGCAAGATAAAGATAAATCATTCAAGTAAAGCACTTTCTCCCAATATCATGGGCGCCAGTTACATATGATATATCATGTCAGTAAACCATGTTACCCCTAAAAAATGATCACAAAGTGGTGCATGTAAACAAAACATATTTTTTAAAAATACATAAACATATTTTACTAGTTCAGAGGTTTACCACAGATATAGTAGAAACTAACTCCACTGTCAAAGCCCCATGCGAGCCGCAGCCCATGTTGTTGATGGCCATCAAATAAATACACCAGATAGGCAAGGGAAGAAATTACCTGGGCATGTGCAAGACATGATGATGGAAAATCAGACGGAACAGACTCAACACTCAAGAGTAAACTCAATAGACCTTATTAAAAAACTTACAAGTTGAACGATCGCGAAGATGAACAATATATCTCGAGTCACAAAAAAACGAAACTTCAATGTTCTCCATTTCCTGTCAGCATGAACGTGAACCCTCAAGTAGTAAGGAGCTTTGCAGGTTGTGCAATGAGCAAATGCAAATCCTTCCTAGAGAATAGAGGACAGGAGGATTACAACAATGCCAACCTAGATAAACGCATACAACATAAAGTAACAAAGATTGTAGCAGAAATAATATAGGAGATACACAGATGACAATTAAAAACAAGGACCAGGCATATGAACGATGGAATATACGTAAAGAGAAGAGGCATAAACAGCACGAGAATATATCTATGGCAAAATAGTCACAATTCCAAGCGGAGGCCCAAAACCCCAGTGTCTGCAAATGTATCTGCCAGGGAGCGAGGGAGGGATTTTTTTTCTTTAGAAATGGTGGGCTTTTTAATCTTTATTAGGGTGTGTATAAGTTAAGGATGCATGGAACATGGCTGGCTGGCTATGAGGGTAGATGAGGGCATTTCGGGGGAGGTAGGGAGGGTGAGAGTTGGTCAAGTTGGGGTTGTGGTCAAAGATACTAAACATTTTAGCAACTAAAATTTAGCAATCTAATACTTGGTTCAAGGAAAGCATAAACCAAAGAGACAGAATAGCTTGAATAAATGAATTAAATAAACAACTGATTTAATAGTTCTAACCAACTACCGATAAAGCTCACTAACCCTTCAAAACGGAGATTAAACAAGCAAATACATGGCAATCAGCCAATATATCAGATTAATCGCCATATTCTATGGCTTCTAATGATTATGTAGATAAAATTAAGGAGAAAGAGTTGGTACTACCATAAATTAAATGCATATATCTGTAGTTAGCCACAAATTATATATAATATGACTATCACATGTTTCGGATTTTTCACATGTTTTCATGCGATTATTGATACTATGGTCATGTCTCCGAGTCCCAAGACACTTACAGCACCTGACACTTGTTAAATATGACAGAAAAGTGAAAAGGTTACTTGGCATGGACTACCACACTCGAGCATGAAAACCCAACCAAAAAATTTCACACTTGTCAAATGACCCTTCCCACTACACCAAAACCCTATGAGAGTTGACTATATACTTTAACATGCACCTAGCAGGTAAAGTGCCCTTTTATGGGCCGGAATCTGGACTTGTGTGGTGGTATGATTTTTTTAGAAGTCACTTTAAATTCTTGCTCATCTGTGGAAGGTATATTACAAGATTGTTTTCACCCTTCACTAGTCAACATGTGAGCAAAACATGGTTAAAAATGTGCTAAGGGTTCAAAACAAAATGATTGCTAGTAGAGTAGACCACACCAAGTACACCACACGGCTTGCTTAACTAAGCACATTATAGCTTCTAGAATCCAGAAGTCTTTTATCATAATCAAATTCTCATTATGTTCTAATTTACTGTTATTCCACTCAATGTTCCTTCTGATGCTTCATTACTTATGATCTTCATACACTTTACAACTAGGTATAGTAACAGAATGCTCCCCAATTTTGAGTCCAAACACAAAATAATCCATAACTTCATGTAAATAGCCTAAAAGTCACAAGTCAGTTGAAATAAAGTCTTTCATGTCCAGAAATAATTGTATAAATGATAGTATGGCTATCAGACCCCTAAGAATTTGAACCATCAGTAAGAGAAATTTAAACACACCATACGTTTGCAAATAGCCGAAGTACTAATTAAAACTTCACTCTCCATAAGTGAATTTGCACATGATGGATGGTTATAAGACACATCAAAACCAAACTGGAAATTTATTTGTTCTTCTGATGTATCAAAAGACATTCTCTACCTTGTAGTCTTTTCAAGGATGAGGTTTACAACCAAACCCTCCAAGCAAACTGATAAGCAAATTCTTGCTAATCTGTTGATGATGATTTCACCTTCTGAGGCTTTTACCTATGTTGCTAGAAAGGAAAATGTTCAATCTATCTTTTAACGGAAAAAAAGGGAGTCCTCTAACTAGATGTAGGAATAGGTAAAATGATCCGCCAATTCATTATGTACTGGGTCCTCAAAAAGCTTTTCCCGCATAAAGGTGGACTAATAAGTTGACTAGATATCTAAATTTGTTTACAAATTAATAACATTAAAGAACAACTGGTAACCTTGCTCATGCAAAGGGATACCATTTGATTGAAGGGCTTGCATTTGTTAACCTTCACTTTAAAAATTAGATACAGCGACTAGAAATGGAACCAAGCGATAAATATTATACATGTGAACTGCAGTGTTACTGTAGACGAGATCTGAAATTACAAAGTAGCCATAAGTTTGCACATCCACTCTTACTTTTTTCCCAAAAAATAAATAAATGAAAGATCTCTGCGTGCGTGTATAGGAAGAAAGCACGTCTAATGTGCCCAAGGACACTCAACAATCAGAAACTTCTTTAATTATGTGCCCTATCAATAATAGAAGATCAGAGCAAAGTCAGGAACAACCGCATGCATCAAACATACTTCCGATCACAACTATCAGAGGATAGCTCAAAGTTATTCAATCAATTCTTCAAAAGAATTCTCGAGACCCCTCTCAATTTCACACCGTAATCATAGAACCCCCTCAACCTTACAAATCATTAGTAAACTCCCCCACCACCACCATCCCCAACAGTTTTTTAAGGACATATAACGACGTTTATGTCCGCGAATTGATATGGGCTTAGTGACATGTAACCAATCTAAATGTGCAGAACTGCAGAGACTCTAGAAAGGGGTTTACACCTGTCACTTAATTTTCTTTGCCACATTGTCATCCTTCTGATATTTCATCACCTAATAATAACCCTTTTGACCCAAATTGGGCCTTAATGTTTTTCCATTATCGTGTCCAAATTTATGAGGAAAGAATAATCAAACTTTTTAACTCAAGGTTAGAGACAATCTCTAAATTGGAAAATGACATAACTGTGAACTAACGAGTTCAGTGAGGAATTTAGTATTAGAAGATGGAGGGAAACATATATCAGTAAAGGAGATAAAGGAGTTGGTACAACTCCATATAAATTTTGAGGCACATTTACATCTAGATCAGATTAGCATGAGAATTTGGAAATGGATTGGTTTAAGATGAATTGGCATTAATAACAATTTTATTTGATTATCATAGGAAAATAATGTTATGATGGGCATTTTCGTCCAAAATGATATGATAACATGGGAGGTGTATTTGGTTTTTTTTTTTTAAAGCATAATGGGGTTACTGGTGTTTTTCTGCTAAAATGGAGAGGGTTATGTCATTATGTCCTTATAATGAAAAATGAGAGGCCCTTAATTACAAAAAAGAAACCTCCGCAGAAAATTTTCACAGATTTTGTCTTGAAGATTTTTAAGATAAAAGGAGTGAGGCTGAACCTGTACCACTTCTTTCAGTTTTCTTTGTCAAGCTGTTAGTTTACGAGGATATCAAGAAGAGAATTCAACATATGATTCCTGAATTTACACATTTATATGAAAAGCATCTGGTCATTTACCTTTATAGCTCGCCAATGATCAAGGCATTCACGGTGAACATACTTGGAGGTTCCTTTGCATTTGCATGGAGCTATGAAATCCCTTCCTGAAATATTAAGAGCGAATATAGACATCATTTTACAAGAACATCTTGACCTAATGCTCTTCTCTAAAGTACAACCGTAACTAAGAAAAAAAGCAATTTAATTTCCTGGGCTCCCATATCTTACTTGGTGTACATTAGAGTGTTCATCATGAAACCAATTTTGTGTAGAATTCGGAACCAAACTTCCGCAGTTTCTCATTATTTTCAAAACAAGTGCAACACTTCTTTAGGTTATAATTTTTTTTATTGATTAGAAAATCTCAAGTTTCGCACTAAAGACATTTGAAGTTCAACTCTTCTACAGTCTAAAAGTGAAAATTTAAGGCGCTAACTTCTAAAACCGTCCAATTCCAGATAACAGCACCCCCAAACCCTAATTTCCCCATAACCTCCTAACTAGTTTCCAATAAACAACAGAATCCGTCCAAACTTTCCACTTTTCTCAAAGAACTGGGTGATTTAACAGTCAAAACCCTAGAACTTGGGAAAATACAAGGACAAGAAATTACCATCGGTTTCAAGGCAGATCCGGCACTGTAACTGGTCGTCGTTGGGGCCAGCTTCGAGATCGATCTCGCTGGAACAGGGCTCGGCGACCGGAACGGGGGCGATCAGAGGTGAGGAATCGCCGGGGTCCGCCATTAAAATCTTGTGAGAGTGCTTCGAGAGGGAGAGGGAGCGGGGCCCCCTCTTATGGAAGTTTGGCTGACTGTAGTAGGAAGCATTTTGGACCCGATTCGTGCCTAGTGCCGAGAAGATTTAGGCTTAATTGCAGTTAAGTACTCTATACTTTCTCCCATTTTGCACTTATACACCGTTCGTGTGCGTTTGTTTCCGCCGGAAAAAAAAAAATCTAATATCTAATATCTATCACGTCCGTATAAATTATACTCCCTCCTGATTTAAGCTCGAGATCCAAAACCAGACGGAGACGAATCAGATTTGTCTCGTTCTGAATTCGTACGAGGCGAGTCGAATTACTTGGTTACGAGTTGGGCTTTAAACCCAACTCGTGATGCGACGGAGATGAGACTAAATGAATTTTAGGAACTTTTTGTCCTTTTTTACATTTTTTACTTTCCATTTTTTTTTGTTCTTCAATTTTTTTCCCAAACAATTATTTTTTTTATGATAATATTAATTTATACTTTATAATAATGAAATACAAGCGTACCAATTACAAGAGATGAGGAGAAATAAATGGAAGAAAATTTTCATTTCGTAAAATAATAGCAGGTTTACATAATCATTTGAAATACATTAATGGAGCAAAAAAAGAAATTTTATTATAGATAGTTTTGAAATATTTTCTAAAAATAATTGTGATAGACTAGATATCTTCAATAATTTTGCGTCTTCGTCGTCAATTGTGTTGTGCAAATGTTGAACTTAGTTCCTCGCTAATCGGGATTATCTTCTTCAAACTATTCTTAGAAGAAAGATATTCCTTTCTTCCACTTTCCACGTCAAACCAGTCTGTCGAGCATACAACCATCTGAGTGCTGCTACGGGACCCAAAATATGGGACCAATGGAGGGGACAGGTGAGGTGTCTCCTCCCTATTGCATAATGAGTTGGCATGACCAACTCATTATGCAATAAGAAGGGGACACCTCACTTGTCCCCTCCCTTGGTCCCATATTTTGGGTCATTAAGTCATTTTTCAACTATAAATTAAGTTCATTAAATCCACTGTCCCCCAGATGAATTTCTCATTTCGGTATTTGCAGTCATTCGACTTCTCAAATTTCCACCACATGTGCTTGAAAAATTGGTGGCGGTACCATCCGAGCACCCACTGAATGAGGTGATAATGTAGACCTATATATATATAATAAATACATTGTCTCTAACACCTTGTTAATCTAAAAGAATTTTGCATCAACATCATGATCGTATTGCGTATTATTTGAAAAAATGGTCATCAAATACTTTAGATTAGTAACTTTAACTCTAGGATCTATCATTGCAAATAGATAAAATAAGTTAGGCATCTCTTCAAAATATTTCTTGAATTTTAGATTTATTTGAGAAATAGCATCAAAAAGCTCAGCATGATCTCTATATACAGCAAACGAATTAGAAATTGTACTACGATGATTAAAAAATAAATTAACTGTAGGATAGTAAACTCCAAATAATCCTTTTGTTGCAACCTCATTTTTTTCAAAAATTCACAAGAAATGCATAAACAGTCCACTCCTCCTCATTGATGTACGTACTAGGAGACTTTTTTCCATTAAAAATATTGAATTACTTTTTTATAAGGAATGTAATCCTTAATCATGTACGGGAGCGTTTGGCAACCGTGACGTTTATGCCGTTTCTGTTTTTTTTTCAACAAAAACAAAAAAACGTGTTTGGCAACTGGGGCGTTTTTTTGACTTGTTCCTTTACAAAATCTAAAAATTAAACATTTTTCTCAAAACAAAAAAAAAGGTGTTTTAAGATTCTTTTTTTCATTTAAGCCGCCGCAGCCCGCTCGCCCGTCGCTTGTTCGCGGTGAAAATCGTGTCTTTCTTCATCATTGATTCCATTGCAAATTCTTGTAATAGTTTATCGATTACAAAGATCCGGTCTTTTTTAGATCCGGTTACAACGAAAATCAAATAACACAAGAAATAAAGAAAATTACAACTTTCTCCTTTTGTCGAACGAATCGCAAGATCCTGTTTTGCGGTCTCTTGTTTTGTGTGGGTTCTTTGCCTGCGCCGGGGTTTATCCGTGGACCACCGCGAGATCTAGATCCAATCAGATCTGAGCAGTACGACGGGTATTATTCCACAAAGGAAATAATAGTCGGGGAGGATTGATTCACCAAGGAAACAATCGTCCAAGTCTCGGGATCTAAGACCAAGCTTAGATCCGGAGTACGTCTGCGTAGATCTGAGATCCGGTCCTCTTGAACACCTGCCTTTTTTGGCGTTGACGATCGCTGAGCACCAGATCTGGAAGAGTGAGTCCCCGAAGTCCCAAAGCTCCAATCTTTTCTAAGTTTCGAGTCTTGAATCCGACAGAGCTTCGCCTCCAAAATTTCCAACCCCTCAAAATGATGAGCCTCCTTGGTGGCTCGGTGAGCCGACCTCCAGGTGTTTGTCGTTTTGCCTCTTTGTGCCCGTTTTCCGGTTCTGCGGTTGATAGGTTCGGATTCGATTTTGTGGTTGATTTATCCAGACTTGATTCGTTGACCTGATTTGGCAGTAAATCCGGATCCCGATTAGGCAGTAAATCCACTTCTGAATTTGAGTCTGAAACCGATCTTGATTCGATCGTGATTCGTCCGAGTATGCCCTTGGTTGGATGACTCGTTGACTCTTCGAACACTTGGCTTGATTCCGCACGCGAATGGACGTATTCCGTTGCTTGCGTGCGATTAGTCAATCTCGTTACCTCGTTGGTTTGTCGGTTTATACCGAGCTGAGCTAAGGGACCTATAAGCAATTTTATATGCCTACAGATACCCCCTCCAAAGTATTTCAGTCTCGTTCTTTTATAGAAGAGTCTGGAATACTTTGGATATGATTGTCCCAACCTTCAGTCGGTGTAATGGGACCTTGGAATGACTTCCGTTCTTGATTCCTTCAATTCTCCAGGCTATTCGGTGCTTTGTCGAATGTCTGAAAGAGTTTCGGTGCTGCATTTATTGTCTGACCGTTGTCGGAATTTTGAACTTTGAAGTCGGTTCCTGATTTAGCTGACCATCGATTGTTGGCGTCGAGTCTTTATCTGCTACGCGTTGTCCGGCGTCGTATTGTTGAGTTATCCTTAAGAATATTTATAGCAAACATTCTCCAGGAACTTCTCAAAAAAATTAGGGAACAGTTTATACTCATATACCTTATTGGAGTACTTAAGAAGCAGTTTAACCTCATGCACATGTTGGAGGATTGAGAAGCAGTTTATACTCATATACTCTTCGGAGTGATAAGAAGCAGTTTATACTCGTATACTTTTCGGAGTGTTAGTTCTTTCATTGCAACGCATTGATAGGCGTTGACCTAGGGTTACGCGTTGTCCGGCGTTGACCTTAGGGTTTTGAACGTCGTACGTTGAATTTTTGCTCGTAACGCGTTGACTGGCGTTGACCCTAGGGTTTCGAATGTCGTTGGATGCTCAGGTCACGAGACCAACTAATGAAGCTAATGCGTCAGTGACCCCCGTATTTATAGGATTTTTGGCAAACCCTCAGCCATCAACGGGTTTGAGAAGCCTTTACTGACTACCGTTTGAGTCGGGCTAGCATGCGGATTGTTCAAGTCCGTTCCGCATGTGACGTTAAGCTAAAAGAGTTAACCCTTTTAGTGCTACGATATTGAATACGTAGACTTCGTCTTTCTCCTGTGAAAAGACTAAACAGCAACGTGTATCAGACGTTGACTTAGGATTTTTGGCAAATCCTCAGCCTTCAACGGATTTGACGTGCTCTTACCGACTACCGTTTGAATCGGGCTTACATGCGGATTGTCTTAAGTCCGTTCCGCATGTGACGTTGTGCTAAAGGAATGAACTCCCTTAGACTTGATGCTACGACTTCGAATACGTAGACTTCGTCTTTCTCACGGGAATAGACTACCCGGCGACGCGTGTTAGGCGTTGACTTTAGGATTTTTGGCTAACCCCAAGCCTTTAACGGATTTGATTAGCCTTTACCGACTACCGTTTGAGTCGGGCTAGCATGCGGATTGTCTAAATCCGTTCCGCATGTAACGTTGTGCTTAGAGACTGAATCCTCTACTTCGCCATTGTTACGGGAATAGGCTACCCGGCAACACGTATTAGATGTTGACTTTATCCCTACTTAGGCTTCGGGATAAAATACCCCAGACTGGTATTCTGGTGTCTTTTCAATCGGTAAAAGACTAAACCGGCGACATGTGTTAGATGTCGACATATCCTTTCTTAGGATTCAGGATGAAATTCCCCATGCGAGTAAGACATGGATTCTGGTGTTATTAATAACAACCTGTCACAATGTTGAATATGTGAACGGGTGTTCTTTTTAACGGTTGAGAACTAACCGGCAACGCGGATTAGGCGCAGACTTATCCCTGTTTAGGTTTCGGGATAGAATACCCCAGAATCGAGCTCTGGTGTCTTTTTATACGGAAAAAGACTAGACCGGCAGCGCGTGTTAGGCGCAGACTTATCCCTGCTTAGGATTCGGGATAAACTTCCTATACCTGTGAAGTACAGATTTTGGGAGTTGAAAAGGGTGGTGTCTTCTCTTGGGGAAAAGACAAACCCGAGATGGGAGAGGAAGAATTTTATATTCTATCTCCCGATACTGAAGAAGAAGAATCTTATATTCTATCTTCAGTTGGAAAGGAGACTCGAGGTGGGATCTCCACCCCCATAATCCGGAAAGGTGAAACTAAGGGTGGGATCTCCACTCCAAGAATCGCAAAGATTCAGACAACCCTAACTGTCAGAAGGTTTGATTATCGAACTAAAGATGAATTTCTCGTTTATCGAGAGTAAATTGTGGTTTTGGTCCTAACTGTAGGAAGGTTTGACCCAGCAGGAGTTTGAGATGACCCTAACTGTAGGAAGGTTTGATCACTCGATTTGAAAGTGGACCTCTCGTTCATTGGAAGAATCGAGAGAGGATTTTGGTTTTGGTCCTAACTGTAGAAAGGTTTGACCGAATGGAAGGTTTAAGACGCTCCTAACTGTAGGAAGGTTTGATCGCTCGATTTGTGGACCTCTCGTTCATTGGGGAAATCGAGAGGGGATTTTGACTGTGGTCCTAACTGTAAGAAGGTTTGACCAATTGGGACTTTACGTCCGGACTCTAACAGAGAGAGTGTTGAGTGCACAGACACGGTGAGAATTTGAATGGGAGTTCTAATTCATTACATTGCTGTGGTTTTGGGAACTTCCCGTTACATAAATCGTCCACCCCCAGTTTCCTCTGCGGAACTGGTTCGGACATTATTATCAGTTACCTAACCGGGTTATCCTTAAGAATATTAGCTTAAATATTCTCCAGGAATTTCCCGTCAAAAGTGGGGAAACAGTTTAGACTCATATACCTATTGGAGTATCAGGGAGTAGTTTAACCTCTTATACCGGTCGGAGGATTGAGAAACAGTTTATACTCGTATACTCTTTGGAGTTTTGAGAAACAGTTTATACTCGTATACTCTTTGGAGTTTTGAGAAACAGTTTATACTCGTATACTCTTTGGAGTTTCTGCCGTTCTCAATTGGCTTACCTTAGCGTTATGACGCCGGCTTCAACCAAGGTCTGAATGCTATTCTTGAGAGTAAAACAATCCTTGGTGGGATGAACGACCCTCCTGTGGTATGCACAGTACTTTGGGTCCGTAGTGTTGTCAGCTTCCTCCTGATTTGTGATAGGTGGTAGCTTGATCTTGTTACCTTCAAGGAGGGATTCGAAGATGGCTGGAACGTCTTCGTCCTTGAAGGAATACTCTCTTTGGAGTCTCGGACCCGAAGTCTTTTGCTGCCTTCGGGATTGCTGTTGTGACGCTTGATTAGCACCACCAGTAGCTGCAGGTGTTTTGCCCTTACAGGTCTGGAGAATGAATTCCTCGGTGATCGGGTCCCGGCAATTCATCGCTTTGTTCCGGAACCTTTTGACGAAGGTGTCGACTAACTCCCCGTCCTTCTGCTTCTCATCAAGCAACGATCCGATAGATACCTCAGTGTCGTCATCGAAGAAGTTAGCGAGGAATTTGGTCTCCATGTCGTCCCAGCTATTTACGCTGCCTGGCTTGAGGCGGCGATACCAATCAAAAGCCGCTCCGCGAAGAGTGCCGACGAATGACCGCACCATCAGAGGCTCATTGCCGGAAATAATACCCAGGTGCGATTTGAAATAAATCAAATGCTGAGTGGGGGAACCCTTCCCATCAAACGGCGTAAAGTTAATCAGACTAAACTTCGCCGGATAGGGGATTGATTCTCATTCTCGTGGGTATGGACAAGGAATGCCCGTCTTCTTCACCTCTTGAGCGGAGATCAATGTGTTGATTTTGCTCTCGAGGTTTTTGATCTTCAAATCTTCACTTGTATCTTCGTTGGCATCCTCGTTACCACCCCCTGCATTGACGAGAGGGTTATTGGCATTGTGAGCTTCATCCCTATCCGTGTGCTCCTCTTCCTGAACAACCTGGTTAGGGCGGCTTGGTTCACCTCGCTGGTTCGTCAGTGCCTGCATTTGTTGCTCATGCATTTCTCTCATAGTCTGCATGGCCATCTGCATCTCGAACCTAAAGCTTTCCTGTTGTTTGGCTATGGCATCTTCGAGCATCTTGGCCACTTGTTCCGCGCTTATCATCAGTGACTCGCGGGGTTCCCCCTCACTGGACACTGTATTATCTGATGCGACTGCGGAGCAGGTATCCGACTCTTCACCTTCTAAAGGTACTCGAGCAGGTATCCGACTCTTCACCTTCTGAAGGTACTCTTGTCCGAACCCTACCATAAGTTCCTCGTGCGATTGCTCCAGACTGCAGACGGGTTAGACGCCGGGATGCTTTCAGAATCGACTCGAAATCATCCCGTGCCGATGTCCCCTTGCTGGTCATGTTGGTGGTGACCCTCGGAAATTCTCCGTCTTCAATCATCCTTCTTCTTCGTTGAAAACGCCTAGGCCTGGGTTTTGGCGTCTCTGCACTGAGTCTTTCAAAAACTGAAACTCTTTCGGGGACCGCCTTGATGCAGTTGCATTCAGACAATACCGCCCGAATGAGTTTGGAACAGGGGCATTGAGTTTTCTGTTCTCGGGGACTCCTCTTCCTGGTTCTATTCGTACCCCCAGCACGATAGTACAACTCGTCATTTTGACAGTCGGAGTAACCTATCGTGTGTGGGCACGACTTCTCAGGTATAACACTATCACTATCAGATGATAATGTTTCCATCTGAGGTTGGATTGCCTTCTTTGGGTTTTCAAAAGTTACACGCCTCGAAACGTGCCTTTGTGGGCGTGAGTCTTCAGCGTGCTCTTGGACTTCGATGCGCAAGTTGGTGAGCGCAGCTGCCTTGAGTTCTTTGTTATGTTGGAGGTGATGGCGACCCCCAGCGTATTGAGTCGTTCTGGGTTTCTTCATTGGGCCCAAACGCTCGTGAACTGGAACTTTGCCTCTCTCGTCGGGAACTGGACCGAGGCGCTCCAAAACTGGCTTCTTCCTTCGGGATGATTCTGCAAGATCTCCCGGAGTAGCCATAGGAATTAACGGCGTTCGCCGGAGGTTGAACTGTCAGGGGCTGCAGTTGCTGCTTTTTGGTCTGAACCGCCGCTTCAGACTTCGGCCTCCAAACTTTGCGAGTTGGTGGCGGCTTCTTGGCTACCTCTTTCTGCAGCTTTCTACGGGCTTCTTCAGCTTGAGCCCGTGCCTGCGCTGATAGTGCGCGGCGCTTGCGAATGCGCTCCTCCAGTGTTGATCGGTTCCGTTTGACACGGACCCATTCCATTGTTGGCGGCTTGGAAGAGGCGCCGTTCATCTGTTGTTGAGGCTGTTTGCCTCTCTTGTTCTTTAGATCCACGTTGTAGCGGATCCCGTCAACTGACTCCATGGCCTTTGCGAATCGTTTCGCAAGGCGTTGACGTTGCCTTTGGTGGGCTCTCTTCGAGAGAGTCACCACGCCCTCTATGGCAGAAGAGTTGGCCAGAGCAGATCTGACCTGGTTGGAAACTGGAGGAATCTCACCCGATGCGACCTTGGCATCAAACGGGGCGAGATCTTCGTTGGTGGCTTCGACTTCTTCATACCAACGAACCTTTCTCCGGGAGGAGAACTTGGACTTGCAGGGGAAGGTTGATCCGGACGAGGACGAGATGTACTTCTCGAACCTGGCTTGGTCGAACTCATACTTGACCTCCTCCTCGACCGGGATCGGAATCCGCGGCTGCGACGCATCGATCTCGACAGCGAGATCGTCGGCTCCCACCGTGGTCGCCAGATTGTTCGCGGTGAAAATCGTGTCTTTCTTCATCATTGATTCCATTGCAAATTCTTGTAATAGGTTATCGATTACAAAGATCCGGTCTTTTTTAGATCCGGTTACAACGAAAATCAAATAACACAAGAAATAAAGAAAATTATAACTTTCTCCTTTTGTCGAACGAATCGCAAGATCCTGTTTTGCGGTCTCTTGCTTTGTGTGGGTTCTTTACCTGCGCCGGGGTTTATCCGTGGACCACCGCGAGATCTAGATCCAATCAGATCTGAGCAGTACGACGGGTATTATTTCACAAAGGAAATAATAGCCGGGGAGGATTGATTCACCAAGGAAACAATCGTCCAAGTCTCGGGATCTAAGACCAAGCTTAGATCCGGAGTACGTCTGCGTAGATCTGAGATCCGGTCCTCTCGAACACCTGCCTTTTTTGGCGTTGACGATCGCTGAGCACCAGATCTGGAAGAGTGAGTCCCCGAAGTCCCAAAGCTCCAATCTTTTTTAAGTTTCGAGTCTTGAATCCGGCAGAGCTTCGCCTCCAAAATTTCCAACCAAAGTCCTCTCAAATGATGAATGACCCCGATAGGCACCCTTTACTGTGCCCGCGCACGGAACAGTGTCGGCCACCTCTAAGGTGGCCTCTCGGCTCATGCGATGCCACAAGACGGTGCTCGGCCCCGGCCACCTTGGTGGCTCGGCACGGAGCCACCGTCTTCGTGCGCTTCGGTGAGTGCGCCGACGCCACCTTGGTGGCCGCCCGAGCCACCAAGAGAGGGTGGCTCGGCCCTCCGAAGCCACCAATTGGGTGGCCTCGGAGGTGGCCGAGACCATCTTAGGCTGCTCGGCCGAGCCACCAGCTTGGTGGCCCGGTGAGCCGCCTCGATGACTGTCGTTTCCGCAAGCCTCTTTTCGCGGTGTGTTTCTGTCAAGGTTTCTTTTCCACTCTTGGTTCTATTGTATTCTGGTTCTGTGCGTTTGATTTATCCAGACTTGATTCGTATGACCTGATTTGGCCAGTAAATCCGGATTCCCGATTAGGCCAGTAAGATCGTCTTTCTGAGTTCGAGTCCGAAACCGATCTTGATTCGATCGCTGATTCGTCCCGAGTATGCCCTGTTGGCATACTCCTAGTGACTCTTCGAACACTGGCTTGATCCCCACTTGCTGATATGGTACACTATTCCGTTTGACTTGTCGTGGATTAGTCAATCCTCGTTGCTCGCTTGATCCCGTTTGTCGGTTTGTACCGCAGCTGAGCTAAGACCTATAAGCCCCATTTATATATGCCCTACAGTTGACCGGCCAACTGCCCGTCGCTCGCGTTGCCCGTCGGGCCCCGCCCGCACCTCGCGCCGTCCCGCCTGCCCATCCGTCCGGCCATCCGCCCGCCCGTCGTATGGCCGCCGCCCCGCGTGTCCGGCGCACCGCCCGCTGTCACGCCCCGCTTCCCACAATACCCGGTGAATCGGAAACGTGCAACAAGCCCGCGGCGGTATTAGATTAAGGAGAATAAATAAAATGAATATTTCTCCACCTTAATATGCTAGCGTCCTGGAAAATAATACATGCAAAGGCACAGGTCCCCGATCACAATCACAAGAATATTAATAGACAAACTCAGAATAAAAAATATCATATCACAATGGGATATCATCCAAGACATAAAAATACGGGTCAAACATGCCCTTATACAAATCTGAACAAATGAATACTGAAGAGATACAAAATACACTGATTAATTAGAAATGGAAGGTAGTACAAAAGAAAACGGATAACCAATAACTAAGCTTCAGCTTCTTCTGCTCCGTCTGCAGGGCACTCCTGCTGAGAATCCTCTGGCTCCTGATGAACTCCCAGCTGAACCTGTTTTTCTTCTAAGTCTGACGTACACCAGAGAAAACAGGTGTACGTCAGGGTGCATGGCACACGGCAAGATCCGACCCCACAAAGAAAATAGAACGAACGGAAATCCAATGCGAAAAACGATACGATAACAGAAACAACAAAAGAACGTACAACTGAAATCCACAAATCAACATGAAAACACTACTAAATCATGATAATATAGAGCATCCAACATCGATCAGGTAACGAGATCATGCAGCTAGCGATCAGTCTAATCATCCAAGTCACAAGGTCATACAACTAGATGGAATTAATACTTAAAAATCTACAACTCGAGACGTAGTACGTCGAGCGAAATAATCCAAACAAGGAAACCCTCATGTATATACCATATGTCTCAAATTATAGATAATTAAATATTAACCCCGATCTATGTATGAAAAGAAATATAATTGGTCCGCATCTCACATGTATCCATAAATCCTAACCAAAGTGACGACATCAATTCACCTTGTCTCAACAAACCAACCCCAGTGGCGACACCAATCCATTGGTAACAAGTCATATAACTAGCCATCTTATAACAGGTCACTGGTTCACATCTCACACAGAGTCAACGCTCATATCATCGGATAACTGACTGTTCACATATCCCCCACGTGCATCCAATCAAATAAATTCATGAACCAAAGTAGCGACACCGATCTACTTTGACTCAACCAATCAGCCCCCAGTGGCAACACCGATCCACTGTGACTCAACATACCAACCCCAGTGGCGACACTGATCCACTGGTACGAACCTGGAAGATATATCAACAGTCTTATCCAATTACATGAACCATGACTTCCCCATCCCAACACTTCTCGCTTTTCTAAGACAACAACACACGAGTCTCTAGGTCTTACTCACGTCACACAGGTCATTCTAGTTATAAACTACTAATGATTCTCAATACAATCAGGAACAATAAAAGCAGGCATGTCAAATACAGTAAAATAATCACAAATATGAAATGTAATCATGAATCAGCAACTACATACTTCAGAAAATAATTCCTTTCCTAAAATAATTTCTTTTAAAAATTATTTCTCATTATAATAATCCAAAATATTCTCTTTCCTAGAATAAATTCTTTAAAATTATTTCTCATCAATTATTATTCTAAAATAATTCTTTTTCTTAAAATAAATTCTTTTTAAATATTATAAATTCTCCAAAATGATTCCGTTATCAAAATAAATTCTTTCATTTCATTATCATTATTCTGAAAATATTATTTATCACATAACTATAATTTAAATCAATATTATTCATCAAACCCACGCAGATAATAACAATTATAAATTAACATAACCAGATAATTCACCAATTCATCAACAAGCTCACGCAGAAAATAACAATTCATAATCTAATTTATGCAACTAAATAACAACATATATAAATTGGAAATGACGAGTCAAGAGGAGCGGGATCTTGCCTCGGGTAACGTCGAACGAGTCGACGTCGACGTGCAAGTCCTCGGCGAGCGTCGATGTGACGGCGGCGAGTTTGTCGGAGGAACTCGACGACGAAGGCTGTAGGCGGATCTGAGGAGGCAACGGAGTTGGCGTTCGTCAGGCGGAGCTCAACGGCGAGGAGGCCGGCAACTGTGGATGTTGATGGGCTGGTTGGCGACGGCTCGACGACTACGAGAGGAGGAGATGGCGCGGCGCGCGATCTGGAGCATGCGCGCGCTGCAGTTGGTGCGTCAGTCGCGCCAGGAGCTCAGCAGCGGCGTTGCTGGGTAGCCTCGTCGCGCCGAAGCCGAAGGCCAACGGGGAGAGGAGGCGGGGCTTTCGTGGAGTGAGAGAGGCACGGAGACGGGACTGCAGGTAGAGCCGGGCTGGAGGACTGGCACGCCTGTCGGTAGGCACGACGACGAGTCTGTGGTGGCGGTTGTACCGGGTGGCCATCTCAGATGGAAGCAGCCGAGCGGAGGCGCGAGGCAGCGCGGTTCGCTGAAGATTGAGAAAGGAGGAGGCTAGTATTCCATGTCTTAGTGCCAGGGACGAGGGAATGAGCCTTCCTCCGCAACGACAGCCATAAACAGGCCGACCAAAGTGTCCATTGGGCATTTCAATACTTCAACACCGCTTTGAGGTAAGAGTGTCTCGCGGCCGGCGATCAGCACCTTCTGAATTTATTTCAGCGCTCTTACATGCGTTATGGGAATGCATCTGAGTGATAGGTCGGAGACATGAGTCTCGGCGGGCTGTTAGACTCGGTCCCAACGAGGCTTGGCGCGGAGGACGTGGTCGGTCATTAGTTCTGGGACACGCGGCTTTCATTGTGGTGGTGCTCTCGCCTCGTCTGCTCTCGTGGATTCCGGAATCCCGACGTAAGCAGCGTCCTAGGTGGTGGCGCGATGGAGCTGTGCTATGGCCCGCGCCGTTCGTCGGCAGCTCCTGACGGCCGCACGGGCTGGATTTGAGCGCGCTTACGCGTAACTGCCGTTTTGATGAAAGCAAGATATATATATATATATATATATATATTATATAATATTATATATATAATATATATATATATATATATAATATAATATATATTATTATATTTAGAGAGGAGAAGAGAGGACGAGAGAGAGAGAGAGATTTGATTGTGAGAGAGAGATCTTTTGAAAGTGACCAGGTAGAGGTGTGAGATCTGAGTGGCAGCATTTTAATGCATGTCAGAGAGAGACGAGAGCGAGAGAGAGTACGTGATAGCGTGGTGGGTGAGGATGGGGTGAGAGTTGCGGTGGAAACACGAGGCGGGGATTTGCGCTGAATTGGGGAGAGGTTTTAGGCGGGATCGTAGAGAGAGATACAGAGCTGAAATACCGGTTGCAGCAGGAAAAACACAGCGCGAAATACCCCCTTAAATAATTTAAAATATCATAAAATTTATTCAAAATAAATATTAATAAAATTTACTTGTCAAAATAATAATAACAATAACAATAATGAAGTAATAAACTATTTATTTTAAAAATTTTACCAAAACAATTAAATTTATAATTAGCAAAAAACTATATAAAATAACCTATACTGTATTTTTAAATTGCTAGAAATTCTTAGAGAAATTGCCGAAAAATACAAATATTTTAGAAAATAATATTTAATATTTACAATACAGAAATTATTTAAACCCTGTATTTTAGAAATTTTACGGTCATTACACCGCCCGCCGCCTTGCTCACCGCCACCCGTTGTCGTTCCCCAGTGCCCGCTGTCGCCTGCCCCGTCAGCGCGTCGCCAGGCCACCCTTCACCCACCGTCACCGTCGTCCTCAAGTAGGGACCGCAATCAACGATGCTACACCCGTCACCGTACGCCGCCCCACCTGCCACCGCGTTGGCCACTGCTCCCCGCCAAGCCATCGTCGCGCCCGCCGCCGTCCACTCCGTCGGGACCACGCCGATCCACCCGTCGGCCGCACCACCGGCCACCCGTCGTCGCCACGCCACCCGTCGGCCATCCGCCGGCCCGTCGCCATCCGCCATCGGTCAGGCCGTCGTCCACTGCCGCCTACCCGCCGGTTAGCCGATAGTCGTCGTTCCTGCCGACGCCCGTCGGCCGGCCGCCGACCACCCGCCACCCGACCGCCGCCGCCGCCCGCCCACTGCCGCTATATAAATGGTTAAACTAGTTTGACCAAAATGGTGTTTTCAAAACACATTTGAAAAAGAAACACCATGGCATGGTGTTTTTTACAAAAACACAACAAAAAAACACATTTATTACCAAACACACCCGTAATAACTACAATTCCATTGTGTAGACATATCTAGTTGAAGAAGACTTTTTGCTAAACCAAATTGTTTAGTAAAATTCTTAAAGTTTCTTTATCTAGATTAACTACCCTTCATAAATGTAATATTCTATGTAATTTACCAACATATTTCTCTACTATTTTCAGCCCATCTTGCACATAAAAGTTGATTATATGACAAAGACACCGTACATGAAAAAGTTTATCATATAAAACTTGATTTAAAACCTCGATTAAATGTTCAATAGGGGGAATATTTTCACTAGCATTATCAAAAGATATAAAAAAATATTTAATTTTTAATTTCATAATTTTGATGAGTTTCTAATATAGCATTAGAAATATTTGTAGTGGTATGTTGTTGTTCAAAAGTAATTAAAGATATAATATGTTTAGGAAAAATGTGTCAAGGCCCCTAAAAAAGAACCCCATATGGCCCAGCCCCATCAAGTTTTTCTCATGCTGTTTAGCCCCAAAAAACTCAAAAAAGTGTGGCTCAGCCCCAAAAGCTCACTTTTATACATGTATGCTTTGTATTTGTACAGATCTTCCGAAAATACCCTCTTCTCACCAAAACCGTCATGCTCACTCTCTCACTCTCTCTTCTCTCTTCTGTTGATCAAACACCCAAAACCTAACCCAAATCCAATCCCTCACTGACGTCGGCACGATGATCCGACTCCTTCACGAATGCATCGCCTATCAGCGCTCTCTCAATGTCCGCCTCGACTCCCTCCTCTCCTACCCCCTCGATCTCGACAGCAACCTCCTTGCACTTCGCCGCTCCTTCTCCCCTTTCCTCTCCCTCCCCCACTCTAATTCGTACCTCTTCCTCTCCTCCCTCTCCTCCACCGCCTCCCTCACCCATCAAGTTTCATCTTGCGTTCGCCAGCTCAACCTCGCCCAGTCTCAATGCATCTCACCCTCTCATACATCGACGTTGCACTTCACCGTTCACAGTCACTCGAAGCCACTCAACGATCACTCGATGTCGAGGACTATGACTCTATCACCGCATCAAGAATTTGTTATCCGTTGGGGTTCCTTAAGGCCCGGATTCAAGAGAGGTGGAGACTAACTTGGATGAGATCTTGTCATTGATGCATTTGGGGGTGATTATACTAAGTTCATGATGTCAAAGATCAGGGGATTGAGGTTCGTTGATCCTGAATTTAGTTCAGAGGCTGTGAAGAGATTAATTATTGGGAGTTTTAATGGAGTGTTGCAGAAGCTAATTGGGTATATTTGGTCCTTGAGGAGTTCTTTATGGTGGAGAATGTAAGGGAGGCAATATCAATTAATGAGCAGCAACTAGAAAGTCTGACAACATCAATGATGGCTGATGTGATTGTATGGGTCTGATGTTTCATACATATACATCAATGTCATCACATTTCAGGTAAATATAATACACTAGAGAAAGTATGAATGAATCTGAAGAAAGTATGAATGAATCTGGTGTCATACGTGCCAGACTTGCAGCTGAGCTTCTAATAGAAGGATGGGGATAGAAGAATCAAGCAAAGGCATTAAATAAGGATGGAGAAAATTTTGTTTCAAAATTTGATTGTTTATAAAAATTTGTGCGCATGTTTATATTGTATTACTGGTTTTGGTTATATTAACAGTAAGTGTGGATGACAAACAATGCAACAAGCTTGATTTTTATTATTCTTATTGTATTTATAGTATTTTTGCCACCAATTTGATATGTTCATTGTTAATACCACAAATACTTAACAAGTTCAACTGGAAAGTTAACAAGTTTAGTTGAAAGTTAACAAGCATCGCCGAAAGTTAACATTGTTCGAATGAAAGTTAACAGGAAAAGCAAAAAGTTAACATGTTTAGCCAAAAATTAACATCCAACTCCAAAAGCTAACACGTTCAAATGAAAGTTAATATGTACAAACTTAAATAGTTAACGGTAAATATAAATAGCTTACATATAAAATTATTATACTTCAAATACGATTAGTCTTACATTCTTATAGTTAATATTGCTTGAATACACAATTTGAATAGTATTCTATGGTGAAAAATACTTCAGTAGGAATAATAATACTATTTAAATTTTGTATTCAAGCAATATCAGCTGTAAGAATGTAAAACTAATCATTTTGAAGTGTAATGATTTTATATATAAGCTATTTACATTTACTATTAATTATTTAAGTCTCTTGTTAACTGTGAGCTAAACGTGTTAACTTGTGGTGTTCCCTGTTAATTTTCGTTTGTACATGTTAACTTTTGTATTTCCTGTTAACTTTTGGCTGAACAAGTTAACTTTTGGCACTGCTTATTAACTTTAAGATGATGAAATTTTTTTCTCAACAATAGTTCCTCGCAATGATTAACTATTTAAGTTTGTTGTTAACTTTTGGCGTTTTCTGCTAATTTTTAGCTGAACAAGTTAACTTTTGGTGTTACTTGTTAACTTTCAGATGATGAAATTTTTCTCGATAACTGTTCCTGACAATGGTGAGAATGTAGTGAGATCAGAAGATATTGTCAACAACACTTTCATCATTTCTCAGTGGTGTTACACATCATTAACTGAAAGGGGTCAACAATTTGAAAGTGTAAAAAATTGAGACTAGTTTTGCAATACTATTCTATGACGAAAAATACTTGAGCTAGGAATAATAATACTATTCAAATTGCGTATTCAAGCAATATTAGTTGTAAGAATGTAAGACTAATCGTATTGAAGTATAATAAATTTATATGTAAGCTATTTACATTTATCGTTAACTATTTAAGTTAGTACATATTAACTTTCATTTGAACGTGTTAACTTTTGGCTGAACATGTTAACTTTTTGTGTTTCCTGTTAGCTTTAGTTCGAACAATGTTAACTTTTGGCGATGCTTGTTAACTTTCAGCTAAACATGTTAACTTTTTAGTTGAATATGTTAAGTATTTGTAGTATCAATAATGAACGTATCAAATTAATTGATGGAAAAATACTATAAATACAATAAGAATAATAAAAGTCAAGCTCGTTGCATTGTTTGTCATCCACATCTACTGTTAATATAACTAAAATCAGTAACACAATATAAACATGCACACAAGTTTTTATAATCAATTAATTTTTGAAACAAATTTCTCTCCATCCTTATTCAATGGCTTTGCTTAATTCTTCTATCCCCATCATTCTATTAGAAACTCAGATACAAGTGGTTCAATATACGCACTGTGGTCAGCCGAGCTATAATGCTTAACAACGTCCTCATCCAACCTGACTTCAGCAACATGCTAGTGGTCCTAAAAAAATATCCTGGCAACTTGTTACCATCGGACCAACAACTTGTTGGTACCTATTATGCTTGATTTGTAAATATTAACTAGTTCTATTTCGCACCAGAAACACACATAATTACTCTCTCGAGAATGCAACCAGTCTTTGATAACACCACATGTAGGATGAAATTAGATATGCATATCTTCAATAGACACACAAACATTGTCCATAGTGAAGAGCAATGTAGGTAACATCAACAACATGATCGTTGATATCAGTATCAGATTCTTAAAGCACAAAAAAAGGACCATACTTTTTTTCCTTCACACGCTAAGAAAGAAGTACTAAGAAAGAAGTAGCAAATTACAACATTTCTTTCAAATTTCTGAAGCACAAAAAGTAACTATACTTTTGTACATTTTGAGCAAGTGGAAACAGATACACTTTAATCTTAATCAGCTACTCTCTTTTACATCAGAAAGTGACTATACTCTTAGTTTCTTCTTGTCGGGCTTCATTTAGCGCTACCGTTAACATCACTTGAACTCCGGCGATGCCTCCGGTGACTTCTCTCGCCCAAACGCCGATCCAACGTCGAAATCTTTATCTGGGCATTAACGAGGAACTCCATTCTCTGAACCTCGAGCTCCTTGAAAAAAACTCATCCTCTGCTTCTCAATGTCCATCGCCTACATCGTCTTCCCCCTCTCCACCCTCTCGTAAACCTCCCCAAGCCCTAGAACCACCCTCACCAGCAAGCTCCACCCATCCCCCTCCCCATCCTCCACCGTCGCCACCGACGATCTCAAACTATTTTTGATGTTGACGCTAACACTGTTGGTGATGGTCTAAGTCCTCGTCTTCTGCAAGAATTATGGTAGGAACGTCT
>NC_033796.1:40598596-40601477 GCF_001876935.1 Asparagus officinalis | reverse complement strand
TTGGCTGAATCCGAGCTTTGAGCGTGAGAGAGAGAGGGAGGGCAGAAAAATTTTGGGGGGAACGGGGTTAAGGGTATTGTAGGGGTTTGGTAAATAGTTTCTCTCTGTGTTGTCTTAGAAAGGTAAATAGGGGTTGAAATATAATTATTTCATGGATTGGGGATTTTGTCACACAAAAAATAATACGGGGGCCTAATCACAACCGATTTCTTTTTTGGGGGGCCTTGACACATTTTTCCCAATATGTTTTTGCAAATTTCAATTTTTATCTATCAAATGAGCAGTAACACATAAATAATAAAACAAAATTAAAGCTTGCCCAATATCAGAAGTTAAAAAAAACTCTTTTGGTATCAATTGTAAGCATTGTTTTTAGAATAGTTTGGTGATATGCAAAATAACATTCTATTTTTCTTGTAGTTGTTTACCTAGACCCCTAGTAGCATAAGTGCTTCTATGATTCGAGCAAAGTAATCGATGCCCTTTTACTGAGTATAGCATTTAGCTACTAATCTAGCTTTATATTTATCAATGGAACCATCAGCTCTTAGTTTCTTCTTGAATATCCACTTACAGCCAACAAGTTTATAACCTGAAGATAAATCGGTGAGTATCCCAAGTATGTTTTTTCATGATAGATTTTATTTCATTATCAATGGCTTCTTTTCAGAAACGAGATTTAGGTGAATCCATTGCTTCCTTAAAAGAGTTTGGATCACCTTCAACAAGAAATATAAAGAAGTCTTCTCCAAAATCCTTTTGAATCTTACCTCTTTTACTTCTTCGAGGTTCAATTTCAAGAGGCTGAGAAGAACTAGAAGATGGTAGATCAGAATGAAGAGATGATCTAGGATTTTCTGAGATTTTAGATTTGAAAGGAAATATGTTTTCAAAGTGTAATGCATCTCTAGCTTCAATGATAATATTGTTGGATATGTCACTGAATTCAGAGTTAATGACTAGAAATCGGTTAACATTACTATATAGTGCATATCCAACAAAAGCAGCATCAACAGTCTTAGAATCAATTTTCCTCTTCTTAGGTTCGGGAATAGCTACCTTAGCCAAGAAACCCCAAACCCAGAAGAAGTTCAACCTAGGAGTTCCCCCTTCCAATATTCATAATGAGTTATATCAGAAGGTTTTGTGGGGAATCCTATTAAGAATGAAGAAAACATAAAGAAGAGCTTCACCCCAGAGATTTTCAGGTGCTCCTGAACTGGGTAACATATAGTTTACTATGTCCATAAGGGTTCTGTTCTTTCGTTTAGCTACCGCGTTAGACTGTGGTGTATAGGGAGCAGCTACCTCATAAATAATATCATGCTATTGGCAATATTCAGTCATTTCATTTGAGGTATACTCCCCCCCCCCCCCCCCCCCCGGATCAGATCTTAAAATCTTGATCTTTCTATCAAGTTAGTTCTCAGATTCAGCTTTATATCCCCCCCCCCCCACCCCCCGGATCAGATCTTAAAATCTTGATCTTTCTATCAAGTTAGTTCTCAGATTCAGCTTTATACACCTTAAACCTATCTAAAACTTCATCCTTAGTAGTTTCATGGATGAGGATGGAGCCTGGGTATGGGCGGATCTTGGTCGTTGATCGTAGGAGGGTTGAGGATAGAGGGGAATCTGGAGGTAGAGATTAGGGTTTGGGTGAAGGAGGAGAAGGGCGATCAGGATTTGAGGTTGGGATTGATTGCCTGTAAAAAGGAAGAAGAAGGGGAGGTTTGGGTTTGAGGTGTAATTGGGGTTGCCTGCAAGTGGAAGAAGAAGTGGATGGGGAAAAGAATAAAAGAAGACAGAGGAAAAGAGAATGGAGGTGGAGAGGAAGATGAAAGTTTTATCTTTTTTTTATTAATCTTTTAACTGACACTCTATGACATGTGATCAACTTTCAAGCCAAATCGTAGCATTTTGGATGGAATTCTGAATCCCTTGACATGTCAGTGTACTTATTTACACGTCAGCAGTTTACCATATTCTTAAGTTTACATCTAAACAGTGCAATTTTTAGAAAACTGAACATAAACCCCACTTGCAGATACTTTCCACCACTTTACCTCATGAAAGCTTGCATCCAAACAGCCCCTAATGGTAATAATTAAGGCTTGCTTCTAGTTGTATAGGCAGATGATGATTGAGGGCAGGGTTAGGGATAGGGTTTTGGATTCATAAAATAGATGATGAGAGAGATGACATGTTGATGGTGATGTGTGATGAAAGACAATTTAGCCATATTCAAAGATGTACGTGATGACAAGGAAAGTCCAAGGGGGCGAAAGTTTTATGACTTTATTTTGGGTGAGGAACAAGGACAGAGATGGCTAGCCAGCAATGGCGCCTGCCCCCCACCCCCAAAGCCCCAAATAGTGTTTTTTGTCCGTAGCCTCATACATAGGGCTGTCCAAAGAGGCCGATCCGACCTAGATTTCCGGGTTCGGGCCGGGCAAAATGCCTAGCTCGGACCCAGATTTGGGGTGCCTGTGCCGGACCCAGATCCGGTCCGGGCCAATCTGGGTCGGGCTCCAAGCTGACCCGGATTTTTCCTATTTTTTATTTTTTTTATTTCTTGGCTAAAATTAATTAAAAAAGTAGATTAATCTTATTATATTTATATAAGTATGTATTAGTATATGCGTACATGTTAGTGTATAGCTATATATTATATGTAAGTATATATAATTATACAGTAATGACCTTATCATACTATTAGTATATATCACACAAATATATGTAAGTATATATAAGTATACATTAAAGACTATATCATACTATAATTATATATAAAAAATATAAAAATATATGTAATATATATACAATTAAAAACCGGGCGAGCCGGGCCCAGGCCGGGCTTCACCAACTCGGCCCGGACCCG
>NC_033796.1:40572785-40598586 GCF_001876935.1 Asparagus officinalis | reverse complement strand
CCGCCGAGCCTAGAGCCCGACCAGCCCTAGTTTTCAAGCCTTACCCGGGCCCGGGCTGGGTTCGGGCCCGACGGGGTCCGGGGCAGACATCGGGCCAAGTCCGGGCCCGAAGCCCATTTGGGCGGCCCTACCCATATATCTTGTATATTCGCAAAAACTCTCACTTGAGTCTCAATATTTGCAAACTACCTCAACTCATATGTGGGGGAAAAATATCTCTAAATCTCAACTTTGTTGGATATATTGAGTAAACATTTGATTATTTTATTGATTGTTTTCCACCGTGGTTATAAATTATTCAATCAAATCTAATGATTTCAAAAATTGAAGGGGAGTAATTGGTAATAATAATTTCATTAACCACACAATATTACAATACGAAATGTGAGATCCCTCAAACTTTCTCGAAACACCTACGTTCATCTCGCAAGTCGCTGACAGATCACTGGTCATTTGGATATCTCGCTAGCTCGCCTCCCTCATCAGCCCCTATATATCATCTGCCCGCGTTCACTTCATCCTCGTCTTCAAAGACCCAACTAGCTAGATCACATTTGCATGTGTTCCTTCTGATCTCAATCGACTGTGGTCCCCTCATTGCTAGCGCTCATCCTCAATCGTACTTCATCCTGGTTTGTTTTCATCTTTTTTTCCTCTTTTGATTTGGACTCCACCCCCGTAGGAATTTCTAGCTCCGTCACCGAGAGAGCATATTTTGTTAATTTATCAAATAATTAATATGTCAAATGCAGGCCGCTCTACAAGCTGTCTGGGTGGTGTAGTTGGTCATCACGCTAGTCTCACACACTAGAGGTCCCCAGTTCGAACCTGGGCTCAGACATTTTTCTCCTATTTTTCTCCTTGGAAATTGAAAAAATCATTTTCATTTAAACCCATAAAATCTGCAAAATATCAATCCACAACGCTTTTTTCTTCTTTTAATTTTAAAATTTAATCTCACAGATGTTCTTAAAATGAATCAAGCTTTCCTGATTATTAAGGATGATGCCACTCATGTTCATATCAACTTATAAAATCTGCAAATAAATCAATCTACAACACATTTCTTTTGCTGTTAATATTAATCCTACAAATGTTCTTGAAAAGTGTTATGGTAATTTACCATCTAAAAATGAAAATATCGAAAGATCGACTGAAGAGGCCATGGTCCAAACCAGCTTAGAGGCCCGAAAGCCCAGCCAAGGGCAAGCCTATCGGCCAGCCGAACAGACAAGTCATCTTTTCACCAAGGATCATCATTACCGACTCGAAGTGCGGGATCAGTCTGTCCCTCGTAATTAAGATGACTCCTCGAGCAAGTCGTCGCGCCCATGCACTCGACCCGAAGCTCACTCGACTATCAGTCGACAAAACAACGACTTACAGATCAACCCGCCTCGACTAAAGGGGATATGATCCAACTAAGCTCACTTCAAATGTCAATCGACACTACAACATTGATCAGTCCCATCAAGATCTCTGCTCTGACAAAATCCGTGCATAAGCCGCTTATTCTCCTCACAAGTCACTTCCCAGAGATCGCCATGATGCTCTCCTAGGCTCGAATGACTTCCCCTCCAATCACCAGCCGCCATCTGGAGGGGGAAGGACGATCAAGTAGCTGGCCTATTCTCCGACCTACATCATCTGACAAACCCAGAGTACCGAGAAGACATTTCTCTCCTGTACTCGAATGACTTCTCTTCTGATTGCCAACCGACATCTGGAAGGAGAAAGATGACTCAGCAGCCTGTCTGCTCACCCCTCAACCGCCTCCTGTGCATAGTCAAGTCCAAGGGTCAAACTCTCAGAGGCAATGGGCTATAAAAGGAGGGAAAGAAGGTAAAAAGGGGTAAGATCTTTTTTCCTCTGTGGCTACTTCACTAAAGCTCTGATCTTTTTTACCTGGGAGAACTAATAACTCCCAAAGAGTATCTTCTTAGGGCCTGAATGGCCCCGAGTCTCTCCCTCAAACCTCACTCAAGCCCACTAGCTGACTTAACCGTCGGAGGTACCACGGGGGAAATGAACCCCGCCCTCCTATGGCTTTCTCTTTGTTTGTGCAGAAGGATCGGGAATTCCAGTCTAAGGGTCGGGCATAAAGTCGGAGGAGGAGTCGGCCCCATCTCTCATCCTCTCCCTATTCTCCGCCAGCACGAAGACCAAAACCGCAACCCCCTCGACCCCTCAGGATAGACTAAAGGCGCCACGACCCCTCAGTCGGTCACAAAGGCCCTGGCGCTGCCTCAGGACAAGCCCAAGGCACAACGACTTCTCAGTAGGCATAAAGCCCTTGGTACCTTCTCGGAGTAAAACCAAGACCCAGCGACTCCTCAGTCGGTCACAAGACCCTGGCGCTGCCTCAGGATAAGCCCAAGGTGCCACGACCCCTCAGTCGGTCATAAGGCCCTGGCGTCGCCTCAGGACAGGACCAATGCATAACGACTCCTTAGTCAGCATAAAAGACATTGGTACCTTCTCAATGTAAGACCAAGGCACAACGACTTCTCAGTCGGTATCAAGAACTTGATACATAATCTGGGTAAAACCAAGACACAACGACTCCTCAGTCGGTACAAAACCTTTGGCTCTTCTTAAAGATAAGCCCAAGACACAACATATGGTTCAATTCTGTCTACTCTCATCGATCATAGTGGTCAAGACCTTGGTACCTAATCTGGGTAAAACCAAGGCACAACGACTCCTCAGTCGGTACAAAGCCATTGGCTCTTCTTAAAGGTAAGCCCAAGGCACAACATATGGTTCGATTCCGTCTGCTCTCATCGACCATAGTAGTCAAGACCTTGGTACATAATCTGGGTAAAACCAATGCACAACGACTCCTTAGTCGGCATTAAGACCTTGGTACCTAATCTAGGTAAAACCGAGGCACAACGACTTCTCAGTCGGCATTAAGACATTGGTACCTAATCTGGGTAAAACCAATGCACAATGATTTCTCAGTCGGCATCAATACATTGGTACTTAATCTGGGTAAAACTAAGGCACAACGACTCCTCAGTTGGTACAAAGCCCTTGGCTCTTCTTAAAGGTAAGCCCAAGGAACAACATATGGTTCAATTCCGTCTGCTCTCATCGACCATAGTGGTCAAGACCGTGGTACCTTCTCAGGGTAAAACCAGGGCACAACGACTTCTCAGTCGGCATCAAGACCTTGGTACCTAATCTGGATAAAACCAAGGCACAACGACTCCTTAGTCAGCATTAAGACCTTGATACCTAATCTGGATAAAACCAAGGCACAACGACTCCACAATCGGCACAAAGTCCGTGGCTCCTTCTAAGGATAAGCCTAAGGCACAACCCCAAGGACGACTTCAAAGACTACTCGACCAAATAGAGGGAACGAAGACGTCGACACTTATTCAGCATATGTTATCTAATCAATGTTATTCTTGAAAAGAAAGTGGAGTCATAACATGGTCAACTATTTCATCAAACATTTACGGCTCTCAAAAGCAAAGGACGAGAGAAATCATTTCTCATTCAAAAGAGAGTGTCGTACATTCTTTACCAAAAGGTCCAACGAGGCTTACAAAAAAAACACACTTAAGAACTCCCTCCTAAGGCTTAGAATTATCGTCCCCAAAATCTTTCCTCATTCTCTTCAAAGGCCTACTGGAAGAACTCAGCTCCTCCAAGTCAGCCCCTCTCTTACAAACCTCTATTGGTGGAGGAAGGACTGTGTAATGACCGTAAAATTTTGATACTAGTTAAAATAAAATTTTGAAATTTTAAAATATTTAATTATGATTTTTAAAAGAGTACTTGTATTTTTCTCGATTTTCTAGAAATTTTTTATGATTTAAAGTCTAAGTTTTATATTTATTTAAATGGTTTTGATATTTATAAATTAATTTAGTGCAATAAAAATTTCTGGGATTTATCCGTTGTGTTACCGATACTATTACGTATTATTTTAAATAATACGTCGTAATATTATTACTATTACGTATTAATTCTTATATTATATTGAACTATTAATTACGTATTATTTGTGTAAATTATTGTATTATTTTAATTATTACGTATCAGCTATCGTATTAGCATAACTGGTACGTTTTATCATGTAGATAATTGTCACATAATTATTTGATTTTAAATGTAAGTAAATATATTTTTATTATTAATTATTATCATTTAATTGTACAATATATATATTTCGACTATTTTGTATCAATTGTTGTATTAGCACAACATGTACGTTTTTATTTGTAGATAATTATTATGTAATTAGTTTAATTTTTAAGTACCCAAAATTATTTATTTTAATTATTTTCGTTTAAATACCTGAACCCATTTGAAAATAATCCCAAATTATTTTGCTCCTGCGACAAACCCCAACAACCACGTTCTCTCCCTCTGCATTTTTTCAAAAATGACTGCTATCCACGCGCATCATCCCTTAATATTTTATTTTATTTTTTTTATTTTTTTAATCATATTTTTCCTATTTAAGCCCAGTCCTCTTCTAAGTGATCGTCTCAGATCTCTCTCTCTGCATCTTCTCCTGCTCTTCTCTCTATCGAAGCTCGAGTTCGAACCCCTGCCACGCCGCTCGGCCATCCCCACCTGACCGCCAGCTCCGCCCGCACGCCCTGCAGCCGGCCAGAGCGACGGACGACCACCGCCACCTCCTCTCGCCGCAACGAGCGCCGCCTCTTCCATTCACCAACCGCCTCAACCATCTCTCCAGCTGTCCCCACCTGCTCCTCCTCCTCTTCTCGTCTCCTCCGACAACCCACCGCCGACACTGTCGAATCTTGCCCGGCTGCCACCCGCAACACCGCCATCTCCTCCATCTTCGTCCACCCCGCCTTCATCCTCGGCCAGCAGCGAACGGCCTTCTAGCAGCTCATCTCTCCGTCACCTGACGCGCTTAAAAGCAACCACCGCCCCAACACAGACCCCCCGCGTCCCAGTCCCACTGCCTCTCTTCGACCGCCTCCGCCGCCCTAACCCCTCCTCCAGCACCGCCATTCCCGCTCAGCCCCTTCGCCGCTGCAGTCCCCTTGACCTCCTCTGTCCGCCCGGACTCCCTTCAGCCCCGTCCGTGCCGCCCGCGATCGCTACCGAAGCCTCGTCGCTTGTCCCGCCTCCGCTGTCGCGTCACCAAGACCTCTTCCGCTGACGGTTAGCTCCCAACAACCCCGACGACGCTCATTCAGACCCACGGACTCACGTGTCAACGTCGATACGTTCAATGAACCGAGGCAAGATCCCGATACTCTTTTAACTTATCATTCAATTCTTAGATCCGCTGTAAATTAATTAGTTGCTTGCAAGATCCCTATTCTTGCTCAGTATAATTTTAGTTTGATCACAGATTAATTATGCATACGAACTCGTTACCCGAATAAATACTCGTTACAAATATAGAACTGTCGTGAACATATTGGACTGAGAACTATAACGTATAGAACTGTCGTGAACGAAACGGACTGAGAACAATAACGTATGACCATTCACGTTGTAATACATATACTGTGATGACCTGCACGGATTTATTTGACGAATGATATTAAAAATAATATTTTGATAATAAATACTGTAAAGATAAAATAAAATAAAATTATTTTAGATTAATTTATGATTTTTAAAGAATTTAATGACAAAATAATTAATTTAAGATAATTACTGTTTTGGTGAAAATTCATTTTAGAGTAATTATAATAAATTAATAGAAATTATTTGACAAAAGAATTATTTTAGAATAATTATAAATAATTTAAAAGAATTTATTTTAGAATAAGTATAAATTTAGAATAATTTCAATAATATAAGATAGTTTTATAAAATGAATTATTTTAGGACATTTATAAATATTTTTAAAAAGATTTATTTTAGAAAAAGGATTATTATGAATTTTTCATGATTTATGTTTCTTAATTTTAATTATGTGATATGTTATGATCTTGTTGTATATGATTAGTTGCATTTATTATTCTTTGTTATGCTTGAGAACCATTAGAAATTCATGACTAGTGTGGCCTGGTGTGTCCTGTTTAAGACTTAGAAACCTGTGTATATGTTAGCTTAGAAAAACAAGAGAGTTGGGATGGGGAAGTGTGGCCTGAAGTGTTCTGTTTAAGACTTGGAAACCTGTGTACGGGGTTGGTTTGTAGGGCTAAAGTGAAGTGTGTACATCACTTTGGTCAGTGGGAAATTTATTTCGTCACCCGAGTTCTGTTTGAAGTTCGGACCAGGCAGAAACGGATTGCGTGCAGTCCTCTAGGCCGCATGTGTAGCGGGATTGGATGCATGTAGAGGATTTGTGAACAATCAGTTATCCGATGATATGAGCGTTGACTCTGTGTGAGATATGAACCAGTGACCTGTTATAGGATGGCTAGTTACATGACTTGTTACCAGTGGATCGGTGTCGCCACTGGAGTTGGTTTGTTGGATCAAGGTGAATCGGTGTCGTCACTTTGGTTAGGATTTATGGATTCTTGTGAGATGTAGGCCAGTTGTGTTTCTTTTCATACATAGATCGGGATTAATATTTAATTATCTATAATTTGAGACATATGGTATATACATGAGGGTTTCCTTGTTTGGATTATTTCGCTCGACGTACTACGTCTCTTGTTGTAGATTTTTAAGTATTAATTCCATCTAGTTGTATGACTTTGTTACTTGGATGATTATTCTGATTGCTAGCTGCATGATCGACTTGTTACTTGGTTGATTCCATTGGATTTATTATGATTATTCTATTCTAGTAGTAAATTATATTTAGATTATTAGTATTTCAGTTATATGTTTTCATTGTTATTACCATTATTGCATTGGTCGCACGACCGTTCTATTCTTCCTTTCGGGATCTTGCCGTGTGCCATGCACCCTGACGTACACCTGTTTTCTCTGGTGTACGTCAGACTTAGAAGAAGAACAGGTTCAGCTTGGAGATGCACCAGAGCCGAGTATTCTCAGCAGGAGTGTCTTGTAGACAAAGCAGAAGAAGAGTTGAAGCTCAGTTATTCCTTTCAGTTTATTTTAGTAGCATTTCCTTTTCCGCTTGATCTTTGTATTTTATATTCTCCAGTATTTCATTCAGATAGTTTGTATAAGGGCATGTTGACCCGATTTGATCTTTGTATTTTATATTCTCCAGTATTTCATTCAGATAGTTTGTATAAGGGCATGTTGACCCGATTATTATGGCTGGGATGAATATTCATTGTGATATGTATTATTTTATTCTGTGTTGTCTATTATATTCTTGCTATCTGTGATCGGGGACCTGTGACTTCGCATTGTATTTATTTCCAGACGCTTAGCGTATTGGATTGAGAAGAAAAGAAAAAGAAAAAAAAATAATATATATTTCTTCTCAATCTAATACGTCACGGGCTTGTTCACGTTCCGATTCCTGGGTATTTTGGGAAGCGGGGCGTGACAGACTGTCGCTTCAGAGTCAGAGGAAGACGAGGAGGACCCTCCTATCCCCGGGAATTCCTCCCCGTCGAGAACTCTGGACTCCTAAAGACTGAGGTGATGTCTGAGCTTCTCAAGATCCCCAGCCTCGAGATCACCAAAAGCCCTCGGCTCCAATACGTTCTCCAATACTTCAGGCCAACCTGAGCAAGACAGCATGTTGTCGGCACCAAACACCCAGACAAAGAACCTCTTCCAGTCTTCGTTCAGCTCTGGAAGATCAGCGTCCAAGTGGAAATCTCCCCGATAGTGGAAAAGATAGTACGAGTCTCCCTCAACAAACCCTACACTAACCACATGCCCAAGCAAATTGACGCTGGGCACCACTCCCGCCTCGGAGAAAGTGTCTATAAATGCCATCAAAGTATAAATGGCGTGCGCGTGAAATTGGCAAGGGGAAACTCCAAAGCCACAAAAACCTCCCTGACGAAGGGATGCAGTAGCAGGCTCAATCCACATTGCAGATGCGCTAGATAGAGAGGCACTCGATCTTCTGTGCATATGCACCAGAGTCAGACTGTCCAACGCCCCTATGGTCATGGCACAAGAAATGTCATACTCTTCATGCAACCAGGTTGTCTCGTCCAAAGTCATTCTTGACCTAGACAGAAACAAGACCATAAGTTTCTTCTCGTGGTCATTCTGAGGAAAAGCCATAGTAAAATCTCTTAGGAGAAAGGAAGAATCAACAAAGAGAAATATTCCTAATGAAGAATGTTCCCTCAAAACAACATCGTGAATTATTTATAAGCCTCCAAAAAAGCATGCAAAAGAATCCAAGAGGCTCAATCCTGAAGCAACTAAGGAATATCTATTTTGGAAATCAGAAACGAATCGCTCGAAAATGCCAACCGCCGCTCGTAACTCACACCAATCAATTGGCAAGTAAGGCGCCATTCACTCTACCCACGGCGCCTCATTTCCTCTGAAAATGTGGTTCCCAATACCGATGACATCAGTCTGCAGATGATTGACAGTTTAGCAAGTCCTACGCCAACGTCTCCAAGCCACAATCAACTGGCTAGAAAACCTTAACGCCCTGAGCAAACTCATACCTATTTCACTCGAACCCGACTAAAGCCAACTCTGAATGAAAGGGGCCAACTGTTATGGTAATTTACCATCTAAAAATGAAGATATCAAAAGATCGACTGAAGAGGCCATGGTCCAAACCAGCTTAGAGGCCCGAAAGCCCAGCCAAAGGCAAGTCTATCGGCCAGCCAAACAGACAAGTCATCTTTTGACTAAGGGTCATCATTATCGACTCGAAGTGCAGGATCAGTCAGTCCCTCATAATTAAGACGACTCCTCGAGCAAGTCATCTCGCCCATGCACTCGACCCGAAGCTCACTCGACTATCGGTCGACAAAATAACGACTTACAGATCAACCCACCTCGACTAAAGAGGATAAGATCCAACTAAGCTCACTTCAAATATCAATCGACACTACATCATTGATCACTCCCATCAAGATCTCCGCTCTGACAAAATCCGTGCATAAGCCGCTTATTCTCCTTACAAGTCACTTCCCAGAGATCGCCATGATGCTCTCCTGGGCTCGAATGACTTCCCCTCCAATCACCAGCTGCCATCTGGAGGGGGAAGGACGACCAAGTAGCTGGCCTATTCTTCGACCCGCATCCTCTGACAAACCCAGAGTACCGAGAAGACATTTCTCTCCTGTACTCGAATGACTTCCCTTCCAATCGATAACCGATATCTGGAAGGAGAAAGATGACTCAGCAGCCTGTTTGCTCACCCCTCAACCGCCTCCTGTGCATAGTCAAGGCCAAGGGTCAAACTCTCAGAGGCAATGGGCTATAAAAGGAGGGAAAGAAGGTAAAAAGGGGTAAGATCTTTTTTCCTCTGCGGCTACTTCACTAAAGCTCTGATCTTTTTTACCTGGGAGAACTAATAACTCCCAAAGAGTATCTTCTTAGAGCCTGAATGGCCCCGAGTCTCTCCCTCAAAACCCACTCAAGCCCACTAGCTGACTTGACCGTTGGAGGTACCACGGGGGAAATGAGCCCTGCCCTCCCATGTGTTTCTCTTTGTTTGTGCAGAAGGATCGGGAATTCCAGTCTAAAGGTCGGGCATAAAGCCGGAGGAGTCGGCCCCATCTCTCATCCTCTCCCTATTCTTCGCTAGCGCGAAGACCAGAATCGCAACCCCCTCGACTGTGTGTTCACGGACATCAACAAAAAGAATCAAGTTTTCCTCATTGGTCATATTACCTTTAAAAGTACGAGTACGAGAAAAACATTTTATAGTCAATATTATCTTTGATATATCATTTTATATATTACATTGTTATCCTAATTTAATTAGTATGTTTTAATTTAATTAATAGAACAATTCAATATTATTAAAAAGAGAAATTTTAAGTTTGCTATTAATCCAACTATTCACATCTTCAAAGTTTGCATAGTATTAAAAAGTGTTAAGTTAAAAAAGTATTATTAAAAATAGAAATTTTAAAAATTCATTGATAATATTTAAAAGGATTCATTACATAATATCTACTCTATTTTTGAATTTGAAATAAATAAATTTATTTAAGATAGAACTATGACTTTGTTTAATTAATATTATTATTTGTGTTTGCTATTAATCCAACTACTCACATCTATCCAGCTGATCTAAGTTTGCATAATATTAAACATGTATTGAGTTAAAAAAATATTATTAAAGAGAGAAATTTTAAAAAGTATTGATAATATTAAAAAGGATTAATTGAATAATATCTACCTAATTTTCTAAATTTGAAATAAATAAATTTATTTAAAATAAAACTACGACTTTGTTTACCAAGTATTAATATTAGTAAAAAAGTTCTAATTTCTTTTCGAGTCATATAAGTTATTATCCTAACATATTAAGTTTTTTTGAAGTTTTCTTTTGGGCAAAATGGCCAGATTGGTATATTTTCTCGAGGTTTGGTGACAAGTTGATATATATATTTTTAGTTTTATCAGATTGGTATATTTTCTCAACTCCGGCATCATATAGGCCTTAAATTTAGCCGGAGTTACCGTTTCGACCAGTGCTGATGGGATTTTTTACATAAAAACCCCTCATCAAATACAGTTTCCTGCTCCTAACCCCTCTCTCTCTCCTCCTCCTCCTCTTCAACCTCCCCCTCTCCCTCATCTTCCTCATCCTCTCCCTCCTCCTCCCTCCTCACCCCTCTCCTCTCGATCTCCTCCATCTTCTCCTCCCCCCTCCCCCCTCTCCTCCTCCTCCTCCTTCAGCCCTCTCCACCTCCGCTCATTCTCTGCCGCCACCCCACTCTGCCTCTTCCCTCCTCCTCCGTCCTCGCCGCCGTCAACTCCTTCCTCGACTCCTCCTCCTTCCTCCCCTCCTCCTCTCGCTCCGCCCTCGCGGCCGACGTCCTCTGCTCCTTAAATTTTGAGGCCACTAAGAATCAATGAAGCTGAAAACAGTTTCAATAGTCTTAAGTTCATAAGGTAATATCAGCAATAACACATGTGAAAACGACAAGTATTTGGCAAGTTGAGGACTAGAAAGGCAGAGAAAACCAGCACCCATATTGAAGTAAAAATAGACAGCTACAAAACTAACCTCAAGTACTGGTAAATGCAGGAACCCCTTTAGAGTTGATATCTTGTTCTTACTCGCAGCCAGTACCTAGTTGGAGGTCAAAGGAACCTCAAGAAAAATTGAGGGATTGAAAGAAGAATTAATAATATTCTTAACTAACCTGCAGGCGAGGTTGACTTGCCATAGCAAGAGACTTCAACCTGTTTTGAGCAACATATAAAAACTAGAAGAAGAGGGAGCATTTCAGACCATAAAGACATTACATATGATGCCATATTGAGTGGAAGACACGTTGTAAGCAAATTACATACAAACCTCCAGATTAGGAAATTGAGGAAGACTAGAAAGTGATGTAATTTGATTCCCAGCAAGATAAAGTTGCTGAATAAATAAGAAAATACTTAACTCAATGTTGCAAACAAGTTAAGATGCAAATCATAAGATACACAGGTTATGATTGGCAAAACGGAAAGTAAAACCAACAAAAACTGCATGAATTAGTTCAACTTTTCCCATCCTAACAGACATTTCTTTGCATTGTGAAAAGGGAAAAAAAAAGAAGATAACCAGGGCCAGTCATGTTTTCTAAGCTACCTTTACAATGATATTCAACTCTTCACTCTTTCAATAATGCCAGGCTCATCCTCTTTTTCTTAAAGTGAATGCTGTTAAAACTTATCTTCGTTGTTTTCCAATAAACCAAAACCAGACTTTCTCTCTAGATGTAGCCATTGTTTCAACATAACATCGGCCGTGAGGGCGGAGCGAGAGGAGGAGGGGAGGAAGGAGGAGGAGGAGTCGAGGAAGGAGTTGACGACGGCGAGGACGGAGGAGGGGAGAGGCAGAGGGATTTGGAGGGAGAGGAGGAGAGAGAGGGGGATAGCGACAGAGAATGGGCGGAGGTGGAGAGGACCGAAGGAGGAGGAGGAGAGGAGGGAAGGGGAGGAGTAGACGGAGGGGATCGGGAAGAGGGAGGAGGAGGGAGGAGGAGGGAGAGGATGAGGAGCAGGGCCGGTTCTGAGATTTTAGGGGCCTTGTGCAAAAAGTAAACACACGTCCCTTCTCTATATACAAAATATCAATAAATTTAAATTTGAATCCCTAAAATGCTAGGGAACAAAATGTTACTAATCAGACATTAAAATGTTACCTGATTTTTTTGCATCTGGATAGTCTTTAACATACTTTTCAAGTGCTATTGCTCATTCTTCATCTCTTCAGTCACCTGAATAAAATGTTACTGATCAGAGTAGAATATATCCAACAAAGAGTACAATATCATTTGGGTTTTTGAGGATAAAGAGTTTCATAGGGAGAGGATACTCACCTTTAGAGTAAGGAGTAATACATGCTTTCATTGGAACACCCTAAACTGCATCTAGATCATCACGAGAGCTGCACATTGGAGGTTGGGTTCCAGGTTCCCTATTATAGTAACAATCATTAGTCAAAGGTTTTACCCAAATAACAGTTTGGTTCCTTTTTGCTGCAATTTTCTAGCACATTCTCTCAACAAGAGCACTCATCTCTTTCCAAATTCTTAGATCTTCTTCGTCTTGTGCATATGCTTCGGGAGACGAACAAGAGCCCTCAAAGCTCTACTAGCATGCTGTCCTTGAGGGTCGAAGAAAGATCCATAATAAACGAATAAAAAGACTATAAAGAGCACAGCAGCACAAATCCATCTGCTCTCCTCCTCATATTTGTGGAAACTAACCAAATCCTAAGATATTTTCACCTACAACCACATCCAATACTTCACGCTATTGGAGATTATATCAGTGCAATTAAAACTCTATTGCCTCTCAAGACCCCAAGATCTGATAAAATTAAACAGAAACTACCCAATATGAAGTAAATTCCTGCAAATAAACAAAACCCATAAAACATCAGTTATCAACTGTAACAATCATACTAATACTGCACAACTTGATTTCCCCCCCTTTTTAGTTATAGGATTTTTTTTATAAAGCATTTTTATCAAGCCACACATCTCCATATTAAAAACATTAAACACCAAAGAGGCCTAAGCATCAAACTCTGAATAATACCAATAAAAGTGCAAATATGGCTTGAACCCAGATAGATACATTGATTCCAGACAATCTAAATTGAAAAACCCATCAATCAAATACACTCCAAAAATTGTAGAATTTGTAGAAAATGCATGGGACAACATTTAATCCATTACCCATTACACACTTGCAGCTGAACTACATATTTTCCAGTAAATTTTACTACTAGCCACCGACAAACAACAATGCAATAAATCAACCAAAAGAATCAAACAATCAGGAACCCAGAAAGAACTATGAGAAATTAAATGAAGAAAATCTATGAAATAAATGTCAAAATGAGATTTTGACTAGATTGAATGAGAGGAAACTCACTGTTGAGAAATGGGTCGGATCTGAAGATCAAATTGCTAATGCCATAAAAAAGACAAAGATTCAATTTTTGACAACAAAAACGCAAATATCTCACCGATTCCTCGACCTCAGAGGCACCAACTCGCCCAATGCGACGGCCTCTGCTAGTGTGAACCTCCAAAGCCCTAATTTTTGGAGAGATCGAGATGGAGATCGGAGCTTGAGGAGAGGAGCTGAACGTAGAGAGGTCGAAAGTTGGGAGAAGGCTAGGGGCCTAGGGTAAAGTTCGGAGCTTGGAGAGAAGCTGAAGGCGATTAGGTAAAATTTTCGGGGGCCCTCAATTTTCGGGGGCCCTGTGCGGTCGATCACCCTGCACACCCTCCGAGCCGGCCCTGATGAGGAGGATGAGGGAGAGTGGGAGGTTGAAGAGGAGGATGAGGGAGATGGGGGTTAGGAGTAGGAAACTGTATTTGATGAGGGGGTTTTATGCAAAAAATTCCATCAGTACTAGCCGAAACAGTAACTCTGGCTAAATTTAAGGCCTATATGGCTCCGGGGTTGGGAAAATATACCAATCTGATAAAACTAAAAGGAAATATACCAACTTCTCACCAAGCCTTGAGAAAATATATCAATCTGGCCATTTTGCCTATAAGTTATTATCCTAACATATTAAGTTTTTTTTGAAGTTTCCTTTTCCTAAGAGAATTCTATTTGCAATTATTATCCTCGCACATGCAACATCTAATGCCTATAAATAAACAAAAAATCACACAAATTTCATAGCAACTTCATCTCTTTCAACATGTATGTCCTTTTATGCTTAAATGTTAGTATTCTTTTAGTTTAGGTTTTGATCTTGTTAGTGGAAGAAGTTTTCTTTTTTCCCCCCTTTTTTATTTTCTCTTTTTTTTAGCTGAATGCAAATTAAAGCATATAGAACTTTACACGGATGGCTAACCACACATGATTCTAAAAGGAATTAATTTTTCAAACAAACATTGTATTTCACTTGTATGCTGACATAGATGTGAAAGTCATTTGCAATAAAAAGTAACTCACACATTTTTATTACACTTTCGAATTGTCAAACACACCCTAAGTAAATCTGATTTTGTTTTTCTTATTCCACATGTATGCATAACACGTGTCGGTCATATGGTCAAGAGAACTAGAAGATTGTGGACGTCAGTCTTTCTTTAAATACAACACTCTTCCAACATAAGCAATCACCAAACTATTCATTTCTCTAATTTTCCAAACCTTCGTGAATCTTAACTTTGGATTAAGATTCTTTTGTAGCTATTGAAGAAAAAGAACTCAACCAGGGTTTAGGTTTTTTTAAAAAGCAGGCATTAGGTTTTATGCTAAGTTTGAGAACATAATAGAGGGGTATAATTATCACTCTAATTGTTAGATGTGATGGAATATTCCCCTCAAATTTAACGTGTGTTAACTAGAAGCATTATGTTGTAAGACCCCGAACTAATACGCAATTTCCAAGGTTTAAAGGACAATGGTCAATATATAAAAACTCAAAGATAAAAGACGAACATAATTTGTGATATAAAGAAGTTATACTTGCCATATTATCTTTTGCTTTTGAGAAAAGAGACTGATAACTAGATTATACTTTATAAACTACTTCTAAACTACTACACTCAAGATTGTGGGGTCTTTAATAACTCATCAACTTTGATGGCAATTAAAATTGGAAGGACCTACATTTTTGTGTATAATAATGTAGGGCTAGTTTAAAGATGCAGTTTAGTAGGAATTATCCTTGAGAAAACAAGGATTAAATAAGAAGGGTATTCAAAAAAAATGAAATAGAAAGGGGTAATTCAAATCAATCTTAGATATTTGGGGCAAATTGATAAATTGTCATATTCGCAGAAAACGTCTGCAAATATAATACACTAGTGTGAACACCGTGCAAAGCACGACATACGATATATTATTTTTTTCCCTGCTACAGTAATCCCGGTTTTAAATACTATAACATTATTTTTTTATTTTTTTTTGTATTACTACAACATCCCGCTTCAGCTACAATTTTTTCAAAAAACACTACAGTATTCTCGTGTGCTACAGTTCTTTTTTTTAAAGTACCACATCTTTTCGTTTCCTGTTTGCTATAGTAATAATGATACAGTAAATATTATTATAGCATTTACTATAGTATGAATAATGAATTTTGGGTTCTTCCATTTGCATAGTGAAGTAGATTTAAAGGGTAGATAGTTAAAAAGAAAATGATAAAGACACACTCTTAGGTACACCACCAACCACACTGTCTATGCTACAGTGGAGCGGTCCCACATGTAATTTTAAAAAAAATCACATACAGGACCGCTGCACTGTAGCATAGACAGTGTGGTTGGTGGTATGAGTAAGGGGTGTCTGTAGCCTCCCTGTAGCGCCTCCCTAGTTAAAAACGCTATCATTTGTCAAGCCTAGGGTTGCTTGAGCGGGCCTTCTGGTCTCGGGTTTTAATGTTTGAAATTGGATCGAACCCGAAGTAAAACCCTAAATCTTAATGCTCAATCTCTATCCCTTCTCCGTGGAAGAGCCGGACCGCCAGCGCCAATCTTTCTCCTCCGCCGTCGTAGGCCTTCCTCCGCCGCGGACCGCCGTCCGCGACCGACCTCGGTGAGCCTTTCCTTTTATGGAAAATTTCGCCCTAGTTTTCAGACCAGTAGTTAATTATTATTAAATACTTGGCATTATCTCTTTGTTGACCAATTTCCATGTTGAGGGTTTTGATTTTTTGGTATTTAAAGGGACTTGGTTTCTTCAATGGGAGAAAAACAAGAGAAAGATAAATTAAAGAAAGAGGAACCAAAAAAGGGTGATCTTCAGTTCGAATGGGGCTTAAAGAGAGGAGTTGGCGGTTTGAAGAAGGATGTTCAGTTCTACGAATCTTTCACATTTGATGAAGTAGATTACAGGTTGTACGATTCTGTGTATCTTTTCAAGAGGGGCGAAACCGAGCCGTATATTGGGAAAATAGTGAAAATTTGGGAGCACGGCGAAGGAAAGAAGAAAGTTAAGATCTTGTGGTTTTTCAAGCCCAGTGAGATTGTTAACTATTTAGGGGATTATCAACCGTCAGAGAAGGAGATATTTTTAGCATCCGGAGAAGGTGTCGGCCTCGCAAATATTAATCCGCTGGTAAATTATACTTGGGTCCATCGTTTAATTGGCTGAGTTTGTATTTCCTCTATTTTCATCAATATTTTGTGTATTAATTGAGATGCTTGTAATACATAGTTATATATCATTTTGGGGATAGTTTATAAATTTTGTGAAGTATCTATCATGTATCCATTCTGAATATCGCAATTCTATAGCCCGAGTTTATAAATCTAAGTAATTTTTACTGTTTTAAAAAGTCTCCGCCTAGTCCGACTAGGCGTACGCCTAGGCCTAGGTGGTACCTAAGCCGCCTAACTAGCGCTTAGCGCCTGGGCGGTACCTAGGCTACTCACCTAGGTTTTAGAAATGTTTAGGGAAGCATTGTCTGCTTATGTGGACTGCACCTTTAGGCTTTGATCATGATTTTCTGTGTTGAAGCCTCCACGTCCTCTAACCTCTTTCAAACTTCTTTAACCAACAAATATGAACACCTTCACTACCCCTCCAACCTTCAGCAAAACGTCCTTGACCACCGCTTAAATGAAGAAAGAAATCCACCTAGACACTAGTCTGACACCTAAGCTTTCTATAACATCGAGTCATTGCCATTTACTATCAATTATTGTAATTAAAAAATAAAAGAAAACCTCCTAGGCTCTAGGCGTCGGGTCTAACGGCTAGGCCTCATAGCAATTTCTATAACCTTATTAGTTATTATTTTGGCTATTTAGTATTTAAATATGCATGGCTTATTGTGGATCTAAAATTGCTATCTTTTTTTGGCAAATTTATATGAATCTAATACAAAATTTTATCAATTATTATAATTAAATAATTTAAAAAATAGCTAAACGTCTAGACACCACCCAGGCTTAGGTCTAGGCGTCTAGGTGTTAGGTGTTAGGCGCTGGCTCAAAAGCCTAATCCGCCTATCGCCTTCCGTAATATTGGTAATTCCTGTTTATAGAAGAGATAGATGGTTTAATGCTCAGAATTGGCATGTTTCTTTGCAGCACACAGCACACATGTTTGGATCTACATATTGCATACACACAGTCACACACATTTAGACACATGAAGGGCACTCTTATGAAATTGGTAAATGGGACACATTTCATTATCTAGATATATTGCTAGATAGTTTGGACTGTGGTCCACAAGCTTATTTTTTTTAATATTGGAAAAACAAAATGTTTAACGCAGTCTGACTAGTAATTTCTATTAGATTAATATAGCTCCGATACACTTGCAGGGGATGAGCAAGGAAAAGGGAAATGTAAAGTTTCCTAAGAAATTAAATGAAGATAGAATAAAGTATGAAGAATAGAAGCGTCTCTAAATTAGTTATGAAAATGTCTCTTAAACCAACTAAACTGACCAATCTTATCTGAAGCAGTAATGGGTTAAAAAACCGTAGATTTCAACTGTTCTAAACTAGTGAATATTGAATAATCCAAATGCATCATGACAAATTTGAATCATCAACTGATGGGCCACTATACAGAGGCTCCACATACAATGAAGTTGATACGGAGGCCTGTAGGCTCTGAGTTGCTGCTTTGTTAATGGTCAGATTACGGAACACACTTCAAGCTGCTTAGATAGTAGATCTTTATCTGCAGTCAGTCACTCTTATGTTGAATTCGGGCCAATCGTGCTGCAAGTACAAGTGAGAGGACTTCAAATTTTAAATGACATCACATCGTATTTTTTCCTCATCTTATTTTCCCCTCATCTTTCATACCACTTCTTTCATTTTGCTGCCTACAAACTACAAAGTTCTGAAATTATTAATCATCTGTATTTTTGCATATTATCTTGAGACAACCCTTTTTTAAAAAGTTCTTTGATGAACGCCTGGTGTTTGGCATGTGCAATTGATGTTGCCCCTTTAACTTCCTTCATAATGTCAGATGTATATATTTTAATATTCTGTTTCCCCCAGGAATCTATAGCTGCCAAATGCTCCGTAATCTGCACGTCAGAAGATACAAGGAACCCACAGCCTTCCAAGGATGCATTGCAAAGGGCTGATTTCTTATTTTCTCGCACTTTTGATGTTGGGAAATTTATAATATCAGATAAATTACCAGAAAAGATTGCTGGGATTGAAGGTAATGCATCTTATTACATCACCTTTTGTGGTATGAAAGGATGAGTTCCATCTCCCTAATTGGTCGTGTGTGAATTTTCTTAGTTAAATCTCTTCTCAACCGAGAGGACGACCAAGTAAGAAGCCCTGTTTCCATAACCGAAGAAAATGGCACTGATATTAAGGGAAAAGCAGACGCAGGTACTGCTTCAATTGCTTTGTCGAATTCAGAGAATTTAAAATCAGAGGAGAACAAGGTAAAGATTGATAAACCTGGACCTACCTTATCATCAAAAGATAAAGCCATCACAAAGAAGCGTCAAGCTGAAGTTGAAGGTCGTCTTGTGGGGACTAGTGTTACAAAATCAAAAATTGAGTCTTCTCGAGATATAGAAGGCACTAATAGCTTTGCATCTAATGATAAACCTTCCAAGAAGATGAGAATCAGTGATGATTCTGCAAAGCCTGATGATTTACGAAAGAACAAACATGCTACTGATTCAAATAAATCTGATGAAGATGATTCTGCTAAAGGTTCAATCTCCTTGCACAAAGAGAATGTTGAAAAGATGAAGCTGATTGAGAAGAAAGTCAATTCATCCAGCGAATCGCTGCAGAATGTGCCTTCTGCTTTTCCAGTGAAAAATAACACAAAAGCAGAGTCTCAGATGGTTGAAGTAAGTCGAAGACCAGACACGGTGAGTTCTATCATACATCATGATTCTTACAAGTAACACAAATAAGAGCAAACTAAGTCATAACGATGAGAACAAAAAGTCATTTTAAACCATTTCCTTTATTCAGCTCTTTTTTTAAGAGGCTTTTTCTCAATCAACAGAAGCCGTTTCATAGCTTCAGTCCAAAATTTAGGGATACTTGTTGAAACTAGATTAGCAACCTTAACAACCACCTTTCAGATATATGAAAGAACAAACATTTGTTTTGAAGTATGGATTATTTTGGCTGCTTTGTTACATGCTAAGAATAATTTTCAGACTCATAAGCATTGTGTGTTAAGTAGCATCAACAAAGCATGGAACAGGAACCATATTAGCTTATGCCAGGGGGAAGGAAGGTTTAATATTTGTTAGCATGGTTGTGGGTTTTCATTGTTTGAGTATTCCATGTGGTAGGAATCAATAGTTTATATATTAGCATTGGGTGTAGATCCTCCACCATTTTTTTTCTGTTAACTTTGAAATCTGAAGATCTTAATATGTTTTTTTAATGTAGATGGTTATAGTTTGCTCTGCAATTTTTTGAAACTTGATTAATTTGCACAAAGTTACAACATCACAGTTATAAATAAACAAAAATGGGTGTTCTGCTCAAATAAAAAAGAAAGATTTGGATTGAAAGTATAATTCATTATGGTGTAATTGCTACTATTTTGTTTGTTTTCTGCAATTAAATTGTGTATTTTGCACCCATATATTCATAAAATCATGCCATTCCAAATTCTTGCATTGGAACTTCCCATTTCTTGATAAATACGATTCTCCTGTGTTTATTATTATTATTTTACATAGGATGTAGAAAAACTCATTTTGTGAATCTTTTTTGGGTATTCGCAGGATAGGAGCAAATGGTTCAAGGGACTTGTAAGTGCTTTCCCAGTAGAGTTAATACTCATTCTTTAATGCATTATACAAATATTTAACTAGAGAAAATAAAATTTTTAACCACTTTAAATCTGTCTTGCACAAATTGCAGTCCTGGGAGAGTAGGATACAAAAGGCTCATGAACAGGGAACGTTAGTGCTCCTTCACAATTTTGATCGCTCCTTCACATCGACAGAAATTGAGGTACTATTATGCCACCTTGAGTTTGTTTCTATGAGTTAATTTGTTTGGTCCTTAGTCTGTCTTATGCCATGGATATCATGGTATCTTTTAGTTTGGTTATGATAAGCTGCTTTTGCTCTTTGCTTACTGTTCTCATTGTTGTTTACTCTTGCGCTCACTTTTGCTTCTTTTACGGAGATCTCGCTGGACTTACTTTTACATAGATTTGATTTTCACTTTGAAGGTAAACATTATGTAAAACGTAACAAAGAGCTTTACATGATTAAGGAGCAGTTTGGTATTGCTTTATTTAGGGTGCTTTTGCTTATTTTTTTAAAGAAGCAGCCAATAATGGTGTTTAGTGAATTTTTTTTGGCATGCTTATTGAAATTGCTTCTGCTTTTTAAGTGGGTGCTTTTAGAAGCAATCCGAGGATGCTTATAAAAAAACTTCTGCTTTTTTAAAATTAATTTATCAAGATAAAACCAAATTTCTTTCGTTACTTCAGAGTGATTGCCCTAGCAAATGATCCCTTGCCTTTCTTGTATTTCTCCAACTCATATATAGAGATATCAATTGTTGGGTTTATATCGTGATAAAATAAATCTAACATCCAGAAACCATCTTTAGCATGACTACAGTTTTTCAGTGCGTCGTTCTTATGAAAATAGTAAGGATTGAGAGATAAGTCGTAATGTGCAAAATATTGAATAGCCTATCACTTGTTTTATTTTCTTTGAAGTAACTATCCGTATTCTTATAAACATCCATAATGTCCTTCATATCTTTAAGCTTATCGTCACAAAGTCTATTGAGAGTTGATAAACTCTATCAATAAATCTTAATAGCCAAAAAATAAGAGCATAAACATTTAAGGTTTTGCTTACTGAATTCTAGGTGTCACTTATCCATGTGGTTTTAGTATCTTTCCCTTCGTGTTTTGCCCAAGCTCGCATTTGTTAATCCACACATCATTAGAGTATGTATAGCAAACCCAATGAGATGATAGCAATCACAATGCCTCTTGGTTTGTCAATCTCCTTGTCACAAATGTGTCACATGTATGACAATTCCCTGCGATGACTACATAAGGATGATAAGAGACTTACCCTTACTGATTGGGCCTTTAAAGCTTGCAACTTAAAGCATCAACTATAAGCATTCACAAGTCTATAAAATTTACCGTCCAATATGAGATTCTTTAGAACTTTGTCTTTTAGAGTGATATGACCTGCTCATGATCTTGCACGCCAAACTATATTATTTGCGCCCTATGTGTGCAAAGGAATCTAGCAATATGTACATCTTTGGCGGTTCATAACAGGATCATATTCTCCCCATAGCTATTCATGACTTAGCAAATAAATATGTAGAGATGACATGATAAGAAATGTCGTTTTCATATGCCCAAGTTGCTTATGATCATGAACCCAATTGCTTTTTCGTTTGAGAAGTGCATAATTAATGATTGTTTGCTTCATGTTCCCCTTTCAATCGCTTTACCAACTCTAGATCACTAGCAAAGAATCATCCACATCTCCCAAGAATGTCTTCATCTCTTCGATAACAGCAAGGAAATCCACCTTTTGGATAAGAAATAACTAAGCCGTGCTCATTTTTAAGTGACCGAAAGGAAACATCAAAATTTCAAATAGCCAATAGCAGTCTACCACCTTATTTTTTAAAATAGAAACTTTATTAGTACATTCTTCTTGAAAATATTACATTTTCCTTAACTCATTTAATAATTATGCTCTCGTGATTTTCTTTTTCCACCAAAATTCTCTACTCTGTATTCTTGTCTCTAAATACAGGAGGCCAAATCCCTAAAATACCCTTACCCATTGATTTTTACCATCCATCGGTCCACGTCCTACTAGTGGCTCAGGTTTCTATAGCGCTCTAGTTATATACGAGGACGATGACATCTCAAAGACATCAACTTTGAGGAGACTTGGCTTTCCACTTGAAGAGGGGGAGAGATATGACGATGACATCAATGAATCAATGCTCGAATATGCAAGAAATCAGCTTTTAAAGATCAAATCAGATTTTATTAAAGAAATCAAAAGAGAGTTTAGGGCTTGAGGAAATGACAAAGGGGAAGGGGGGAGAAGAAAAGAGAAAATAGGTGATGAGAAGGGTCGTTAAGACTTTGGTTCGGTTGGTCGCAGTTGAGGTTGCATCTTAAAACCCCAATTGCAACTTAATTCAATGGCAATAGAAATTTAGGTTTAACCATCTGTTGCAACTCAACCTTTATTTGCAAGTATAGTTGCAACTAAATCTTTTTGTTGCATTGAAACAAATAATTGCACCTGATCCAAAAAGTCAATAGTTACAACACTTCCCGTTGTAACAAGCCAAACACTTGCAAAATCTTATTTGGTACCTATGATTTATTGTGATATTTAATGTTTCTTATTTATTGTTATATATTTGTTATCATGTGATTGTATTATGCTACGATACCCGTACATTCAAAAGCTATAGCAAGATGCCGATATAACTTCTATTAATGAATCCGTCTTATCTTTTATAGGATATCATGTATCATTATCTTAACCTGAACTGCTCAGCAAAGGTGATTCCAAGGTTGCCGCCGTACCATAATCCTCACTATGGTACGTCATAAATTAGCTCTATTGTGCATGTTGCGAACAATCTTTATAATAAGATACAATATGAGGAGTTGAGCTGCGGTATTATCTATAGCATCCAAGATGTAGAAAATGTCAAACCATATCTAAAATTTGGGTTTCCAAATTGTAAATTTATATCATTTGATGTGATATACTACATATTAAATATTTAGAAATAGGATCTTGAATGATTTCATTGTGTTTTGATCATGTACCTTATGTTGTCAAAACAACATTTCAAATTTTTTATAAAGATGAATTTTGGGTAAATTTCAAATAACCCCAAAAGTTGTGTGGCCTATTTGAGATAACACCAAAAACTTATAAGAATGTTAAAAAAAGGGGAAAAAAAGAAACATTGTTAGATTAGGGTGTTATCTGATAGATTTGGGGAAAACTTTGCGGTTATCTGACAACTTTTTTCTTAGTGTTATGTGATCTTTTAAAAATTTATGGTTTTTTGCATATATACTCAAATATTTAATATTTGTAAAATTACGCCTCAAATTTTGGTATTTGCAAAATTACCCATCAAAACTTGCGTATTAGATCTTTCTACTGCTCCAACTTAAGAATGATGCTTTTTAGACAAGTCAATGGCAAAATTCCCAATAATTTCCAATAGGTTTGCAACACTTACGCATTAAAAAATTTAAAATTGTTATATGGAAGAGTGGGAAAAATCAATGTGAGGGAATTGGGGAAAATTTTGCAAATACAAAGTTTTGGGGGGTAATTTTGCGAATATGAAAGATTTGAGGGGTATATATGCAGAAATTCTTGAATGGTTTTGGTGTTATCTCAAGATGAGCCAAACTTTTTGCGGATTATGTGAAATTTATGCATTAATATTTTTACCATGTGACACATTATGAGTAAGGCATTGAAATATTTGGAAATGTTGTTTCTAGGCATTATGAGTCTTACATCTCACCCAAATGTATGAATTTTCAATTTAGAAATACAAGTTTTAAAAGTTTAATTGCGGATAGACCCATTGTACTATCACCCTATTGTAAATAGACTCTATGCGTACGGATAGACCCCTTGAGTGAATTTTTTGTTCTTAAAAGAGTCGGGTTCTATCCCTAGTTTCCACCAGTAGAACCATAGGGCGTCTATCCACAATTATGGTATAAAGTAAAGGGGGTCTATCTGCAATTAGCCCAGTAATTAAATTGGACATATAACGTTCACATCTTGGGTGCTATCAAAATTAGCATAACACGACCCCAATATGATAGCCATTAGGGTTGTGCAAATGGTCGGTCGGTTCAGGTTTTATCAAATTTTGAAAAACCGAATTGAAACACCCATTATTCAAAACCGAACCGAATTGTTACCATTGTTTTAAATATCGGTCGATAATCGATATTATCGACCGAGTTATCGGATTTGGGAGCTCTCTCTACTAGGATAAGTTGGTTTTGTAATCGGTTATCGTTTTGAAGAGTTTATCGGCGAGTTATTGGCGTTATCGGCACTTATCGGCCGATAAGCAAGGCTTAAATTATCGGGATTATCGGGATTATCGGCCAGACATTTTGAGTTGGATTGTTGAGTTTTTAAACCCGACCTGACCCGTTTTGTTAATAAAATGAAACTTAAAACCCGAAACTTCGTGAATCCGACCTTCAAACCCTAAACTTCGTCTCTGGCGGCTGCTCCTTTTCTCAGAGGGCTCTTCCTCTTCCTTCGTTATCTCCATCTCATGTTCTCTGCGCCTCTTCGTCGCTTGCCTTCGTGAACTTCAAACCGTGAACCTCGTCGCTCGCCTCTGCTTCCGCCTTCGTGAACCTCGTCGCTCGCCTCGCCTTCGTGAATCTCCGTGAACTTCGCTCGCCTCGCCTTCGAACTCCAACGAGATTTACTTCCTTCGTGAATCTCGTCGCTCGCCTTGCCTTCGTGAATCTCCGTGAACTTCGCTCGCCTCGCCTTCGAACTCCAACGAGATTTACTTGAACATGTATCAGTTCTTCTCGCCTTCGAACTATTTCTGTTTTTTTTAAGTTGATTTTTGTTGTTCTTTAAACAAATATTATCTACTTGTGAGACTTGTTGTGAAGAATCTCCGTAAATTATCTACTCCGTGAATTATCTCCAGCGGGATTTACTTGATTTTTGTTTTTTGTTGAGTTTTTAACTTTTGTTTTTATATTATATTATATATATACCATCCAGTATATCACTCCGATAAATACTACTTATCCCCGATATATCCCCGATTTTCGCTATCCGATAAGGATTTTGGCCATCCGATAAATCCCCGATAACCGATATTTAAAACCTTGATTGTTACAAGTCGGTTCGGTTCTGTTCGGTTCGGTTTGTTCGGTTCTAATTTGTGAGAATGTGTATTTTTTATGATCTAATTTGTAGTCCCCCTGAAAATCTATTTTTAATCATAAAATCTAATTAAGCTAATTATTTCTCACTAATGTACAATTTAGTAGCATGCATCAAGAACTAAAAAATTTAGATCTTTCCCCTTGAAACTGAAAGCATAGATTCAAAATTAGGGTTTTCAGTTTATACCTCCACTACGGGTGCGAGTGTCCCCAAAGCAGGAGATGGATCCTGAGGAGATGGTTCAGCCTCGGCCATGAAGACGGTGATGAGTGGCTGCTTGGCGGCAAGTGAAGGAAATTCGAGTCGGCAGCTGAAAGAAATTCGAGGCAACAAACAGGCAGCGAGTCTGAGACGACGTCGGCGAGTCGGAGTCGACGAGAGAAGCTACGCCTGTGGCGTTGCG